>NC_063346.1:29632244-29661219 GCF_021869965.1 Rhincodon typus | reverse complement strand
GGTTACCATAAAGACTCTCCTCAATCTTGCACCTCGCCTGAGGCATGGTAATCCCCAGGTTAAACCAGCTGTCTCTCTAATCAGACAGTAAGCCTATGATCTGGAAGAACGGTAGTGATTGCCCTTTTGTTACATTGTTCAAGTGTTGGGAGTGGTTACTGGATTCATTGATGCTATGGGTGTTCAGGGTACTTTTCCCGGAACCGGTCTGTTGATTAGTTTTTCAATCAGGACCAGTTGCACGGATCAGGAATGCTTAGCATGACAACAATTCTGACTCTTAAGCAGGCGGACAGCCTGTGTGTGAGCAATACAGCAGTAGAAGGTCTCCAGGCTCTCCAAAAAAAAACACTTTCCTCTTGTAGAGAAGCAGCAATGAACTGTTTTGTGTAGCTATTTTACTTATTTGCTGCCTCTAACCAGTGACTGAGAGACTGAACAATTTAGTGTGCCACTGCCCTGTGCCTGCATAAAGAACTGAAAGCAATTGGAAATAAGACGATTAGGACTTGGAAGAAGCAACAGGACACCTTTTGACTCCTGTGGACTAGTGCTGTTGATCTATATCCCTCTAACATTTTTTTTCCACTAATAACGTTTTTATTTGTCTGTCTACATGCATAGGTAGGGGACTAAGAAGAGGTCAAATTCAAGTTAGACTTTTAAGTTGATAACTCCTATTGGTTTACCAGTAGTTGGAATTGAATTATTTGTAATAAATAGTTAATTACAGGAATTTTGTCAGTGTTTACAGTTAGCTGTAGCACATCAGAGATAAAAACTGGGGCCTTTGAGTAATTTGATTAAATCTAACTTGTGACAATCTGGGAGTATTGGGACTTGGGATGTCAGCATATTTTTCCATGTGGATTGTGATATATTTCAAACGATATCATTTTGCATATTAATACTACCTTAAACAAGATTATTTCACCATAAATCATTGTGACTTCAAACTTTTTGCATTTATGGAGCATGCACAGGAGTTCATTTATTTTTATTCCTTAGTTTTGTTGTATACGTAATCAGATTTTTCTTCTTGAATGCATGGTTTAAAAATATTAGCCAGAAGAGTACAATTGGAAATAAACCTTGTAGATGTGCTACACCTGTTACTTGTGTTGCAAATTTCTTTAAAATTAAAACTTGGCAAGGTTGTGAGCAATTCAAAAATGATTGCTTTCAATGATTGCTCAACCAAATGAAAGCAGAGGTAAGTTTCAGCATTGTCACTACTTAACCTTCGAAAAGAAGCTTAACAGTTAAGCAATGCCTTTTAATTTTCAAGTCTTTATATTTGTTTTTAAAACTATACATGGTCTGGTCCTTCCTTATCTCTGTAATCTGTGCCAAAATTCCAAAATATCCATACTCCAATTCAGACCCAGTGAACATTTCCAGTTTTGACTATAGCTTCACTTTAGCTGATCATCCCTTCAACCACAAGGTAAAATGTTATTTCCTCCCTACATGTTTCTGCTTCTGCGTCTCTTGTTCCTGCTTTAAGGTGTTCCTTAAAATGACCAGTGATACACTTCAACCACAGTGTTTGGTCATTGAATCGTAGAATTTTACAGTGCAGAAGGAGACTATTTGACTCATCTTGTCCGTATCAACTCCTGAAAGAGCTATCCTACAGTTAAGGTATCTATCTTCACTCCTTGCAAAATTTGTCACAAGTCTCAAAGCACACACAATCAGAGGCCATTGGTCTGTCAAATCTGCACCGACACCACCGCCCCCCCCCCCCCCCCGCAAACAGTATCCCACCCAAACCTGGTACCCTTTCCCTAACCCTGTAACCCTTCATATTCGATGGCTAATCCACCTGGCCTGCACACAATGGAAATTTAGTATGTCCAGTCCACCTAAGCTGCACATCTCCCTCTGTCCCAGCCACATCAAAAAGGGGTTAAATTCCAATAAAGGACAATCTTTCCTGCTGCTTTTTATTGTTCAAAATAAAGACTTAAAATCCAGCTTGTTCTCAGACAAGTGATGTTGCATTCAGAAATTGCTTTTTATTTTATTCACTGATGGAGTGTACACATTGCCAAGCCAGCATTTGTTGGCCATCCTTAATTATTCTGGAGAAAGTGGTGGTGAGCTACTACCTAGAACCACTACATACCTTGGAGTGTAGGGACATCCACAGTTCTTTCAGGAAGGGAGCTGCAGCATTTTGATTCGGGGACAGCGGAGGAAAGACCAGATAGTTCCAATTCAATGAAAATTGCTGGTAGTGGGGTGTGTGGGGGGCAGGATTCAGTGATTGTAATGACTAAATGTCAAGATGTAATGGTTAGTTTCTTTCGTTGAGGATGGCATGAATGTTACTTGTCGTCCCAAATCTGGATGCTGTCCAGGTCTTGCTGTGCATGGACGCTGACAGCTTCAATATCTGAGGAGTCATGAATTATGCTGAACATTGCACAACAATCAGTGACCATCCTTCACCTTTTAACTTTGGTTCATCAATGATATTGTCTCCACAATGATGTAGCATGTATCTTCAGCAGTAAAAAAAAACAATGATCTTAAACTGTTCACCACTATCCCACCTGTTTCAGCCTCCGCTGTAATCTGTATTCCTTTATCACAACTCCTTATCTTGCCTGGCTGTTTACTTGGGCCAGATAATGAGCAGTTTCCTCTTCTAAAATGCGACCTCTCTAGATCAAAGCAAACTACTACAGATGCTGGAACTCTGGAGTAAGGACAAATAACATTAACTCCATTTCTCTCTCTAAAGATGCTGTCAAACTTGAGTATTCTTAGCATTTTAACTTCACCTGACAGTTTTAGCTTTGTCCATGGCAAATTGTGCTGGGTAGGTTTCCTTACTGAAAATTGCGTGTTGCATATTCAGAGCAAGTAAATTCACTTGGCAGACTGTAAAGTTACTATGTTCTATTCCATAAGGCTATTTTTTCCAATGCAAAAGCAATTTACTCTGCATGCTGAAAATCTGAAAGAGAAGCAAAATGCTGAATAGACTCGAGTCAGACAGTATTTGTGATGAAACAGCTGATATTCTGGGTCAAATATCTATTACCACCCTGATCTTCTGAACTGTTAAGAACATCACTCTCTCTATTATGGTTCATTGGTAGAAGTTTAGAATTTTAGGCAGTGAGGCTATGTTGCTTCTTGAACCCCAATTTCCACTGTAAATAGTGAATCCCTTATCCTGACATTAAGCCCCTCCAGTTCTAGACCTCCAGCTAGGGTGAAAAACCTTTCAACATTCACCCTATCAAGTCCTTTGAAACCTTGTTTCAAGAAGGCACCCATTCTCTTCCAATCTTGTTTGGCCCATTCTACTTTACCTCTCCTCTTAAGAGGCAGCCTTTGCTGCTTCCCTGACCCCACCCAAATCAAATATATTCTTCATGAGTTTAAGACACCACAACTTCTCAGTAAAATACTGCACTAACAGTTTGTACCCATGCTATATGAAAAAAAATTATTTTTGAAAAGAATGCATCCAGTGGTGAGTCACTTTTTAATATGTTTGTTTTATAATTGTTACACAAAACCTGTATTTGTACTTGTAATATGTTATGCAATGTTTCTTTAAAAAATCTTGTGGTCTTTGAGTACAAAACATTCCCATAAATGTTCTAGACCAAGTTAGTTAGAATCGTTTATGCTAAAATATGGCTATTTCACAGCTACTGTTTCAGAAAGTACTTTTGATAGATCATCTAAGTTGTGATTTTAATTTGCAGGTGGAACCATGCCAATAAATGTCCAAGCACCACAAGTTTCACAGCCTCCCTTTCTGTTAGATGGTCTAGCATCACAGCAAGTCTTCAATGATCTAGCTTCAGGTACATTTTTTTTTTCCCCACTTGGAATGGTCAAAATTTATTTCTCAGTACTTTTCTCACGTGAAAATATCATGGAATAGTTCCATGTGGTCAATTCACGGCTCTCATCCAAAAGAACTTCTTAACTTATTTTTGGGAATTATTTGTCAGTGGCACAACCAACATTTATTAACCATCCTGTTTGGCCTTGAAGATGGTAGTGAGTTGCCACTTGATCCTCAAACCAAGTCCTTTTGAAGTGCATGAATGTAATTCATCTAGACCAGAGGATTAGCATAGGTTTTCATGAAAGTGTCTTGGAATACTGAAAGTTGTAAAGACACTGCAGATGTTAGAAATCTGAAATAAAAACGAAATGCTGCAAAATTCAGGTCAGCCAGCTTCCATAGACGAAGAAACGAGGCTTCTGTTTCAGATTAATCACCTTGTATCAGAACTAGCAATAGTGGAAACAAATGGCTTCTCCAAGTACAAAGCCAGGGAATGGGAGGAGAACAAGATATCAGTCAGAGTCTAGGGAGTTGAACAAAGTAGAACCTCAAAAGTATTAATCTCCAGACTATTACCAGTACTAGGAGCTAATGCGTATAAAAATAGGAGGATAGAACAGATATACGTGCACCTGGAGACTTGGTGCAGCCAGAGAAGAATTTTGGATTCCTGGGACATTGTGACAGGTTGTGGAGAAAAAGGGACATGTACAAGCTAACTGCCTTTCAATAGAAATGGGCCAGTGTACTCCCAGTTTAAACTGTTGGAGTTTAAACTAATTTGAAGGTTGGGAACCAGGATGCAATGATAGGAAGGAGAAAGAAGGTATTTAAAGAATCAGTTAGGAGAGATGATAACAGTAGAGTTAGAAGTAATGAATCATTGGTGAGGTCATTAAAAGGGGGCACACTAAGCTCCAAATTATTGCAAGAATGTAAATACTTGGAATCTGATAAATAAGGTGAGTGAGCAAAAGTGGATATGATGCTATAGTAATGTAGCGTGACTGAAGAAAGGGCCAGACTAGGTATGAATAACATGAAAACAAGGCGTTCAGAAAAGTTGGGAAAAGAAAGGGAGAGCATAAGTGGTGTTGATAAAATATCATACAGACCACCATCTAATAAGAAAAACAGAGGAGCAAATTTGTAAGGAAATTGGAGGTATGAAAATGGCAGTGTTTTAAAATGGAGGAGTTTAATTATCAGAGTATAGGTTTGGATAGTAACAGAGTAAAGAGAGGAGGAAAAGCTGTTGAGGTTCAGGAGAATTTTCTTGATCAGAATATTTCTGGATTTGGTTTTGGGGAATGAGGCAAGTCAACAGCGAGGATTGATCCAAAGTAAAGGTAGTTTCATTTTATGAGAATCCTTCATTAGGACAAGAAATGATCTGGCCCAGTTAAATTGGAATCCAAGGTTGGCAGCCCTACCTGCAATAAGCTGCTTTTAAAGAATATGGTTCTGGTAGGTTGTGATACGTTCACATGTTGGGAAAGGTTAGGACAAGCAAAGCTGGAGCTCTGTGGATGATGGAAGAAAGAGTAAGATAAAAGCAGTAAAAGGGTGTCTGTAACACTTCATGATTGAAGTGAGAGCCAGGCTGAATATAAAAAGTTTGGAGCAGCCATGGAAAATAAAATAAGGAAGTCAGAGACAGAGTATGAGAAGAGACTGGGAGCCAACAAAATGAATCCAAAAGTTCTTTTCTCGGCATTTAATGGTAAAAGTGTGTTATTAAAATACGTGGGCCCACTTGGGGACCAGGAGAGGGACTGTTCTATGGAGGCTGAGGGCATGACTGAGATATTAAATGAGTATTGATGGTGATGGCAAAGGTATAACATTAGAGGAGGCAGTTGAAATACTAGATAGATGGTATTAGGAAAACTGGCTGTCCTTAAAATTGAGCACCAGGACAGAATCGGGTACACTCAATGATGAAGAAAGTAAGAAAGACATTATGGCAGTATTCTTCAAATATATGGGGTGGTGGTTGAGAGAATTGCAAATCTTACACCCTTGCTTAAAAAAGTTTGTAAGGCTAAACCTAGTGCTTACAGACTAACCAGCCAAACCTTAGTGACAGGAGTGACAAAATTAACAGTTTTGGACTAAGATGGAATAATTGAGGAAAGCCAGTGCAATTTGTTAATGGCAAGTCATGTTTAACTAACTTGATTTTAGTGGGGGTGTTTCTAAAGTTAATGCAATTAGTATTCAGTTTGTGGCCCCTACTAAAGGTGTTTGAAAATATGCAACGTAATGGGTTTGCCAGTAAAGTTGAAAACCTGTGGAATAACAGCGAGAATGGTATTGCGGATACAAAATTGACGGTGACGGGAGAATAGCACTTGCTGCCCAAGAAAAAATTGTATATATTGTTCAAAATTATTCAAAACATTGTTGAGATAGGGGGTGTAATGTACCTGATAAGAATATGGGGTTTTTCTCCAACTTGCATTGAGTTGTTGTGAAATATTATAGGATAAGGATAAACAACAGTAACTTGTGTTTATTTATACGATTAACGTGGTTAAATATCCCAAAGTCCAAATAAATTTTGGCATTGAGCCACATGGCTATGTGATCAAACATTTGCCAGAGGGATGTTGAGGACTTTCTTAAACCTAGGGAATTGGAAAGGTTTTAGAGCTTAAGGCCTAGGCAGCTAAAGGCATAGCTGCCAGTGGTTAGGCAATAGCCAAGAGGAATGCATGTTGAGTTAAAATGGTGAATGGTTTGAATTTCAAGTTCTGATTTGCTTACTGAAAGATGTTTCACAAAGCAGACATCTAATCTACGCTTGATTTCGTCAGTGTAGAAGCTGCAATTCTGCAATTAAAAAGTTGAACTAAGTGCAAGTGAATCACTCCAAAATGAACATTTGGAACCCTGATAGGATAGATGCTACATCTCTGCTGGTTGTCCACTCTCCAGTAGTTGCTCATATAATGTATTATGTGGCAATTGGTCCCTTAGGATTGCAAAAAGGGGATGGGCATCAACGTGTTTGGCGGTATATTGCTGTTTGGCAGCAATAGCAAACAATCTGTCGATTCTAGAGTCTGCAGATAGATTTGAGAACTCTTCATTGTCTGCCCAGGAAGAAGTAGATGAGGCACTCATTTGATCAAGTGTGGCATCGAGTAGCTCTAGCAAAAATGAATTCACTGAGAATCAAGTGGAAAACTCTACTAATCGAAGTTATACAGAGTACAGAAGGAAATGGTTGCAGATGTTGGAGACAGTTCTCTCTGCTCCAAGACATCACTGCAAGGGTTCCTCCAAGGTAGTGTCCTCAGTCCAGCCATTTTCAGTCCTATAGCATAGAAACAGACTTTTTTTGGCCCAATCAGTCCATGCTGAACATAATCCCAAACTAAACTGTGCCTGTTCCTGGTCCATATCCCTCCAAACCGTTCCTATTCATGTATTTGTCCAAATGTCTTTCAAACATTGTAACTGTGCCCACGTCCACCACTTCTTGAGGAAATTCATTCCACGTGCAAACCATCTTCTATGTTAAACAAAAAATTGCTTCCCCCCTGCCGGGGAAAAAACACCTACTATTGACCCTATTTAAATGCCTCATGATTTTACAAACCTCTCGACCTCCTACGTTCCGGTGGGAGAAAAGGTCAGTCTATCCAGCCCTTCTTTATAACATAAAGTTTCCATGCCTGGCAACATCCTGGTAAATCTCTTCTGAGCCCTCTCTAGCTTAATATCCTTCCTATAACAGGGTGACCCAGAACTGGACTCCAAAGGAGGCCTCCCCAATGTCTTGTACAACCTCAACATGACTTTCCAACTTTTTTTTTTACTCAAAGGACTGAGCAATAAAGGCAAGCGTGCTATATAAAGAGGGGGCAGGGTTGGAGGTAGAACAGTGGTAATACGTGGACACTGGTAGTAGGTGAGACCTGGCTCCGATCAATCAGCCAGGTCGTACCTACTACCAGTGTCCACCTATGACCACAGTTCCATCTCCACGCCTGTCCGATTTCTTTATCTGCAACTCCCCCCATCCCCACATCCAGTCCAGAAGAAGGGTAATACCCGAAACGTTGACTGCTCCTTTCCTCCAGATGCTGCCTGGCTTCCTGTGTTCTTCCAGCCTCCTGTTTGTCTAACTTGGATTCCAGCATCTGCAGTTTTTTTTTGTCTCTAACCAAGCGTGCAAATGCCTTTTTAACCGCCCTGTCTACCTGTGACGCAAATTTCAAAGAATTACAAACCTGCACCCCTAGGTCCCTCTGTTTTACAAAACTACCCAAGACCCCACCATTAATTGTATAAGCCCTGCCCCTGTTTGTTGTACCAAAATGCAATTCCTTGTGTTTATTCAATTTGAACTCCATCTGCCATTTCAGCTGCTATGTGAAAGACCTTCCCTCCATTATAAAGTCAGATTTGGGCATGTTCTCTCTCACTGATAATTGTCCAACATTTAGCATCATTCATGGCTCATCAGAGACTGAAGCAGTCTGTGTACAAATGCAGCAAGGCTGAGATATTATTCGGGCTTTGGCTGACAAGTAGCAAGTAATAATTGTGCCTTAGAAGTGGCACTTCCAATAAGTGAATCCAGCTATTGTGCCTTGACATTCAAAGTTATTACCATTGCTGAATCCCCCTTTATCAACTTCCTGAAGGTTACCATTGACCAGAAACTGAACTGCACCTGCCATATAAATACTGACTACAAGAACTGGTCAGAGGCTGGGAATTCTACAGCAAGCAACTTCCCTCTTGATGACTTAAAGCCTGTCCACTATACATAAGGCCCAAATCAGGAGTGTGATGGAATACTGTCCACTTGTCTAGATGTTTGTACACAATCTCAGTACCATTCAGGACTGAAGAACTACTTTATTTGCATCCCATCTAAACCCTTTAACTTTCACTCCCTGAACCAGGGCAGAAGTGTGTACTGTCCATAACATGCATTGACTCAACTCACTAAACCTGCTTTCAACATGACCTCCCAAACTTTCAACCTTTTACTGCCTTGAAGGACAAGAGCAGCCAATACATGGAGTACCACCAGCTGCACGATTCCCTCCAAACCACACACCATCATCCTGACTTGGAGCTTGTGTTCCTTCACTATTGTTAGATCAAAATCCCAGAAGTCCCTCTCTAACAGCGCTATGAGTGTACCTGCACTTCTAGGACTGGAGCAGTTCGCATGCACAGCTCACCACCTCCACTTTAGGGTATTTAGGAATGGATGATGAATGCTGGTGCCACCAATATCTTGTGGGTGCATTAAAAGATAGTGGAGGAAATGAAATAGGCATAGTTAGGCTAAATAACAAAAGCAATTCAGAATTTCTGGTTTAGATAGTGACATTGTAGAACAGACATGATGGAGATTGCAAAATCAGATGGTCTGAATTGGAATCCTGTCAAAGCCTGGTTGAGGAACTCATGGGTAATGATAGGTAACTTCCAGAAATTGAGTTGAAGGAGTTGAGGAAAGGAAGAAAAGAATTGGAGATGGATCATGTGAAAGATATAGGAGGGCTAAAAGCCGGGAACAGCTGATGACTTTTTCAGTTCCATGTGAGAGCCAGAAGTGGCAATTGTGCTCTTGTACATGCAAAAGAGATTAACAAGGCACCCAGGGAAAAGTGGAACAATGAGCATTCCTTGCAGACCTAATTAGAGCCAGTATAAATACTCACCAGCACCTCTTTGGAGTGTTTGAGTCAAGTTAAAGGGCATGTTGCTCAATGTTTGGACTGGTGTTGAACTGGTCAGGCCATTGGTCAAGAAAAATACCTCTAATGAACAGTTGAACAGCAGAAAAATTTGACCTCCATGTTGATAGTGGAAATGCTGTGTTGTCGCTAAATGTATATTATTATTCCATAGGCATTCCTCCTGTCACAGCATACTGTAAAGGTGGTTTGAAAATAGAGTTCAACTTTGAACGTTCCAACACAAATCCCAATGTAACAGTTGTTACAATTAGTGCTACCAACTCCACAGATGGAGACATGACTGACTTTGTATTTCAAGCTGCAGTACCAAAGGTATGTATTTACCTGGTTTAATGTACTGTTAGGCCAAGGTTTTTTTAAGAAAATGGCTTAGAAACATAGAAAATAGCAGGAAATATGCCATTCAGCCTTTCAAGCCTGCTCTACCATTTTTTTTTTATGAAAATGGTTGATCATCCTACTCTATCCTGTTCTCCACCCCCATCCTCTTTAGCCGTAAGTGCTGTATCGAACTTCTCCTTGAAGTCATACAGTGCTTTGACCTTGACTGCTTTCTGTGGTAGCAATTTCCACAAGCTAACTACTCTCTGAAGAAATTTCTCCTCCTGTCAGTCCTAAATGGTTTATCCCATATCCTTAGACTGTTACCCTGTTCTGGACTCACTTGTCATCAGGAGCACCCTTCCTGAAATTAGTCTGTCTGGACCTGTAAGAATTTTATAGGTTTCTATGCAATCCTCATTCATTACTTCTGAACTCTAGTGAATATAATCGTAACTGATTCAGCCTCCCCTCATACTTCACTGCTGTTGTCCCTGCAATCAATCTGGTAAACCTTCGCTGTACTCCCTCTATAACAAGGAGAATCTCCCTCTGATAAGGAGACAAAAACTGCGCACTATTCCAGATGCGGTCACGCCAAGTCCCAGTATAAGTTGCTGCAAGACATCCCTGCTGCTGTACTGGAATTCTTTTCACTGAACAGCAATGTACCATTTGCCGCCTTTACCTCCTGCTGCACCTGCATGCTTACCTTCAGTGACTGGTGCATGAGAATACCAATGTCTTGTTGCACGTTCCCCTGTCTAAATTTATGGCTATTCAGATAATCGGCCTTCCTGCAATCATTCAGCTGAAATTAAGCAAATGTTTTGTTTCCATGCTTTAACGTTCGCATATGAAGATAGCGAAGTGACAACCTTTGTAAGAGAATTGTTAAATGCACAATCGAGGAAAGCATCACCACAGTCATCATTTTGATCTTGACGGTTCTGATTTTTGTCTTATAATTGAAATAATAGGAATTTGTCTAACAATGCTGTTTTACCCACATGTTCAGTTAACTGTTCCAATTGTATATTTCAAATAAACCCAAGATACTTCTAATATTAGTTAACATTGTGATTTGTTGTCTGTTTTGAATGCTAATATCAGTGTTATCTATCTCTTAAATTCTGCAGACATTTCAGCTGCAGCTTCTTTCTCCAAGTAATAACATAATTCCAGCACGAAATGCAGGAGCTGTTACACAGGTTATTAAAGTACTTAATCCACAGAAGGTATGTCATAGATTTCAAATAAATTTCAATTTGTATGAGATTCTTGACAATAATTGAAAAATCTTTAGGTGCTGTCTTTCTAGTCCTGATCTGGCTTTCTTTGCACGAAGAGGCTTTTCAAAAACGTTTTTACCTAAAATAAGTATTGGGAGTTGCAAGACAAAAATTCAGCATTTCTAAGTCAAATTGTCAAGTTTCACTTACAGAATGAATAATTTGTATATAATTTAATTATTCTTATTTAGTAGGAGAAAAAAGTGAAATTCAAATATATTTTACTCTGAATTATCAAATTTTTGACACTTTTCAAAGTGATTTTATCAGTGAAATCCTACTAAAAGTAAAATTTAACTTGAAATGTGTGGAATTGAAACATGTTTTTCTGGTTATCGATTCTCCTGATAAAAATAACTTTTAATCGTACGTTCAAGATAAATTATAATCTCAGCTATATTAGAAACAATAATGGTCACATCCATAAAACTCATTCCGTGATCCAAAGGCATTGTTTATAACTTGTGTATCTCTGTCACTTCAAGTTTATTTAAGCGCAGTGTTGTTTGTTAAAATCATTGCTGCACTTCATGGTTTCAAATATAGTGTTAGTTTTTTTATCTTTGCAATTTAAGCAAGGCTGTTACTTTACTAGGCTGAGTTTTTTTTTTTGTTTTTTGCATGCCAATATGCTTCACCTAGATACATTTAAGGGTAAGAAATGAGATGTTAAGGAGTCATATTAAAGTTCAATACCGCAAGTTCTAGACCCTCCATCTAACCTAACTTGGGTTGTCGTTCAGAGAGCATACGACAATGTTGTTCTGCAGGCATCCACTTGCCAAAGCATGTTGTGAATGAAGTGTACGTTTTAATATGTCGCATTTTGTTTACATTTGTTAAAATATGTACTTTGTATGACATACTATTCACCAACATCTGATTCAGACATTGCTAACAGTGCCACTTCCACATAAAAAATAACTTGTCTGTATTTGCTGTGCAGTGATGAACCTTGTTTCTCTTCACTCCTCTCACAGTGGAAAAGCAGAAATCAACTTTCTCCTGAAAATTAATACAACTTTGTAGTGAGCCACTCACATCCATCCAAATTCCCATTCAAACTCATTTTACATTGTGTCAAATTCTCCATGAACCAGCATGATTTAGAGGTGGTCTTAGAATGTTTTGTATTAAAAATTTATCCTTCATGATATGCAGCTTTACTAATACAGTTAAAATGGCTTTATCAAATAATTAACATTTTTGATCAATGTCTTTGGTTTTAAATAACAAAAACTATGCTACATCATTTACTAGTTTCATTGGTGCACCTTGGTTAGCTTAATAGTAAATTTTTAATTGTTTAATGGTGTCTGTGCGCAAAAACTTTTAACCATTTCTTATTAGGCCAACGGGTGGCTGCAATTAGCAAAAATCTTTGGTGATTTATTTTTGATCTGGGACATAGCCATTTTCCAGGAATTATTCAACTGGAGATCTAGCTGCTTAACAATGGGAGAAGGTGGATTCATTCAGCTCCTTGGTATTGTGGCACAGTGACCTGGAAGAACTACTTTGAAAGCTCACTTGTTTTCCTTCGTTATTCTCTGCAACCCAGGGACTGACTGTAGATTGTTTGTTTGTTTGTTTGTTTTTTGCTGGAGAGATGTAAAATGTGTGGGAGGTTTTGGATCCGCAAGACATCAGGACAGTCATATCTGTGTGATGTGCCAGAGGGTAGCAGTTGTTGAACAGCATATAGCTGAATTTAAGTAGTGACTCTCCTCACTACAAACCATACAAGAAAAGAAGTTTTTGGATCAGTTGTTTGAGGGAGTGGTCACTCCACATCATGATAGGCAAGGAGGGGTGTAGAGAGGCAGGTGAATGGGTGACCATTCCCCAAGAGGCAGAGGCAGCAGGTCCAGGTGTGAAATTTTAGATGTCTGTCTGTTGAGCAGCATGACTGAGCCAATGGTGAATGACATGAGAGAAAACACAGTATCATGGTCCCTGAGGCTACTTTGGGAAAAGAGAGTCTGGTAGGCAGATTAGTAAGGTAGTAGGAATGGGGGTCTCAGTTGTTTGAGGGATAGACAGTTTTGTTTGCAGCTGAGATCATGAAGTCCCATGTGGTCTGTTGCCTCCTGGGTGCAAGAGTTCAGAACATAATGACTGGATAAACTTCTGGGAAGGGAGAGTGAACAAAAACTAATAGTGGTTCACGTGGGAGCCAAGAACAGCTTGGAGGTCTTGCAGGATCAATTTCATGAGTACATTGAAATGCAGGACCTCCAGGGCAGTAATCTCCATACTACCTGTGCCATGAGCTTCACCATTTAGGCAAAGGCAGATCAAGGAGATAAATGTATGACTTGAGGCACCCCTCAAGGGGTATAGAAGGAGAGGCATTTGAGATCATTTTTGGGAAAGGAGAAAGCTGTTCAGAAGTGATGGGCTTCACCTGAGCAGAAAAAGAACTAATCTCCCAGTTGAGAAGTAAATAGTGTAATGAGGGTGGAATGGGCCTAGTTTTGAACGACCAGAGAGTACAAAAGAGAGAAGATGGTGAATGAGGAGAAGGCATTGAGGGAATGCTCCAATATTGCCAGTGAGCAGAAAATGATTGCCTTCCAATGGACAAGGGAGAGATAAGGGAAGAGTTAAATTGCATATATGTAAAAGCACAGAGTGTTGTGATCAAACTTGGGAAACTGGAAGCAGAAATTGCTTTGGCGGATATCACATAGTAACATTGACAGAAACGTGGTTTAAGCCAGAACATGACTGGATACTTAACTACTTGGGTTATAAGGCTTTTAGTAGAAACCATGGTGGGTAAAAGGGGAAAGATATAGCAGCCTTTGTGAAAGGTAGTGTAATTGCCCTTGATGTAGTTGCCAAATTAGAATCTATATGGTTGAAGTTAAGAAACAGGAATGGAGCGGTGACCTTGTTAGGTGTTTTATTATAGACCTCCAAATAATGGGGAGGAAGTTGAAGAGAGCATTTGTAGGCAGATTATGGAAATCTGCAGGACAAACAGGATTGTGGTTGGTGCTTTCAGTTACACTCGGATAGGTTGCGAAAAAGGTAGTGTATGGGACACGGAAGGGGAGAAGTTCCTGCGATGTGTGCAGGAGAACTTCCTGGAACAGTACGTTTCCAGACCTCCCAGGGAGGGGGCTGTGCTAGATCTGGTCCTAGGAAATGAAACAACCCAAGTAAAACATCAGAGTGGGGGAAGTATTTGGGAAATAGCAATTATAACGTAATAATGATTCAATTTTGTGTTGGAAAAGGATACAAATCAGTCAACGATTAAGACTCCCAGACTGGAAAAAGGCAGATTTTAGGGGCCTAAAAGTTGAACTGGAGTACATTGATTGGAAACATATTTTGTTGGATAAAACAGTGGATGAAAAATGGGAGCGTTTCAAAAGGGAGATGAATAGGGTGCAGTACTAAACAAAAACCGAAAGAACTGCGGATGCTGTAAATCAGAAACAAAAACAAAGGGTCACCAGACCCAAAATGTTAATTCATTTCTTTTCTCAGATGCTGTCAGACCTGCTGAGATTTTCCAGCAATTTCTGCTTTTGAATAGGGTGCAAGCTAGGTGCATTACCATGAAAAATAAATACAGGTATCCAAAGCGAGAATACCTTGGATGACTAAGGTTGGTATGCATCCTAGATTGCTGAGATTAAGGGAGCAAATTGTGGAACCGTTGACAGAAATTTTCCAGGCCTCTCTGAACATAGAATTAGTCTCTGGGAACTGGAGGATTGCAAATGTGACACCATTGTTAACAAAAGGAACAAAGGATGATCCAGGAAACTAGAGTAGAAGTGGAAAAATTGATGGCCATAATACAGGATAAGGTAAATATATACTTGGAGAAAATGTTAGTACCAAACAGTCAATATGACTTTGTCAAGGGCAGGTCATGTCTGACAAATTGAGTTCTTCGAGGTGACCCAGGCAGTGGATGAGTGTAGTAGTGTGGGTGTTGTATATTTGGACGTTCAAAAAGCATACGGTGCTACATTGCAGATAGGTTTGCAAATTAGAAATGTTTGGGATTGATGAATCCTTGGCAGCATGGATTTAGAAGTTGGCTAAAAAAATAGGAAAACAGGGTAGGTATAAATGAGCATTTCTCAGATAAGTTGAAAGTGCTGTTCCCCAGGGATTGATATTGGGAACCTTGCTTTTCTGGTTTATAAAAATGATTTGGAGATGGGTGTTGAGGGCAAAATCTCTAAATTGGCAAATGATACTAATCCAGGGAGAATTGTAAGGATGATACTGTGCAACTTCAGAGAGATATTGACAAATTAGCCAAATGAGTAGACACCTTACAAGTGAATTTCAGTGCAGAAAAGTGTTGGGTAATGTATTCTGGTAGAAGAAAAATGGAGACAATACAGGTTCAATAATGCAACTTTGAGAGGAGTGTAGGGACAGAGGGACCCTGGGGTTCACCTGCCTGATTCTGTGAAGGTAGCCAGGCAAGTTGGAACAGCTGTTTAGAAGGCTTATAGGATCCTAGGGTTTATAAACAAAGGTATAGAGTATAAAATCAAGGAAGTGATGCTACCCACGCCTGTGCAAATCACTGGTCAGATCACAGTTCTCAGTACCAATTTTAAGTTTAGATGTTAAAGCCCTGGAGAGTCTGAAAGAGATTTACTATAATTATACCAGGAATGAAGGATTTTAGATATAAGGAAAGATGAGACATTGGGCTTCTTCTCCTTGGAGCAGAGAAGATGAGGAAGTGACCATACTGAGGTGTTCAAAATTATGAACAGTTCGTCAGGGTAAACAAGGATATTCTGTTTCCACTAGTTGATGTCAGTGACTTGGGGTCGCAATTTCAAGATTGTCAGCAAGAGAGCTAGGAGTGAGATGAGGAGAAACTTCTTTACTCAGTTGTTAGCATTTGGGATGTGCTGTCTGGGAGAGTGGTGGAGGTAGATTCCATAGAAGGTTTCAGAAGAGAGCTGGATATATATTTGAAAGTCTTGAAGTTGGAGGGTTGTGTAGATAGGGCTGGAGAGTGGGACTAGCCAGGGTGCTCTTTTGGGAGCCTGTACAGACAGACTGGGTCACATTGCCTCCTGTACTGTAAAATTCTATGATTCTATTCTGTAGGGATCAAATACAAAAAATGCTGCCAACTGCTCTGTGTGCAAAATACTAACCAGACTTATCTGGAATGTCGTATGTAGTTTTTTAAAATGTAATTACAAGAAGAATCTGATAGATGTAAAGAAGCATGGAAATTTAGACCAGGTTAATAACACAAGTGTCAGGTCCAAGTAATGAAGAATGGCTGGAGGATAATCTAATCTTTCTGGATCAGTCTTGACTGGTAATTCAGGACACAAATGCAAATCCCACCATAGTTTTTTTGAGAGTTTGGACTGAGATTAAAAATAGCCAGGAAACTACTGGAAACATCCATCTTCGTCAGCTTTGCTAAAACGTCCATACCCTGAGGGTCATTACTTTTTTAAAAACAAAATATATGCCTTGCAATTGAAAAGATTAAATAAGAAATAGACAATAGACAGATAATCTCCAACGATTTTTTCTTCATTCATGGCACGTGGACATCAGCAGCTAGGCCAGCATTTATTCTTTAATTGCCCATTTAAGAGTTCAACCACAGTGCTGTGGGTCTGGAGTCACATGTAGGCCTGACCAGGTAAGGAATGCCAGCTTTCTTCCCTAAAGGTCTTTAATGAACCAGATGGGTTTTTACTGACAATCGGCAATGATTTCATCGTTGGATTCTTAATTCCAGATTTTTTTATTAGATTCAAATTCCATCTTCTGCTATGGCAGGATTTGAACCTCTGTCACCAGAACATTACCTGCAGCTGCTGGATTAACAGTCCAGTGATAATGCCACTAGTTCATTGCCTCCCCCTAAGTTGGTAAATTGAAGACAAGAAATGGGTACAGAACGGATGGGATCAAAACTGCAGTAGCATTTTCATATGACAAGGTGCAGAATGTGATAGTTTTGCTGGAATAATTGTGCTGAATTGATTGCAGTATAAGAAAATGGCTGAGAATCTCCTTAAAATAAAACAAAAGCTGAAAGATGCAACTGTATATCAGTTTGAGTGAACAATACGGAACAAGTTAAATGCTTGTCTCATATGCTGAAATCTCTTCGTCTGTGGAATGGATGATAATTAATTGTGTTAGATGGTGCAAATAACAGTGCTCTTCTTATGTAGCGAAATTTTGAGTAACTCATTTAATGGTTAAAGTTTCAACTTTTTTTTTAAAAGTAAAGTCATCAGGAATGATATCCTTATTGGAATTCCCTTTTTGTTTTTTTTTTGTCGGATTTTTTAAACTTTTGCTTTCTCTTTAGTAAAGGTCTTTTAAACTGAATGATACCCAGATTAATAGTCATCTTGCAGCTAAATCTCTTAATTATTTTCCTTTATTCACATGCTTTGGACCACATTGAATCACATTTATTGTTCACCTCTATTTTGATGAGCACAGTGCAATGGTTTTACAATTGAATAGCTTGCTCAGCCATTTAATGCAAACCAGTCACAGATTGCCAATGGTTGGTTTAGCAGGTACCCAATTACATAATTCCCACAAATATCAGTAATTTCATGGCCATTGCTTCTGGCTGTAGTCTGCAAGTTACTGACTGGCTTTAAGCTCAAGTTCACAACTGAGAGAGTATGATGTTACAACTTATGGGTTCCTGGTCCAGTGCCTTGCATGACTATTTAACTTTTCCTTTAATGTTGATCAGTTTGTCTTTGTCTTTTTTTTTATAGCAACAACTTCGCATGAGGATAAAGATCACGTATAACCTTAATGGATCACCAGTGCAAGATTTAGCAGAAGTAAATAACTTTCCCCCTCAGTCGTGGCAGTGATTGTTTGGATGGCAACGACCTCTTTTCCACAAGTGGATTTTGGTAAATCTTTGGGAACGTCATATCCTAAGAGTGCCCTTATGCACAACATCATAACATGTATATCAGCCCTCAATGCGAGATGCAAAATTAATGAACAAAGTCTGAGGAATATCATGCCTACAAATGCTAATCACTTTTCAAAACACATCCATATTAGTCTCTATCACCATCATGTTCATCGTTGGAGTATCTGCTTGTGGTACGCACTACACATCTTCCTGCTTTACCCCACTGATCTTTGCAGAACTTGGAACATTTGCACAGAAAAGTGAACCAGTTTGTCAGTATGTGCCCAGCAGCTTTGCAAGATTTCAGCACATAAGAAGCTATTGTTTTCAACTACTTACCACACATTTATTAGGAACTTGAAGGGGAGAGCATTATAAATTGGTTGCAGTAGGTTCTATACTGTAATAATTTTCAAACCATTCAACAACGGATCTCAATAAAATGTACCACGGTCTTAAAAAGCATTTTTGCCCTCTCTTGGCATTTAACTTGTAAACAATACAAGTAATTAATTGGATGATGACCTTCAGTGCTTTCTCATCCAAAATCTACTTCTAATGGGTGAGGATTGCTGATGTTTGCTTAGTCAGAAAACAGTGCCAGTCAGTTCACTTGCTGAATTTTGATAGAGGTCTAAGTGTCCGCGACAATCTGATTTTGCAGCAAAGAATCTTAGTCACGTCATTGTTCTCTTGAGCAATATGACTTCCTGCCTTGATTCTTTTCAAAAACATATTATTTTTTAAATAATCTTAACAGTCTCAAAGTTTGAATCACATTTTTATACAAGTCCGCAAAACTAATACTTTGATACAATTTCATCTGCACTGACTAGTTTAGCAAATGCTACTTTTTCACTTCTCTAGAACAGAAAGAGTTTAATTATTGGTCCCCTCTTTATTTTCCTATTGCAAGATTAATTTCCATAGAACATACCTGCAAACTATTAGCAGTCAAACATTTCAGCCTCCTCAAAGTCTATTGCATTAAAGGTCAATGACAAAGTTTAGTATTTCTCGGTCAACTTCATGTATATTATGATATGCATTTGTACAGTTATTAAATTATGTAATTACTTTTGGAGGTTTTTACTTCAAATTGGGTTCACAAGTTTTTTTTTTGTGCCAGATGATTAGCATTTGTCAGTTGATGATTGGGTCCAATTGAATCTTTGGAAGTTCCTTTTCTTAAAAGATTAAAACAAACTGAAGCCTATTCAGTTTTATTAACTTAAAATTACAGAACTGCTGATGTAAGTAAATCAATGCACTAATTTGGTATCTTCAAGACAATTCGGATTAAAGGAACAACAAATACTTTGGGCAGTTTCTGATTCTATATATGGATGAATTAAAAGGGATACTGTAATTTAAATCTTGAGATTTACCTAACTAAAACTGAGGATTGATGGAAAATGGCTTCTAAGCAAAAAATGATTCCCCTTTTCCGTGTGATATTCAAAAGTGGCTTAAAACTTTGGAATTTTTTTTGAAAATGGTTTGTATTTTCCAATACAAAGGAAAACTGCTCCACTAACCTTTTTTTATAGGTATGGTTTCCAGCTGCCATCTTAGTTGAGCTTTTAAATGGTGGGTGAAGAGAAGAGAATTTCTATTTAATTTTATCAGAATCAAAATATGTTGGACAGACTGAAAGTCCAGAATGTCTTGGTCAATTGATAGTATGTATACTTGATGCTCTTAATGTATGTAACTGCAAAAGTGCTGCTGTTTCAATAAATGTATAGGGCAGAGCAGAAATTGCAATTTCAAACTGAGCTACTGCAAAACATGGCAAATGGTTCTGATCTTTGAGGGGAGTTAGATTTAACTGTATACGCTGATTTGTATGCACAGTATATAAGCTGGAGTATGTTTGCAGGATCACGTGAAATTAACATTCGACAAATAAGTTGTATTGGTAATGGGAAATGCGTGACTACTTTCTTTGCTTAATATGAAACCAATTAATGCAAAGGAAGAAAGTTGGTTTTCTATTATGGTGTGTTGAAGGAATGAACATATAGGATTAAAAATATTTTCATAATGCAGTCTCTAACAAATGAAATATATCGCCATTATTTAAATGGAGGATCTGTGCTTTATCTGATTTATCCTGATCCTACAGAATGGAGGTAAAGTAGGTATTTCTAATATCTGATGTTAATGTTGAGCATTCATGCTTAGTTATGTATGTAGCAGTACTAACTGCAAGATAACACTCACCTCATCAAGAATGTGAATTACAGTAATTCTCCTTTCATCACTCTGCAAAAGTTATTCAGTAATAATTGATCCATTTCATTTAATGGACAGTCTAATCTGATGACATCACTATCTTAATGGAACAGTTGTACATTTCATTTATTTTGGATAACTCTTTTTAAAAGCTGAAGTCCAAGTTTAATTTTGAGTTGATAAAGCAATAGTAAATTGATCTATTCTAATGACTTCCCTAACCATTTTAAAACTATAAACTTGAGCCAATTTTCTTAAGTGGAACATACATTCTTTTGTAATTTTAAATTATTTTGATAAATGAAATTGTCCATATGAAAACTTCAAAATAAGCTGTTATAGAGGTAACAGTAATTCCAGCCATACTCTCTTCACCAACCACTTTGAGTCATAAAACATGCAAAGTTACTTTTAGGTTCTAATAGTTAATGAATAGGACACCAGAATAGGCAATAAATTTTTGTTCCTGGAAAAATTAAGTGCATTACTAAAGTATGTGACCCGTTGGCTTTATTAATTGTCAGTATGGCTACTTAAGGTTCAATATATGAGGTTGAAAAGAGATTTCCATTAAGATACCAGCAGTGACCATATTATGTATATTGCATGTTGGCAGTTATGTTACTTCATGTTAATGACAAACACCTAGCTACTCTTAATGTTTTGCTTTCATTTTATTATTGGTGTGTGCATCAGTTCAGAGTATTTTTTCAGTTATCACCTCTGAAATTGAATCACTATCTGTCATTTAATAACTTCCTGTTAAACAGGGGTACAATGATTTCTTAGAAAACTGAGATTGAGATTTCCTACCTATGTTGTTAGTGATCATGACGTCAATTTGTATCTTTGTGACTTTAGGCTTTTCTGCAACTGTCAGCTGTCATTGCACGCGGCGTATTAGCAACCTGTTAAAATAGATTAGCAAGAAATCAGATTGGAAAAAAATGTAAAGATTGATTTTTGGCTGTCTTGAGCATAAATATGCTTTTTTTTTCATTTGTTTTATTTTTGGTCTTCTACTTCCGTCCTGATTGGTTAATTTAATCAACCAGAAATTGAATTCTCCAGTCTGCGGCTTTGTTCCACATCACCCAAAATGTTTTCACATCTTTATCAATTTCTGTAAAATAATCCGTTTTTCTCCAAAAAGAAATGGAATTCATCTCAGTTAGAAAAGTTGAAAGAACTTCTATATAAGATCTAATTTTTAATTTGTTTTGAAAAATGTAGCTACCGTGTAGATGGAGCAAAGATTGTCTTTGAAGCATTCTTGATTTTAAAAAAAACTTGATATCCCAAATACAGCAACTCCACCTACCTGTTAGCTCTTTCAAATGGCAAAGTTACAAATATTTGCTGTGTTGACTATTGTTCAAATCCATCATAACACTTTTTTTTTAAACTTTGGTTATTTAAGCTGTAAATCGCTGGCAGGTGTCAATATTAAAATGAGTGAAAAGGAGATCCAAGAATTCACATACTCTTGAGTAGAGATTTCAGTATGAATGTAAAACAAGTTGGAATCTAATATCAGAAGGGAAACATTGTAATTACAGTAAATATTTGATCTGAGCATGTCCTGCGGACTGGGAAGAATATAGGAACGCCTTTCTTAAGAAATTGGGAAGTGGATGGGTAAGCTTGAGAAATAAAGCAGACATTTTAACTACTGATTTTAAATTCCTTTTATTTGCTGTGCAATAGCATTGAAGAAATGTGGATCAGCTTGTTTTCAGGTTCCATGTTGATCTGTCAACATTATCTCTGGTATTTTTATTGCTTTGGATTTTTGTGCTGTAAACTGGCTTTTTCTGCACTAGCACCTTTACCATTCTATATAGACTCCAAATTTGAATCTGTTGTTTTGTCACATGGCTTCACAGTTCCATATCAGTCCTGCCTCCATTCCTTTCACTGGACCATTAGTAGCAAAACATAGGTGCATTAATCCTGGAGAAACTGTTTTCATTAATTCTATTCATATAGGGTGTAAATTAATCTTTAAGTGGAACTACCGTCCTAAATTTTATGCATGTTTCCAAGAGTCTTAAATGGCATCAGTTTTAATATTAACACCTATGATTAAATAGTGTTCTGTTGGTTATTTTCACCTCAGCTGCCAGCACCTTAATGCCAGATTGGTTAACTTATTACAATAATAGATATATATGAGAGTGAGTTAGATGCAAAAACAGCTACTCAGATGATTCCATAACAGCAAGATACATATTGAAATTGCTGGGATGCTATAATTTTTCTTTTGAAGCTCACAGCCAGCTTAGGTGTGACACATGAAGGGGTTGTGATGACATAGATAATATGTACCTGAGGAGAGCTAATAGTAGTTGGATTAATCAGTATCCCTTAAGGTGAGTGTCTGTCTAGGCACATGCAAGTATGTTTGTAGGATTGAAGGAGAAGACTGTTTCCACTTCCCTTTTTGCTAGAGACAGTTTTCAAAAGCTTTTCCTGCCAAGGCAAATACTTGTGGAAGCTGAGCTTAAAATAAAAGATTTAATTGATCTGAAACATGGTCTGATCCACAGTGTAAAATGGAGGTTGGAGTTGTCA
This sequence comes from Rhincodon typus, assembly GCF_021869965.1. Classification (NCBI taxonomy): domain Eukaryota; kingdom Metazoa; phylum Chordata; class Chondrichthyes; order Orectolobiformes; family Rhincodontidae; genus Rhincodon; species Rhincodon typus. The sequence continues at coordinate 29,638,320 of NC_063346.1, read as the reverse complement.
AATTTTGAACTATTGCAGTCTAATGTGTACCTCCTGAAAATTGATTAGAACTCTGTTCAGAATGCATGATTTAAAAATAAAACCTGTGTAAATAGCCTGATTTGTACTTGATTTCCACTACCAAACATATTAACAGATTTGACTGGTGAAACTGAGCCTGTAGTTTTTGAAAGCTGAATGTATCATTCCATTGTTTTTACTGCAAGACTACATTGTTATAGTACCTCCATGGTACTAAAAAGGAGGGAATTAAATCTTTGGTTGCATCACCTTTTTTCTTCCCCTGTGGTTTTCCTCCATTTCATAAGGTGTGCTGCCTGTGATATTTTATCCTCATCTATATCTTTCAAAGTTTTATGGAGTAAATTTATCATTGGGAAATTAAACAATTACTACAATCTTATTTTTGAGATATTGTACAAAATAAAGTTCATTTGATCTTGAAGTGAATGGGACATAAAGGTTGTAAACGCTTACTGGGGACATTTTAGAATTCTGTATGTATTGTCTTTTGGGTTGGAAGAATTATCATAATTGACTAATAAAAATGGAAAGGTCCATAACTAACCTTTTCAGTGTTTTATTACTAGCATGTTGAAGGCTAAATAAGATTGTTACGAACGACTGGTATTCATTACTAAAAATAATTGTGCTATAGAAATAAAATATTTTCCCTGTCCAAATCCATAGCCCTTACTGACAATTTCCCATGCCTTAAATATTTCTCATTTCATCTCTAATGGGTGTCTTCAGTTTTTATCCAAAACTAAAGACTAACTGGTGTGTAAATTTTTTGCATATCTCAAATCTATCTAGAACAGTTATTGGGTGCAGTTCTTTTCTGAAATGATTAGTGCAAAACCATTATCCTCTCCAGAGAAGATGCTTTAAACAAAATTGTAATATTTCTTTTACACCTTCCTTGGATGCTTTTCTAAAAATAAACAAAATACTTGAACATTTCCTTTTGGTCCACAATATGCTTCTCTTAGTGTACTTAGTACAGACCACAAACTACAGAAGAGCAGGAGAGGAAGCACACTCCAATGGTGTCATTTTACTTGTACACTGGTTCCAAGATAATTAAATACGTAAAATACATTAACTGCAGACAGTTATGTCTGCTGGTGGAAAGTATGCACAGTGACCATCAATGGAAAGAGTTCAAGATGATTAATCGACATTTCTGGGGGAGAACGTAGACAGAAAGATACTTGGTGCAATGAGTTGAATAGAATGTAACCCATCCATTCCTAACACAATAGCACAATTTCTAAGGAGTGCAAAAACATAGTGTTTCCTTTTTATAATCCATTTACTTTATGTAGTCTCAATAGCATTCCTAAGCTCTCCCTTCCTCCGTCTGTCCGTCCCTCCATCCGTCCCTCCTTCAGCTCAAGGCACAATTCCCCCATGTAGGGGAGAAAAAGAAATATCACCTAGCATGGTCCTTGAAGGTGATGGTGAGCTCCTGCGTTGAACTGCTGACCATTGTGTGGATGGACCTATAATGTTGTGACATGCCAGAATTTCGATCCAATAACGATGAAGAAACAGTGCTTTATTTCCATGACAAGAGCATCTGTGACCTGGAGGAGAACTTAAAAGTATTGAAGTTTCCATGTCATTGCTGCCCTTGTCCTTCTGGTTGCAGGCTTAGAAGGTGACTCACCTGGTTTACATACCAACAATGCATTTTGTCACTGCCCTCTGTTTGAAAGAGATTTTATTTTTTGTTCTTCCTGTTCCATGCGTAAAGCGGTTGATGTGGTGTATATGGATTTCAGTAAAGCATTTGATAAGGTTCCCCATGGTAGGCTATTGCAGAAAATACGGAGGCATGGGATTGAGGGTGATTTAGCAGTTTGGATCAGAAATTGGCTCGCTGTAAGAAGACAGAGGGTGGTGGTTGATGGGAAATGTTCATCCTGGAGTTCAGTTACTAGTGGTGTACCGCAAGGATCTGTTTTGGGGCCACTGCTGTTTGTCATTTTTATAAATGACCTGGATGAGGGCGTAGCAAGATGGGTTAGTAAATTTGCGGATGACACTAAAGTTGGTGGAGTTGTGGATAGTGCGGCAGGATGTTGCAGGTTACAGAGGGACATAAATAAGCTGCAGAGCTGGGCTGAGAGGTGGCAAATGGAGTTTAATGTGGAAAAGTGAGAGGTGATTCACTTTGGAAGGAGTAACAGGAATACGGAGTACTGGGCTAATGGTAAGATTCTTGGTAGTTTGGATGAGCAGAGAGATCTGTGTCCATGTGCATCGATCCCTGAAAGTTGCCACCCAGGTTGAGAGGGTTGTTAAGAAGGCGTACGGTGTGTTAGGTTTTATTGGTAGAGGGATTCAGTTTCGGAGCCATGAGGTCATGTTGCAGCTGTACAAAACTCTGGTGCGGCCGCACTTGGCGTATGGCGTATACTTCTGGTCGCCGCATTATAGGAAGGATGTGGAAGCATTGGAAAGGGTGCAGAGGAGATTTACCAGGATGTTGCCTGGTATGGAGGGAAGGTCTTATGAGGAAAGGCTGAGGGACTTGAGGCTGTTTTCGTTAGAGAGAAGAAGGTTAAGAGGTGACTTAATAGAGACATACAAGATGATCAGAGGATTAGATAGGCTGGACAGAGAGCCTTTTTCCTCGGATGGTGATGGCTAGCACGAGGGGACATAGCTTTAAATTGAGGGGTGATAGATATAGGACAGATGTCAGAGGTAGGTTCTTTACTCAGAGTAGTAAGGGCGTGGAATGCCCTGCCTGCAACAGTGGTAGACTCGCCAACTTTAAGGGCATTTAAATGGTCATTGGATAAACATATGGATGATAATGGAATAGTGTAGGTTAGATGGGCTTCAGATTGGTTTCACAGGTCAGCGCAACATCGAGGGCCGAAGGGCCTGTACTGCGCTGTAATGTTCTATGTCTCTCCTTTATGGTTTACTTTACAATATTGCCTTTATTTTGCTCCACTCCTTGTCTCAATGAAGCTAGCTCATTTGCAGTAATGTGTTCTGACACTTATCACTTAAGTGTGCTATTTATAAAGGTAAAGATGCCATAATCCTCATGTCAGTGCAGAGAGATGACTGGTGTTTTAACCTGAGGATCGCCAAGCTTTGGGCAAGTGAAGAAGTTCAGAGGGAGGGTTCTTTGTGGTAGCCTCAGCTGAGTGTGCTCTATAGATCGTTGGTATCCGTTTTGCTTGTCTATTTGCCCAGCAGAGAGTATGTCTGAAGGCCTGAGGTTTAGTTTGCAAATGAATGCTGAGAACCCTATTTCTGTCATGGTCCTGTATTCTTTACACCAATGTGCCTTTTCACTAATTGGCTGACGTCAAATTGTTGTTGAGCATGAGCTAAATAAAGCAAGATTACAGACATTCTGTTTATATTTTGTTGAAAGAGCTACAACTTCACATGATTCCATCCTGTCCTTCAACATTTTGCTCAGGTGTAGTCCAACCATTTTATAAATGCATCTGACCATGAACTGTATCAAATCCAACATTCTAGCCATCTCCGAAACTAATTATATCAAAACACAACTAATGGTCACTATCCGTATCCATTGCTGAACTGCATACAAGTTTTAGTCACCTCCAAGTTCACTTTGATCATGTACTGCACTTCACTAATGACAACACATCAACATCTACCCCTCCCATCTGTAGTGCATCAAGATCTTGTTCATCGCCCTTAACCTTCGGGATAGAGAATCTGATTTTTAAATTATAGCCTACAAGTTTCTCCCAGGCTGTAATCCTTTCCCTACTTTTAACTACCTTTCTACCTTCCTTTGCTATTTGTGTCTCCACCCTATTAGTATGTCTCCTTTGATCTTCATTCCCCCTTCCTCACCTTTTTGAAGAGTTTGCACGTTTTCAGAGCAGAACATGGGGTGTTCTTCCTCACCCTGCATCTCTTTCTCCCCCTCCACCTCTTTCTTTCCCCCTACTGCCCCCCACCCCAAAACCTTATCTTGTTCTACTTTCCTTTCTCATCAAAAGATTTCCTTTTTAGCATGCCTTTCAGTCACCATCCCTGCCTGCTTGGACTAAATTTTACCTCTTCGTTACTTTAACAAGGTTCAAAGATCAATAACAAAGAGCAAGTTTTTGTTACCCCAGCTTAAGTTCAGAAGGATTGTATCCTGCTTATTTTTCTATCACTCATCAGTGTGCTAATTTTAAGGATCTTTCAAGTGATAACAGTTTTAAAGATCGTGTCTTTTTTCTGTATTCTTATTTGTGGACTGAAATGAGAAAACAGTTTTTAAAAAAAACTAAGGATTGCTGAAGGATTATTGCAGTTTTTAAAAGCAAATAACTTGACACTCAGGGCTATTTACACAGCTCTTGTTCAAGCAGTAGGTGATGTGTAGTTTGCAGACGAACTGAAGCCAAGGATTGTAACAAATGAAGATTCAACCAGTAATAAGTAACTGATTGGTTTATGGAGTAATGATCATTTATTGATGAAAAAGACCTGAGCCCATCTACAGCAGGTTTAAGTTCCTGACTGATTTTGATAATCACTTTTTTATGTGATTCGATTTATTATCATCACATGTACCTAGGTGCAGTGAAATGTTTTGTTATGCCTGCAGTACAAGCAGATCAAAGTGCATAAGGGAAATAAAACAGCAGGTGATAGAACAGAGCAAGGAATACAAAGAGCAAAAGCAATATTAGATATGAAATTTGAGAAGTCCATTCAGTGGCCTAATTAGAGCAGTGTAGAAGCTGTTCTTGGTATGTGTATTTAAGATTTTGTATTTTCTGCCCGATGGAAGAGATTATAACCAGGGTGGAAGGGGGCTTTGATTACGTAGGCTGCAATTCTGAGGCATCGAAGTATAGATGGAGTTAATGGATGGGACATTGGCTTGGTTGATGGACCAAGCTGTGTTCACAACTCTCGGTCCTGGGTGGATCAGTTGCCACACCAAGCCATGATGCATCCAGATAGAATGCTTTCTATGGTACATCCATAAAAAATGATGAGTCCTTAGGAATATGCTGAATTTCCTTAGCCTTCTGAAGAAGTAGAGGCATTGTTGTGTTTTTTGACCGTCTCAACAATGTGGCTGGACCGTGACAGATTGGTTGTTATCACACCTAAGAACTTGATACTCAACCATTTCAACCTCCGCACCATTGATGTAGGTAGGGACGTGGCTCTCCACCTTGCTTACTGAAGTCGATGACCAGCTTTTCAGTTTTGCTGACGCTGAGGGAGAGATTGTTATCTTTACACCACACCACCAAGCACTTTATTCCTTTCCTGTATTCTGTCTTGTCATTGTTTGAGATCTGGTCTACAATGTGGCATCGTCAGTCAACTTGTAGATGGAGTTAGGGTGAAATTTGACCACACAGTCACAAGTGTACAGGGAGTATTGTAAGGGGCTGAGTATATAGCCTTGCAGGGCATACTGTTACCTGTTCTAACTGGTGGTGGTCGGTGGGTAAAGAAGTTGAGAATCCAGTGGCAGAGGGCAGAGCAGGGACCTAAGTCTCGGAGTTTGGAGATTAGTGTGGTTGGAATTATAGTGTTGAAAGTGGAACTGTAGTCAATAAGTACAAGCCTGATGTAGGTGTCCTTGTTATTCAGATGTTCCAGGGATGAGCATAGGCCCAGGGAGATGGCATGTACTGTGGACCAGTTGCGATGGTAGGCGAATTGCAAGGGATTAAGGTAGGCTGGGAGGCTAAAGTTGATATGAGCCATGAGTAACCTCTCGCAACACTTCATAATTATGGAGGTCAGAGCTGCTTGGCAGTAGTCATTGAGGCAGGCTGAATGGGTTTTCTTTGGTACTGGGATGATGGTGGTCGTCTTGAAGCAGGTGGAGACTTCAGATCATAGTAAGGAGAGGTTAAAGATGTCAGCGAATACTCCTACCAGCTGGTACACGTAGGATCAGAGTGCACAGCCCTGGACTCCACCTGGGCCAGTCACTTTTTGACGAAATTCACTCTCAAGAAGAGATAGTAGGAACTGCAGATACTGGAGAATCCGAGACAACAAGGTGCAGGGCTGGATGAACACAGCAGGCCAAGCAGCATCATAGGGC
>NC_063346.1:29610137-29631844 GCF_021869965.1 Rhincodon typus | reverse complement strand
AATTCTATCCGCCTCCCACTCTCTCCCTATTTATTTCAAAACCCCCTTCCCCTCCCCCTTTTCTGATGAAGGGTCTAGGCCCGAAACGTCAGCCTCTCTGCTCCTATGATGCTGCTTGGCCTGCTGTGTTCATCCAGCCCTGCACCTTGTTGTCTCTTCACTCTCAAGAAGTCGGATCTGATGTCAGTAGTGGTGACTGAGTGGACAGGTGCATCCAAGGCTGTCGGGGCAGGTGACACCGTTTCACTGACCTTCAGTTCGAAATGAGTGCAAAATGCATTGAGCGCATCAGGGAGGGATGTATTTTTGTTGACTATTCTGTTCTACTTCGATTTGTAGGCCTTACCACAAATGGCAGGTGTCCGTGTGGTTAGTTTGGGTCTCTGACTTAGTTTTGCCTCAGGTATATTGTGCATGATTAGACATCTGCTTCCCATGTATTGGTGTTAATGCAGTAGATCTTCATAGAGGCATTAGCGTTGTCTTTGCAGGATTTTTATTGGATTCAGTGTGAATGGGTTAACCTTTTGTAATTTAAGATTTAGGGGTTTTGAGGTATAAAACCCTTTTTTGCCTCAAATGAGAATTTTCCATTTATGACAATTAAGTCATCCGTATTTACGAACCAAGTAGAATTTGTTCAGCAAGATCTTACATAAACTTTAACAAACAATCTGTGAACACAACATGCATGTTTCTTAGGAGACAGCAAGAACCCCAGATGCTGGAGTCAGAATCAATAGTGTGGGGCTGGAGGAACAAGACTGGTCAGGCAGCATCAGAAGAGCAAGAGCGTCAACGTTTCAGGCCTGGACCCTCCTTCAGGACTGGGGAGGGGGAAGGGAGCTGGCAGATAGAGGGTGGAGGGATGCGGCTGGGGGAAGGTAGGTGAGATGGCAAGAGGTAGATACAGGTAGGGGTAGTGGGGATTGGTCAGTCGGAAGGGTGGAGCAGATAGGTGGGAAGGGAGATGGTAGAGTCAGGTCATGGAGGCAGGGATGAAAGGGAGGGTTGGACATGGGATAAGGCCAGGGATAGGAAGATTTTAAAACTGGTGAATTCCATGTTCAGGCCAATGGCTATAGGCTCCTGAGGCAGAATATGAGCTGTTCGCCCAGTTTGCATGTGGCATCATTGTGGCACTAGAGGAGGCCCAGGATGGACATGTCACCCAGGGAGTGGGAGGGGAATTTAAATGGCTAGCAACTGCAAGATGTTGTTGATTATAGCGTACAGAGAGCAGATGCTCCACAAAACTGTCCCCAAGTCTCCATTTGGTCTCACCACTGTAGAGGACGTCACATTGGAAGCAGCAGACCAGGTTGGAGGATGTACAGGTGAACCCCTGTCAGATATGAAAAATTTGTCTTGGGTCTTGGATGGAGGTGAGAGGGGTGGTGTAGGAGTAGGTGTAGCACCTCCTGCGGTTGCAGGGAAAGGTGCCGGATGTGGTGGGGTTAGTGGGGATTGTGGAGCGGACAAGGGAGTCGCGGAGTAAGCAGTCCCTACGAAAGGCAGATAGGGTGGGGAGGAAAATAGCTCTTTGGTCATGGGGTCCGATTGTAAGTGGTGGAAATGGTGGAGAGTGATATGCTGGATACGGAGGTTGGTGGGGTGATATGCGAGGACAAGGGGGATTCTGTCTTTATTTTTGTTGGGGGGAGTGGTTTAAGGGCAGAAGTGTGGGAAATGCAAGAGATGCAGTGAGGGCATTTTCAATCAATGGAGTGGGGAAGTTGCCGTCCTTGAAATAGCAGGACATCTAGGATGACCAGGAGCGGAACACTCTGTCATGCCCACCTCCTTGACCTAACACTGCCTGTCAATCATCTTCCCCTCCTACCTGCCTCACCCTTCCCACTGACGAATCCCCACTACCCCTACCTGCATTCACCTATTGCCATCCCACCTACCTCCCCGCCCCACCTCCCTCTATTTCCCAGCTGCCTTTCCTCTCCCCAGTTCTGATGAAAGGTCCAGGCCTGAAACGTCAACTCTCCTGCTCCTCTGATGCATGTTTCTTATCCTTCTTATCCTTCAGGGCCCAGGATTCCTTTAATATTATCGGTGGGAAGACAATATCGAGGTACCTAGTGGTGGTATCACTATTAATCCAGAAACTCGGCTAATGGTCGGGAAGTAGGGTTCAAATCCCACCATGACAGATGGTGGATTTAAAAATCTAGTATTAAGAAGCTAATGATGACTATGAAACTACTACCAATTGCCAGAAAAGCCCATTACTCACTATGAAATCTAAACAAAGAAATAAACCTTTCTGATCACCTGGTGATGACCTAGGCACTGGAAATAGCAACAGCCAAAAACATCCCAGTTAACCCTGCAAAGTCTTCCTTACTCCTATCTAGGGACTAGTGTGAAAATTGGGAGAGCTGTCTTTCGGGCTAGTCAGGCAACAGCCTGACAGCTATGCTCCTGGTATCATACGTTCCTGCTTGGTTGGCATGACATTCTAAAGCAGCAGCAGCAGTGTGCACTATCTGCAAGATGCACTGCAGAAATTGACCAAAGATCCTTAGACAGCACCTTCCAAAGCACTTCTATCTTGAAGAACATGTGCAAGTTCTCCTCCAAGCCACTCTCTCCATCCTGACTTGGAAATATATTGCATTCCTTCACTGTCACTGGATCAAAAATCATGCAGTTCCTCCCTAACTGCTTTGTGGATTGACCTACAGCACATGGACTCCAACAGTTCATGAAAGCAGCTTGCCATCACCTTCTCAAGGGCAAAGTCCCACATTAGAGACTGTGTAAAATTTAAAGTGCATGGAAACAAAGAGTAGGCCTGAATGGGCCTTTTTCTGAATGGCAGACAAGTGGAGTTCCACAGGGATGGGTATGAGGACCCTAGCCTGTCACAATATACGTTGATGATTTGGATGAGGGAACTAAATATCTCAAAACTTAAAGATGAGACAAAGCTGGGTGGAAAGGTGAGCTGTGAGAATGCTGCAGAAATGTTGCAGTGTGATTTGAACAAGCTGAGTAAGTGGGCAAATGCAGTATAATCTGGTTAAATGAGGTTATCCACTTCAGTAGCAAAAATAGGAAGGCATTGTTATTTGACTGTAAATTGACAGGGGCAAATGTCCAATGAGACCTGGGTGTCCCCATGCACCTGTTGCTGAAAGTAAGTGTGCATGTGCAGCAGTCAGCAAATAAGTCAATCTGTATGTTGGCATTCATAGTGAGAGGATTCAAGTACAGGAGCTGGGATGTCTTGCTGCAGTAATAGAGCATTGGTGAGGCCACACATGGAATATTGTGTGCGGTTTTGGCCGTATCAGAGGAAGGATGCTTTTGCTGTAGAGGGAGTGCAGCAAAGGTTTACCAAATTGATTCCTAAGATGGCCTGACATATGAGGAGAGATTGCGTTGGTTAGGGTTGTATTCACTGGAGTTTAGACAAATGAGGGGCGGATCTCAGAAACCAATACAATTTTAACAGGAGTATTCAGGTGAGATGTAGGAAGGCTGCTTCTGATGGTGGGAGAGTCCAGAACCAGGGGCCATAGATTACAGATAAAGGATAAACCATTTGGGACTGAGATGAGAAGAAATTTATTCACCTGAAGAATGGTGAGCCTGTGGAATTCACTGCTACAGAAGTGGTTCAGGCAAAAATCGTTGTTTTCAAGGAGGTAGATACAGATTTTGTGGCTAAATGGATCAAGAATATGTTGCCATACAGGGGAATATGAGAATTGGAAATGGGAATCTTTGCACGGTTTACCATAGTTCCTGTTCTGTAGTTCTTCTGAGAATTCAGCAGGGGTCTGGCAACAACTATGGAGATAAAACAAATAACGTTTGAGTGGCACATCAGACCAGTCTCAGTAAATTAGTGTACATTGTAGAAGCATTGAAGAATTCATTTTCATGGGTGTGAAACTATCATAGAATCACTACAGTGTGGAAACAGGCCCTTCAGCCCAACAAGTCCACACTGACTCTCAGAGCATCCCACCCAGACCCCATCACCCACCACCCACCTAATCCACACTTCCCTGAACACTACGGGCAATTTAGCACCTAGCCTGCACATCTTTCGACTGTGGGAGGAAACCGGAGCACCCGGAGGAAACCCACACAGACACGGGGAGAATTGTGCAAACTCCACACACGGTTGCCCAAGTGTGGAATCGAACCCAGGTCCCAGGCGCTGTGAGGCAGCAGTGCTAACCACTGAGCCACCATGCTGCCCTTTCTCACTTAATAACAAATAAGTTGTAAAGAAGCTCAATGCTAGACCAACATTGGTCTTTAACTTCTGCTTTGTTCAAATCAATAGAGGAATCCAGTAAAGAGATGGTTATAATTCTTCCTGTTTTGCTTTATAATAATCAAAGTATTTGCTTAAGTAAATGATTAAATTGAAATGTTTATCAGGTAAGAACATCGCAACACCATCATGACCTGCTGAGGAAAGGTGATTTGGTTCTCTTTTAAGCCCCTATCAGTTGGTTGTAAAAATTACTTTTCTTTTTCCTCTTTTGGTATTCAGCTATCACATTTCAATTACAAAGATGTAGTTAACTAGATCAGAATTAAGGAGCCAATTACCATGATTTCATTGCATGAAAAAGAGGTGGAATTTTATTTTCTGCTAATACTTGGTGGGGGGAGAAATGGCTCTTGCAGTGCAGTAGTAGTGTCCCTTTCTCTGAGCCAGGAAGCCTAGGTTCAAGTCCCACCTGCTCCGAAGGTATGTAATAACATTTCTGAAGGGGTTGATTTAGAACAAATGCATAGTTCAAAAGTTGCTCAGTCTTTGAAGTGTTCAGTTTCTAATCTGAAACCACTGTTATTTAATTTCTGACTCAGCAGTGACTAGACCTGTCGATTATATAACGAGTGAATGGCTGTTGCCCCTGAAGGAAATAGTAATTGTAATCTGAGTGAACTTTACATTCAGCTTGAGGGAAAGAGGACTGGGTCAGAGACTTTTTTTAAAACTATCTAAATAAGGGCATGAATGCACTTGGAAGATAATAGATGAATTATGTTAAAAGATAGACATTTAAGGAGATATTTTCAAATACATAATAGATACATTCCGATAAGTAAGAAATATTCCAAAGAGCAGCCAATGTTAACTAGAAATGTTAAAAATTGCATCCAACTTAAAGGAAAAGCCTATCATTGTATAAAGGCACGTGGCATATCAGAAAATTAGACTGATTTTTTTAAAAAAGCTAAAAAATTAATAATGGAAATATTTGAGTACGATTGAAAGCTAGTCAGAAACATGAAAACAGTACGAGTTTCTAAAAACAGTTAGAGCTAACAAAGTAAGTGCTGATCATACAGAAATTGAGTTAGAGAATAAATAACAGAAAATAAGATGGCTGATGAATTGAACACATGTTTTAGATCTTTGCCATATCACTGGAAGGTGTAATTAACATCCCAAAAACAGCAATGATTCAGAAAATGGAAGGGAGGAAGAACAGGAAAATTACAACCATCAAAGTGGCACTGAATAAATTACTGGAGCGAAAGGCTGACAAAGATGTGTGTCTGGACTACATTCCAGAAACTTAGACGTGACTAGTGAGATTATTGATCCATTGATTTTAATTTTCCAAAATTCCTTTGGTTCAGGGAAGGTCCCAATAGATTGGAAAGTAGCAAATCTAATTCTCTTATTCAAAAAGAGGGGGAAACAGCAGGAAAGTAAAGACCAATTATCTTAGCATCTGTCACAGAGAATATATTCAAAAATATTATTGTAGAAGTAATAGCAGGGATTTTAGAGAAGTTCAAGGTAATCAGGCAGAGTCAACACAGTTTTGTGAAAGGGAAATCCACTCTATTGAAGTTATTTAAGGGAGTAACGTGCTTTGGATAACCAGTGAATATATTGTATTCAAATCGCCAGGAGACAGTTGATAAATTGCCACACCAAAGGTTATTCTGAAATATTAAAGCTTGGTCTGTGGAGAAGCATATTGGCATGGATGAAAGATTAACTTTCATAATAGTACAAGATATGCATAGATCTTTTCAAGTTGGCAAGATGTAACCAGTGGTACAATGTGGGCATCACTGAGATATAGCTGCCAGGAGATCAGGGCAGGGAACTAAATGTCCAAGGCTACATATCCTATCAAAAGGACAGGCAGAGGGGGGTTGGGTTGCCTTGTTAGTAAATGAAACTAAATAAATCGCAAGTAGTGATATAGAGTCAGAAGGTGTAGAATCTGTGTGGGTAGAGTTGAGGAACTGGAAAGGAAAAAAGAATTTGTTGGGAGTTATGTACAGGTGTCCTAGGAGAAAGCGCCTTTTTTACATGCCTTTTCTATTACAGTAATCATGGGGGACTTCAATATGCAAGTGGACTGGGAAAATCAGGTTGGTAGCAGATCCTAAGGAAAGGAATTCATGGAATGTTTGAGATTTTTTTTTGAAGCAGCTTAAGGTGGAGCTCACTTGGGAACAGGCCCTTCTGGATTTGATGTGTATGTGTAATGAGGCAGACTTGATTTGGCAGCTTAAGGTGAAGAACAAATGGAGTTCTGCAGGGGTCAGTGTTGAGACCACCACTATTACGTTTTAACATTAATGATCTGGATGGAAGAACTGAGGGTATTGTTGCTAGGTTTGCAGATGACACAGGTACTGTTGAGGAAGCAGGGAGGCTGCAGAAGGACTTTGGACAAACTAAGAGTGGGGGAAAAGTGGCAGATGGAATGCAGTGTGGGGAAGTCTAAGGTTATGCACTTTGTTAGGGAGAACAGGGGGATAGACTATTTTCTAAATGGGGAAAGGCTTTGGAAACCTGAAGTGGAAAGGGACTTAGGAATCCAAGTTCAATTCTCTCAAGGTTAACATGCAGGTTCAGTTGACAGTTAGGAAGGCAAATGCAATGTTAGCGTTCATTTCAAGGAATGCAAGAACAGACATACTGCTGAGGCTGTATATATAAGGCTGTGGTCAGACTGTATTTGGAATATTGTGAGCAGTGTTGGGCTTTGTATCTAAGGAAGTTGGCGTTGGAGGGAGCCCAACTTCAATGGAGTTCAGAAGAATGAGGTGAGGAGATCTCATTGAAACTTGTAGAATATTGAGGGGCCTGGACAGAGTGCTGAGTTCTGAAGAAGGGTCATTGGACCTGAAACATTTAACTGCTTTCTCTCCAAGAGACTGCCTGACCTGCAGAGCTTTTCCAGCAATTCTTGTATTTGTTTTTACTAGACTAATACCTAGAAAGGGCAGGTTGAATTATGAGGCGAGATTAGGCAAGTTAGGTATGTATCTACTGGAGTTTCAAAGAAGTCGGTTTTTACTCTGTTAAAGAAAGAGCCCAAGGGATTCGGGGCAATTTGGTAAAATGATACAAAATTGGCTTTGTGGCAGGAAGCAGAAAGTAATAGTTGAAGGGCACTTTTGTGTACCAGAGGGGTCTGCATTGGATCCCATGCTGTTTGTTGTGTACATTAATGATCTAGGCATGAAATTGGAAGATTTGGTTCATACGTTTCCAGCTTACCACAACAATCGGTGTGGTAAATAGCAAGAAGCCTCCGACAACAGGACAATATAGATGGGTGAATCAGATTAACAGAACAATGGCAAATGAAATTTAATCCTGAAAAGAGGTGGCATTTTAGAAGAATTTACAAGACCAGGAAGTATACATTGAGTGCTAGGACCCTGGGAAGTAGAGAGGATCAGAGGGAATTTGGTGTGCATAGATCCTTGAAGGTAACAGAGCAGCTGGATAAGGTGGTTAAGAAAGCTCAAACAATGCCTAGCTTTATTAGTCGAGGCATTGAATACAAAAGCGTGGGAGGTTGTGATGGAGCTACAGTAGGTGTAAGTGAGGCCACAGCTGACATACTGTGTGCTGTTCTGGTCATCACCACTTTCGGAAGGATGTGATTACACTGGAGAGGATGTTGCCTGGGTTGAAGTTTTAATTATGAAGAGCGACTAGATAGGCTGAGGTTGTTTTCCTTGGAGCAGAGAAAGCTGAGAGAAGACCTGATTGAGGTGGATAAAATCATGAGCGGTGTAGATAGGAAGAACCTCTTTTCCTCTTTTTGCATAAGGGTCAATAACCAGGGGGTAAGGAGCAGGAGGTTTAGAGGGCACTTACAGAAAATTTTTCATGAAAGGTGGTAGTTTTTGTGGAACTTACTGCCTGAAAGAGTGGTGAAGGCAGGAACCATCAAAATATTGGGAAGTATTTAGATGATCGTTGTTGATGGGTATAAAGGAGAAGTGTAGGGACACTTTCCATATCGAAGTACTTTGTCTAAGATCTGGAAGGGTCTTGACTGGTTAAATGAGGGGAAAATGTTTCCTCTTATTGTGATCACCCTTTTTAAAAATAATAAAAGGGACTCCTATTTAAAATGGAGATGAGAAATGCTTTATCTGAGCTGCAAAGACTCCAGATTCGATCTTCCTCAAAATGTGGTGGAGCAGAGTCCTTGACTACATTTAAGGCAGGTGTAGAAAGATTCTTAAGCAATGGGGTGAAAGGTTGTCACCAGTAAACAGGCATGTTGTTTTGAGGTCACAATCAGATTAGCTGTAATAAAAAAGAAACAATATATCTGAATGGTAAGTGGTTGCAGAGCACTGAGATGCAGAGAGATCAGGCTGTCTTTATGCATGAGAAACAAAAGGTTAGTATGGAGGTGCAACAAATAATCAGGAAAACAAGTATGTTTTATTGAGGGGAATTGAACACAAGAGAAGGAACGTTATGTCTCAGTTACACAAGGCATTGGTGAGACCATATCTGGGGTACTGTGTGCTGTGCTGTTCACCTTACTTGGAGGATATTGATGCATTGGAAGTGGTTCAGGAAGATTTACTAGGCCAAGATCTAGAATAGGTGGATTTCATTATGAGGAAAGACTAGACAGGCCAGACCTGTATCCTCCTGGAGTTTAGAAGTGTCAGAGGTAACTTAATTGAAAGATGTAAGATCCTGAGGAGACTAGACCAGGCGGATGTTGAAACAATGTTTCCTCGTGGGAGAATCTTCAACTAGGGATCATTGTCTTAAATGGATGGCCCCTTATTTTTAAACTGAGCTGAGAAATTCTGAGGGTTGACAGTCTTTGGAATTCTCTTCCTCAAAAGGCAGTGGATGCAGAACTTTTAATTTTTTAATGCAGAAGTAGGTAGATTGTTGATTACGAAAGGGATGAAAGATTATCAGGGATTTGCAGGAACGTAGAGTTGAAGTTAAAATCAGATCAGCCAGGATCATCTTGAAAGGCAGAACAGACTCAAAGGGCCAAAAGGGCCGCTCTTGATCTTTGGTCATATGTTGGTATATAATCTTATTGCACGGTGGAGCGTGCTCAAGGGCCAACCCTTCCTGCTTGTTTGTACATTTGCATGTTCCTAATTTATCACCAGATGCTGTCTTCTGAGGTAGCGCAAAAAAGTGGCGGGAGCAGGGAGAGGGGGAAAGAGATTATCAATCCTTACTATTACCAGTCTAATTCTTCTTTTATCTCTCTGCTCTGCTGCTCAAATGCAAATGGTGAAGTACAATTCAATATATCTTCGAGTCAGTCTCCATTTGACTTTCCAACCCGGCTAACTGCAAGCTGAGTCTTTCATTTCCCAATATTAAAATTGCATAGAACCATGAGGTAGAACAAGATGTGAATTTAATTTTGGTGCAAACAGTCTCATTTATTCCAAATGAGTCTCTCAGAACATGCCTCTGTAGTCAGGTGACTGCTACAGCTATTTTAGGTCCAGGTTTCTTTAAAAAGCCAGTTTTAGTTCATGAAAGATCTGAGGTATAACTATAGATGAAGTTAAAATTTGATAGTCCATATTTATTGCTTTCGTAACACAAATTTAGATGAGTTGCAGCTATTAGCAACCATTGAATAGTACGCTTGGAGGAGAAATTCATCTGGTCCTATTTTCAAGCAGACAATGTGTATCCTGACTGGGACGCCCAAGATTCCCATGTAGCTAGAGTGGGAAGTTGGTCTTTAGATTAATTAACTGTGATAATGAATGATCGAGCAGTTTCAAGGAGTCATACGGCCCCCTATTTCTTTTGCAGGTAACCGAATGATCAATGTTATATATTTGTAGTTTTTTCAGGTCCCTCCAGAGGTATTCCTGGATGTCGGTATGATCTCCAAATATTATTGCATTTTCTGGGAATAAAAGTCTCTTACTGTAGTTGCGTTGTCTTGTACCAGTTACTTGCGAAGATTTGAGAACCAGGAGGTCCCCATAAGCAGGTAAAAGGAAACTGGTGAGGAAGATGGGATGATGAAGGTGGGGGAGAGAACCCAAAGGTGGAAGGAACTTTGTTTTCATCAGTAACTAATAATAACCTGTACTGATGATGAGCAGCACTAGTAACAATCAGATTACCCCCCACCCCCAAAAAACAATATTAATACAAGCATTCACAGACTATATTTATAACATTTCACTAGCCTGCTGAATTTCACCTTATAAGGTGAAGAAAGAATTTCTTGAACTTGTGCTCAGGTTCTTCAGTTAGCATACCTTTTAACAAGACCCTGAAATTCTTTATCTTGTGTTTGAACACAAGTTGTGTGTGAAATAGCAACTCCACTGAAAGCAGCAGTCAGAACAAATTGGAATTGGAATTCTCACATCAAGACAAGCCTGGACATAACAACCTGAATCAAGCATTTTCCCAAATAGGTTTCTCAAGACATTTTCAGGATGCTCCCTGGATTCTGGCCTGATAAAGGTAAGTTTGCATTAAGTTAATGAAAGTTTTAGCACTTAAGGGTGTCATTGACTGTAGTTGTTGGTGCTTTGGCTCCTATATCTTCATCCTCTCTCACTAATCATTTTATAGTAACTTTCATTTAACCCACTTCCTTTTGAAATGATCTTTACCTTAATCTCTATTGTAAAGCATTCCATAATCTAATAAAAATCAATTCAAAAAGTTTTCTTCTCTGAACCTCTTGGAATTTCCAGTTAAAATATTTAACCTTGTTTCTTTATTCTCCAATTGCCACTGAACAAAACAGACGTAGCCACAGTAAAGCCCCAACCCCCCCCCCCCCAACCCTAAGTAAAGTTCACTTTCTCAGTGTCTGCTTGGCACTTCTCTCACTTACCACATTGCTGCTTCTGTTCCTGACTCTGCAGGAAATGTTAGATCGCATTCCCGCACTTGCCCATACCTTTCCCTCCACCCAGATTCCCTTGTCATGGTCCCTTTGACCCCCTCCATGATTTCCCTGTTTCTCCTCTTCCTCTCCCAAACAGATTTCCCATCTTTCTCACCATGTCCCAACCGCAAGGTTCCCCAACTCCTCTTGTATTACTATATCTAACCGCATTTATCAGCACACTTCCTCCTCCCCAAACCACCACATCAGTATCTCTCCCAAACCCCAATCTGCTGTTGCACTCTTCCCAGCCACTCCCTCCCCCACCCCTGGGAGACTGCTAGATCATCCAGTAAGATTTCCAATCCTGCAATAAAATTCATCCATTTGAAAAATTGGCTGCCTCAAATTCATGCACAACTATTGGTGTCTCAAAATAGCATCTGATCGGTTTCGATGAAATCCTGTCTTCCAACTATTTTGATTGGTTCACACAAGAAATATCTAAACTCACTGAGAAACTAGTTGCTCTGTATCTTTTCTGAAATAGTTCAACATTTATGAAGTACCATTCCTGATGCTTGAACTTTACATAGACTTCAGAAGTCGCAAATTTTATATGCCTTTGTGAACAATTTCAAAATGAATTTGTGGCTATTTGTTACCATTATCTACCAATTATTATTTGTTCTAGCTATTAACAGTGAAGTGATGAACCATTAATTGTAACAATGAAACTAATGTTTTGTCCTATCAGTAAACTTTTGAGTCATGTATTGCACACGATAACAATGAGATTTCTTAAAGTCAGCAAATGGATGTTTATTTTTGGAAGTAATATTATTTAGTTAATCAGTTATTTTTTAAATTGAAACGTTCCTGCTCAGCAAACAAGCACAAGCAGTTCACCTTTGAACCATCCACTTAATTGAACTGAGTTTATCATTTACAATGTAATGCCAATGCCTAAAAGCTATGTTAATAAAAGACCTAATATCACAAGCCAGTAAAGATGCAGGTTTACAATTAGATAAACGATGTCTAACAGCATCAGAGATCTGAGTGGTGGTGTTTGAGCGGGTTAGCATATTAAACATGTTCCCATTTTTTTAGGACCAGCTCATATTCATATCATGGGGTGAAAGTCTACTCTCAAGCTAAAGATCCAAAAGAAAATCAGTTTGGCCAATATCAGTGCAATGCTATTTGAACTTGTGTCCAAAAGATAGCAATAATTAACATTAAATTACTAATATAGATTTAATGCTGTAGCATACAAGTAATCTCAGAAATTGCATAGAAAACTAAATCAATTTCTAATTTTTGAGGTTATTCTGCTTTATAAAGCTAAAGTCTTGGTAAATGGAACATGCCTGGTACAGTTATTGCACCGAACCTTATCACTAAGTCTTCTGAGATGAGAGAGCCTTCAATTCCTCAATATTTCAAAAATCTATGAGGAGCTGGCATGAATGAGTTGTAACCTGGGACAGATCAGTCACGATCTTACGGAATGGTTTGGGGATGAATGTCCTACTCTTGCTCCTGTTTCTTATGTTCTTATGTACCCAGGACAGAAAGGCTTGGTCATGTTTGGAAAGGAATTTGTGGTCCCATTCACTTTGGTGAAACTGCTGAAGCTAACCTTGGGTATGAGGTAATGGACACAAGGCAATAGCTGGCTTGTCAGTTTCCAGTTTGATCGTAGGGTGGGACTCCACAGCTCAGATGAGACAAAAGAATAAGCTGTTACTGGTTGCCATAAACTCAAGGACTTAGCCCTGTCGGAGGAAATGGAAGAAGGCCTCAAGGTACCAGGGGTGAAGACCTGAGTATTGTGCAAAAAGTGACACATTATCAATTTGTTCAGAATATGCACCAGTGACTAACTGTGAAAGACTGCTGTTGAATCTGTAACAGTATATTTTAACAACTTTCTTGTTCTGCTGTGGAGTGGGAGAGAAAGAGACAAGCAGCCCCACAGCTGCATGGGTTGCAAGCCA
The DNA here is from genome assembly GCF_021869965.1 of Rhincodon typus. Lineage (NCBI taxonomy): Eukaryota > Metazoa > Chordata > Chondrichthyes > Orectolobiformes > Rhincodontidae > Rhincodon > Rhincodon typus. The sequence goes on along the minus strand of NC_063346.1, from coordinate 29,618,727 downwards.
ATGTCTGCATCACTCAAAAATGGTTTAACTCCTTGTGGATAAAGTGTGGAGCTGAAGGGGCACAGCAGGCCAGGCAGCATCAGAGAAGCAGGAAAGTTGATGTTTCTGAAGAAGTGTCCCAACCCGAAATGTCAGCTTTCCTGCTCCTCTGCCTGGCATGCTGTGTTCCTCCAGCTCCACACTTTGTTATCTCTGACTCCAGCATCTGCAGTTCTTGCTGTCTCTTAACTCCTTGTGGTCTCTTTTGTATGTGGTTTTAAAGCAGCTTGCTTTGCTTTCAGAGATGACTTTCTGTCTGAGAAACAAATGGATTTTTTTTTTGTGTGCATGATTGTGTGTTGAAATGTGATTTGTGATTCAGATAAAAGGAGATGTATTTTTTGTTTTTGTGTCTGGAGTAATTAAAATGAAAAACATTTTAAAGGGGGCTGAGTAAAGTGGTCTGTGGCAGAATTGGAATAAGAATCTGGTGAGGCCTACTTCCGTGACAGTATCTCACTGCATCTAGAGTCATGGAGCTATACAGCATGGAAATAGACCCTTCTGTACAACCATTCATGCCGACCTGATATCCTAGATTAATTTAGTCCCATTTGCCCCATATCCCTGTAAACCCTTCTAATTCATATACCCATCCAGATGCCTTTTTAAATGTTGTAATTGTACCAGCCTCCATCACTTCCTCTGGTAGCTCATTCCATACATGCACTACCCTCTGCATGAAAAAGTTGCCTCCGTTTTAAATCTCTCCCCTCTCCCCTTAAACCTATGCCCTCTAGTTTTGGATTCCCCCACCCTGGGGAAAAGACCTTGTCTATTCACCCTATCCATACCCCTCATGATTTTATAAACTTCTATAAGGTCACCCCTCATCCTCTGACACTCCAGGAAAAATAGCCCCAGCGTATTCAGCCTCTCCCTATAACTCAAATCCTCCAACCCTGGCAACTTCCTTGTAAATCTTTTCTGAACAATTTCAATTTTCACAACATCCTTCCTATAGCAGGGAGACCAGAATTGCCCACAGTATTCCAAAGTGGCCTAACCAATGTCCTGTACACTCGCAACATGACTTCCGAAGTCCGATACTGTCTTGTGTAGAGGTTCTCGCTTAGCAGCGACAATTTGCCAATTCTGCCAATAAGGGGCCTTGCTGCTTGTTCAATGCCTTGTTAATGGTCCAGAATGGCTTATTATATTCAACTTCCTATCTTTAACCAAACAACTGAATATCAAGAAATACTGACGTGGAGATCAGAGTGGGGACTTGGTAACTTCAGCTGGTCACTTGCTCTGAATGACTCCTATCTTGGACATCTCAGGGGATTCTCCATGGGCATTGGCATCCAATATGTGATAACCTCTAAGAAACTTCATGGGACATCTGCAATCCACTTACAGTACCCACCTTGCAATTTTTTAAACTCCAATGATTACAAGCCCAACCTGTTCAACATCTCTACATAACAGAATCCCTCCATACTTGGAATCAATCCAGTGAACCTTCTCTGAATTGCCTCCAATGTCAGTATAACTTTTTTTTCTTGGACATGAGAACAAAAAATGTAATGGTGGACAGTTAGATATTCCCTAAATATTACAAGGAACTCCTTTACCATTCAAGAAGAAAGTTTTCAATGACAATCTTGCAGTTAATATAATATGAAATCATTTAGAACCATAAATCTGAATGTTATGCTTTGCATATAATATTCATGTAGAAATTTCAACTGTGAAATAAAAATGTTAAAGGATGGCTTTTCAGGTGACGAATGAAATTTCATGTCCTCTCAGGGCCATTAACCATCTTTGTTCTACATATTTCACAGAGAGCACTTCTCTCTGTGACTGAACATTCAGAACTTTTAAAAACCAAATGATGATAAGACTTTTGGTGAGGACAAGATAGTTGTATAGCCTGCAAGAGTAATACACATACTATGTGATGTGATCATGAAAGTGACCTCAGCATTCAATTCAGTTACTACATGTAATACCGTACATGTAACATTAACAAGATTTCATATTTGTGCTGCTCCTCTGTGCTTCTACCCTGTACCTCTGGGCATTTGGACACGTGGGAGAGTTGGGTGTAGTATGGAGCAGAGTTTGGATGCAGTGCTTGGGGCAAGGGGAGAGCGGAACAGGGTTGTTCTGAAATTTCCACTAATGAAGGCTAAGGCCCTAGAACAGGCTTTACATCAGCTTGGAGCAGCCCTGAATAAATCAGGGTAAGTAAGAGTGTAAGTATTGGTCAAAGGACCAGCAGAATGTGCTCCAACAGAATTGGATTTGACTAATCGCAAGTTCCATGTTCTATAGGCTCGTCAGGCACAAAGGCCTCTAGTGTATGATTCTATAATTTCAGTTCCCATTGTGACCCTCAACAGCAGCAAATGTCTTAACCTTTGGAAATGTACTAGATGTGTTTAGAAATGAAAAACTGATAAACATTCCAGTGTTTTGACTCCAAAAAAAAATTGAGTTTTTTGAAAAAACAGTGGTTTGAGAGGATATATTTTCAGTTTCCTCCCTTAATTGCTGTCAGTTAGATTTTATATACTGAGGTTCAAGGAGGAGTTCACTGTACTGAGCATGGACCTACACTTGAAGAGATGAAGAAGTAAATAGACACAGAAGCAATAAAAGGTTTTCAAAGTGTTAATTAATTGTTTCAGTGGAAAGTTGTATCACGACAATTTCAATAGTAATAACTGAGAAAGCATAGTTACCAACAGTGAATATTCATGGTTGCTATGCTAAATGGCATGTGATACTAGAGTCTTAAAAATAATTCAAATGTATAAGATCATGAATTGAGAGTAGGTGTTTGCCGTTCTGAGATAATGTCATATTATTGCCCTCCAATGTCTGCACAACACAATCTAAAATAAATTTAATTGAATATGCTGCAAAATCATTGGTACATGTTGTGAACAGAAACTATTCAGGAAATAAGTTGAACCTGGTAATGTGTTAGAGGTTGCCATGCATTTTATAATTGAGGCATGTCTAAAGTTAAGGAAGGCATGCAGGTTGTTTAGTGAATGTGTAGAATGAATTTGTGAAGAGCTGGCAATTAGAGAAAATCGTGAAGGGAGAATTGGATAGATGGTTGACTGAGTGGGCAAATAAATTTTGAACCCAATCAAAAGGTATGTGGTATTTTCTAAACCCTGTTTTCTTTGATTTTGTATAACTCATTGCACTTTTTTAGCTGTCACATGTTAGTTACATAATGGAAAGACTGAGACCAAACGATACAACAGTTCAGTTTCTAGCTTGTCAAGGTTCAGGCAGAAGGAATTCACTAGTGAAAACACGGGTAAGAGTGTAAATGGAGACAGATACAATGATCCTGCCATGTTATTTTAGCTGGTTCTCAATTAAACTGCTCTTTCACGGGAAACCTTGGAAAAACCTGCTTAAAGCTGGCAACTACAAAATTTAAACTGTAGTTTTTAGTTTAATGCAACTACAAACTAAATTAGATTTGTACAAAAAGAAAACTTTCTTACCCAACAACTGCATGCACACCAACCTCTGATAATTGACTGTGATATGATGGGCTGAAAAACTCCTCTAATGGGGACTAAGAAAATGCTCCATTGTGATATGATGGGAAACTTGTTATGGACCAGACCAAAGCCCCCCTCAATCTATTAAGATGATTTTAAAGGCAAGCATAAGTCATTGCATTCCAGATGTAATTCAATTGGCCAAACTACTCACCATTAAGCAAAACGTTTTATTTTTACACTACTGTTAAAATACAGACAAAATAAAAATGAGAAGAATCTGTTTAACTGTAACTGTATTGAAATGCTCAGCAAAATAATAGACACATTAGCTACTAAAACTAAAATTCCTGGTTCTGAGATTGACTCACTCATTCAAGCAGGTTTTATTGTTTCAACTTCAAAAAAAAAAGCCATCAGGCCTCTCAAGCTGTTTACTCTATTGGCTTTGAGCAGATTGTTTGTCACCTCTGTTTCAACTTTGCAGTCAAAGAGAAGGTGCAGAGAAAGGTCAAATTCAATAATGAGAAGTCAGTTTAAACGTCTGATAATAGCAAGGAAGAAGCTGTTCTTGAATCTGGTACATGTTTTCAAACTTTTGTATTTTTTACCTGACAGACAAGGGTGGAAGAAAGTATGACCAGGCTGGGAGGGGTCTTTAATTATGTTGGCTGCTTTCCTGAGGCAGTGGGAAGTACAGACTGAGTCAATGAATTGCATCTGGTTCACGTGATGGACTTGTCTGCATCCACAACTCTCTGTAATTTGTTGCAGCTTTGGGAAGAGCAGTTGCCATACCAAGCTATAATGCATCTGCATAAGATGCTTTTTAATGGTGCATGTATAAAAATTGGTAAGAGTCGTTGTGAACATGCTTCTACTTCTAATGAAGTAGAGGCATTGGTGTGCTTTCCTAAGTGTAGTGTTAAGATGGATGGACGGACCAGGAAAGATTGTTGGTGATCATCGCTCCAGGGAAATTAAAGTTCTCGACCACCTCCTCCACACCACCAACCAGACAGCGTGTCCTCCACTCTGTTTCCTGAAGTTGATGACCAGCTACTTCATTTTGCTGACATTGAGAGAGAGATTGTTGTCTATCTCTTTCCTATATTGTTTTGTCATTAAGTTCCTACCCACTATGGTGGTGTCATCAACAAACTTGTAAATGGGCTAAAGCAAAGTTTGGCCCCGCAGTTGTGTACAAGAAGTAAAGTAGGAGTTTGAGTACGTAGCCTTGCAGGGCACTATTGTTGAGGTTTATTGTGGAGGAGGTTTTGCCGCATATCCTAATTGCGGTCTGTGGGTCAGGAACTCAAGGATCCAGTTGCAAAGGGGAGAGCAGAATCCTAGGTCTGAGTTTGGTTGGAATTGTGTTGAAGGTGGAGCTATAATCAATAAGTAGGAATCTGACATGGTGTCCTTGTTATTGAGATGTTCCAGGGATGAGTGTAGGGTCAGGGAGATGGCATCTGCTGTGGACCTGTTGTGACAGTAGGTAAAATGTCGAGGATCAAAGCAGCCTGGGAAACTGATGTGAGCCATGACTAACCTCTCTAAGCAATTCATAATGAATGCCAAAGCCATCGAGGTAGAGGTCACTGAGGCATACTGCATGATTTTTCTTTGGCACGGATGACTGTGGTCGTCTTGAAGCAGGTGGGAACCTCCGATTGGAGTAAGGAGAGGTTAAAGACACCTGCGAATACCCCTGCCAGCTGCTACACACAGGATCTAAGTGCACAGCTCAGGACGCCATCCAGGCCCATCACTATTTGTGGGTTCATTTTCAAGAAGGCCAATCTGATGTCTATGGAGGTGACTCAGTACAGGTGCACCCATGCAAATGATGGTTCCTCCAATTGTTCTCTATGATAATGGCAGGAGGGATCAAGGAACTCTCCTCTTGGGAGAATGGATCCACCTGAAAGACATAAAGGGCAGAGGACATTACAGCCACTGGCTAGTAGTGGTGTTCAGTACTTTCTTAATACAAGTGAAATGACCAAGTGTTACTAACTGGGTGTCAGGACATGGATGTCTCTTCCCTGCTGGACCGGTCCCTGTTTTCTCCTTCCAGGGAAGAATCCTTTCCTTGGAGACAGTGAGAACAGCACCACCTGTGTGGCATCACTCCCTGTCCTGTTACAGGATGTCTTCTCCTGTAATTATGTAAAGGGGATAAATGAGTAAGACACCAGTGGATGGCATGTCCATTAGTGTTGGTGGACGTGGGGTGCAGGTGTTGAAGTGGTCTGAGAGTATGACGAAGAAAGTGTAAGTGGAGTGAGAGGGGGTATAGAGAATGAGTGAGGGAAGTGTTTCATGCACGAGAGTGGGTGTCAGATGATAACCATTGGTGGGAGGTGGATGCTGTCTGCTACCTCACACTTTTATCTGTGCCACAGCAGAATATTGTACGTACTCTGGTGAAACCAAGAAGACCACTGACCTCCTTCCTCACCCTGGAGATGGCACCGATCCAGGTGGCGATCTCTGACTCCCCTCCTCTCCACAATATCATCCACAAGGACTTCAAGGACCTTTACCAGAAGTATAGTGCTAGTTTCCTCTTCTCCGCTATCTCTCCTGCTACCTAACACGGCCAGGCAGCACGAGTTATTGATGTTAGCACTTCTGCAGATACAGTGTGCTTTGAAAGATGACACAGGTCCAGGGGATGCTGGTCATACGGAGGACCCCTGCTGAGTAGTATGTTCTTTGGGAACAGTGCCTGGTAAGATAAGGTGAGGCAGAAATAGGATGTGATATTCACCGTGCGTGAAAGCAGTGACTTTGGCAAGTTACAACAAGAAAACTTGCACAGCCTTACAGCAAGAATCACTCCACCCATGTGCTGTGAACTGCACTTCAGGCTTGATCTTAAACAGCAAAACTTAGCTATAAACATATGTGGACTCTAGGAAAGCTGCTGTCAGTTTCAATGGAGTGATGACAGGTTTGTTGTCATCATTACTGCAAAATCCAAGGCTAGCTGAAATGCTGTTAGTGTTGATAGTAAATAAATGAGCAAACAAATTTGAAGGCTGGGAGTGTTGGTATAATTGACTGTTAATTGTTACAACCAGCAGAAAAACCACGTTCCTTGTTTAATGAGATAACAAGGTGTAGAGCTAGATGAACACAACAGGCCAGGCAGCATCAGAGGAGCAGGAAAGCTGATGTTTCGGGTCTGGACCCTTCTTCAGAAAGGTTTCTGATGTTAGTGGAATTGTGACAATTGACATCTGAAAACCAGTTCGCAAAAAATTGTTTCATATTTAAAACACAGTTTACTATTCAACACTGGAGACGAAAGTTTCTAGTATACTTCTAACAGAGGTTTCCTTTAGCAAGAGTCTGTTTACCTGGATTGTATATTTGAATAACACCGTAATAAACTGAATATAGATAGTTATTATCCTGTTCCTGTAAATTTTGTAATTTTAGTCAACCTGTTGGGATGTTTTATGATAGACCACTGGAGCAGTGGTATTTGAATCCAGGCCTTCTGGTTCAGATGTAGGAACGTTTCCACTGCAGTCCCCAAGATTTTGTATTTCTAAGTTCAAGGCATGATAGATAATTTGTTACTCAAAGGAGATGGGATGTTACGATGCATCTCTGGAGCAGCGAGGACTTGAACCCGGACCTCCTGTTTCAGAGGTAGGGACATTAACATTATGCCATAAGAGCCTACCATTGTGGGCTTGTAGAATGGGTGACGCAGTTGGCCTATTTCTTGGATAATACCAATCGTTACTATGTAAATGACGCACAGTCTTATGAATAATGTATGAATATGCAGATGAGCACATACCCCCGCTGGAGCGTGGTGGCGGCGGCGGCCTTTCTCCGACAGAGCGAGCGCTGTCATCATGGCGACGCGAGAGCACTGAGTGCGGAGGGTTCAAACTGCAAGCGTTGCCCCTTTCGATCGCTCGACATTTCTGTTCTTTCTGACAATTATTTTGGTCTCGATGTGGGTGTAACCACAATGGCTGAGGTAACATCGCCGGTGATGGAGATGGAGATGGAGATGGGGAAGCGGATTCCATGTGCAGCGGGGTTGCTGGGCGAAGGCAGCAGCCCGGGCCCCGTCGCCGCTCTGACGGTAGAACCGCTCTCTCCACAGCCGAAGCCTGGCCCCGGATGCGGCTCGAGCTCGGCGGTTGCAGGGAGGGGAGTGCGCGTCTTAAAGGTAATGTTCGCAGTCTGGCTCATGTTAATTGACCTCTGAAGAATGTAGGTAATAACCTCAATTTTTGATTTATTTCAAGAGGTGTTCCGTCTTCCATTTCAGATGTTCAAATGAAAAGCTATCAAATGCGGCTGATTGGCTTGGATTAGTATTTTTACTGGAAATATTTGCTACATTAAAACGTTGCGGTTTCAACGCAGCGGATTCCAGGTGATCAGCTTTTCCCTGGCTCTGTGCAGGATAAACGCAGTTTTTTTTAATATCACGCTACCTTTAACTGTTAATGATTATCCTAATATGGGAAATACAGATACGCTAAATGTGTATATTTTTGAAAATTGCATATTGCAGTATTTTCAAAGCTCGTCTTTATATTTATCCATCTCGTGTGCAAGTCTACATGATAAAAATCGGTTGCAGTAAAATGACCTGAAAAGGTGAACAGTTGTAAAATGCGTCTTTTTTTCCTGTTAGGAGTTGAACCGTCCTTATGTTCCTGTAATATCTTGTTGAACAGTGAAAACCTGTAGGAACTACCAACGCCCAGACCATTAGAAACAGAAAATGTCAAGTAACGGGTGTTTCAGATGAATTAGAAATATTTTATTCATAGTTCTATACCGTTAAAATATTTTCATATTTTGTTGAAGTGTTTCATGTACAGGGAAGGGGTCCTTTAGGTGATGGCCTTCTAAAATGAGATAGCAAAAATGAAAGTGGTGAGTCAAATTAGGTGCATGTTCTGTTCCATTAGCATTCCTTGTGACTTGACATGCTGGTGGGTTTCTTGTTCCCACATACTCAGTGGTGGACAGATTTAGAGTCAACAAGGTGCAGGGCTGGATGAACACAGCAGGCCAAGCAGCATCAT
>NC_063346.1:29565568-29609737 GCF_021869965.1 Rhincodon typus | reverse complement strand
ATGATGCTGCTTGGCCTGCTGTGTTCATCCAGCCCTGCACCTTGTTGTCTCGGATTCTCCAGCATCTGCAGTTCCTACTATCTCAGATTTAGAGTCAGTTTTGTTTACAGCAAAGAAATAGGCCCTTCGTGTCTATGCCGATCACAACATCCATCTATTCTAATCCTATTTTCCAATTTTTGATCTGTAGCCTTTGTGGTGTTTCATGTGCTCATCTAAGTACTACTAAAATGTGTTGAGCGTTCTTACTTCTACACCTTTTTTAGACAAGGAGCTGTAGACATCCACTACCCCCTGGGTGAAAGAGATAACAAGGTGTAAAGCTGGATGAACACAGCAGGCCAAGCAGCATCAGAGGAGCAGGAAGGCTGACGTTTTGGGCCTAGGGTGAATTTCTTTTTCCTCAAATTTGCTTTTAAACCTCCTGCTCCTTGCCTTAAAACTGCACCCACTGGTTATTGATCACTCTACTATGGGGAAGGTTTTTTGCTGTCTACAGAGTTCATGCCCCTCAGAACTTTATATACCTCAACAGATCTTCCCACCCACCCCCCGCCCAAGGTGCCTTTTACTCGAAGGAAAACAACCCAGCCTATTCATAGCTGAATTGCTTTTGCACACTAGTGCAATCACATCCTGCTTACAGTATGGCAACTAGAACTGCATGCAGTACTCCAGCTGCGGCCTGACTGTCCTTGTATATTGGCTCCAACAAAACCTACTTGGAGAAGGCAAGAGACTGGGTCTGAGAAGCATAATAGCCACGATTGAATGGTGGAGCAAACTCAATTGGCCAAATGGGTTAATTTTGCATGCTATATCTTTATGGTCTTGTAATCAATGCCTTAAATAATAAAGGCAAATATCCTATATGCCACATGACCATCTTATCTACCTGTTTTGCTGCCTTCAAGGATCTATTGACATGCACACCAAGGACACTGACATTCTCTGTGTTTCCTAGGGTCCTGCAATTCAATGTGTATTCCCTTGTTTATTAGATTTTGTCAGGATGTATCACTTCACACTTTTCAGGATGAATTCAGTTTGCTACTGTTCAGCCCATCTGACAAGCCAGTTCTAAAGCTTTCCTTCTTGCTCTTTACCAAACTGTCGATTTTTGTGTCATCTGCAAACTAACTGATCATGTCTCTTATGTTCATGTCTAGGTCGTTAACGTACACAACAAACACAGAGGGACCCAGCGTCAAACTCTGTGGCACACCACAGGACACAGTCTTCTTGTCACAAAAACAGCCTTTGACTGCCACTCTTTGCTTTCTGCTACTGTCAATTTTGGATCCAATTTGCCAAACTGCTCTCGAACCCATGAGCTCTTAGCTTCTTAACCAGTCTGCCATGCAAGACCTTGTCTCCATCGACTTCAATTAGGCTTTGACCAGATCAACTGCTCACTACCCTCATCTACATGCCTAGTCAATTCCTCTATTCCTCAAATTTCTGAACATGATCTTCCATTTACAAAACCATGCTGATTGTCCTTGAGTAGTCCTTGCCTCTCCAAGTGGAGATTAATTCTGTCCTTCAGAATGTTTTCCAAACATTCCTCGACCACAGATGTTTTAACACCCTTGAATCATGGTACCACATTAGCTGCCCTCTGGTCTCCTGACATTATTCCTGTAGCCAGAATGGATTTGAAAATTAATTCAAAGTGTCTGCAATCTCCTCCCCTGCCTCCCACAGCAGTCTGCAATACATCACATCTGGGCCTGAAGATTTGTGCACTTTTTGAGCCTGCCAAAATCACTAAAAGCTCACCTCTCTCATTGCTAATTCATTCAAGTATATAATATCCCTGTCTCTGGTTTCTATATGTCCATTATCTTCTTTAGGGGAGGCGATGGCCTAGTGGTATTATCACTGGATTGTTAACCCAGAGACTTGGATAACGTTCTGGGGACCCGGGTTCGAATCCCGCCATGGCAGATGGTGGAATTTGAATTCAGTAAATATCTGGAATGAAAAATCTAATGATGACCATAAATCCATTGTCGATTGTTGGAAAAACCCATCTGGTTCACTAATGTCCTTTGGGGAAGGAAACTGCCATCTTTACCTGGTCTGGCCTACATGTGACTCCAGACCCACAGCAATGTGGTTGACTCTTAACTGCCCTCTGGGCAATTAGGGATGGGCAATAAATGCTGCCTGGTCAGTGATGCCCTCATCCCATGAATGAATAAAGAAAAAAAAAATAGCGACTACAGAGGTAAAGGACTCCTTTAAAACCTCAGCTGTCTTTGGTGGTGGTATTGGCTTCTTTTTTGATTGTGTAATACTGATTTATAAGAAGTTAGGTTACTTAAATTATTTGTTTAATTAACCCATTCAGACATGTAAAGATACTCCTACATGACAGGTGAGACTTTTATTCATTCATTCAGAGGATGTGGGCTTTGCTTGTTTGCCACCCTTTTATTGCTCATCCCTAGTTGCTGTTTGGACAGTAGGTCTTGATCTGCCACAGTGCTATCGGGATGGAGATGCAGGGGGCAAAGAGTGAGAGAGTTCCAGGGTTTTGACCCATTGACAGCGAAGGACAGGTGATATTCTTCCAAGTCAGGATGGGAAGTGGCTTGGAGGGGAGCCTGCAGTTGGTGGTGGTCTTGTGCATCTGCTTCTGTTGTCCTTCTAGATGGGAGTAATTTTTGCAAGGAGCTGTCTAAGAAGCCTTGGCGGATATCTTGAAACGAGACCTTCTGTCCCAGAGGTGTTGATAGTACCACTGCTCCACAAAAGCCCTAAATTATTTTTATTCGATCTGCTCAAATATGTTATGATGTCTGGTTCAGGTGGGAATTGAGCCTGGACCTTCTGGCACACAGATCGGGGCACTACCACTGTGGTACAAGAACTCGTAAGCTAAACATACTTTGATTCTAAATGTTTTCTAATCAACCTGTTCAAAGATGTTATTCAATACATTTGAAACAGGTACAGCTTGAAGTCAGGCCCTCTAACCTCAGTGGTAAGGATACTACCACTGCACCACAAGAGTTCTTCAAGGATTAATGTCTGGTGTTGAATCCAACAACATTGGCCAGGAAGGAATCAACACAAGATTTTGATGTTATAATCACCGTGCTCTAACCTTCTGAACTATCTGGCTGCCACTGTACTTTAATTCTATCCTTAAGAAAGAAAGAAAGACATCGTCCATGATTTGTAGATTTTTTAAAAGGTATATGTTGAAGCATTTATTGTTTTAGGTGCAGGTATTGTGATGATTATTGGAGTGGCAAGGTGATTGGATTGAATCCATGTACTTAGTGGCTGGACCATTTCATTAAAACTTAAGATGCAAATGTCATGAATATTTTCACTATTTCTTCTTCCGTTGAGCATCTTGTGTTGCTTTTGGTCAAAGACTGGTCTTCGAGTACTGTCGTGTGCCCTCATTTCCTTTCTGCCCAGGCCTGTTATTCTAGATGCCGTTTTCCTTTTATTGCTTCTTCTGTCAAATGGAACAAAACACATACAGCAAGCTGTCTACTACTACATTGCATTTGTAGGATTGGTGGTAACATGGCAAGGACAATAATGATGCAGGAGTTTGGATAGTTGCAAGTCAAGGGATTCCTGGCATAGGAATGGATGGCTTGTACTATCAACACTGTTCATTGCTGAATTAATTCTGACAGGTATAAAATTTTGGATTTCATAGTTGCTGTACAAACTGGAATCCAGTGACTATCTGCCTTAACTGGCATTGAAATGGAACCTTGTCAATTGATGACTGCATAATCAACTGTTATATTACCTTTGACCAGTGAGATCACTAGAAAGTGATATTTATGGATTGATCAAATGATTATTGGTTTCTCATGAGATTGCCACGACATGATAAGTGCATAACAACCGGTATTATCTCAGAAGTGACTCATTTTGACAGAGTTGTACTGTCACCTTCCATCAGGTTAGGGCTGCTGTATTTGTTGAGCAATTGCTGAGCAGTTTAAAAGGCAACTTTTATGCCCTTGTAGAATGTAATATGCTTTGCATTTACTTCAATATAGGTCATTGTGCCCTGGGTAATTTAAATGAGCATTGCCATCTGTTTCAGGAACCTAGTGGACAGATTGAAATTCTCTAGAACTGGCAAATAATAGGCCATAATTTTTATTGCTTTGCAATGTTTAAACTTTAATTTTACCAGAAATGAGATTTGTGTATCCAAAGACGTTTCAATTAATAAGAGTCACAGTTGTCTTAACTCAAAGAAACCTTGCAGGGTGGCACGGTGTCTCAGTGGTTAGCACTGCTGCCGCACAGCGCCAGGGACCTGGGTTCGATTCCACCCTCGGGTGACTGTGTGGAGTTTGCATGTTCTCCCCGTGTCTGTGTGGGTTTCCTCCTAGTGCTCCGTTTCCTCCCACAGTCCAAAGATGTGCAGGCTAGGTGGATTGGCCATGCTAAATTGCCCATAGTGTTCAGGGATGTTTAGGTTAAGTGGGTTAGACGTGGGAAATGCAGGGGTAGGGGTATGGGTCTAGGTGGGATGCTCTTCAGAGGGGCGGTGTGGACTTGCTGGGCCGAGAAGCCTGTTTCCAAGCTGTAGGGATTCTGTGAATCTTACCTGTGTAATTTTGTCCTTTTTTAAAAGTGATAAGTAATGTGTAAATGGTGCACCTATTCTTAATCAGATGTAGATTTCAGAATCTTGAGAATTTATAATCCTATGCTGCCAGTAAGATGTTATTTTATCACTCTATAGCCAATTTTGGAAGTGCAGATAACTGTTCCGATTACTGTTACAGTTTCATTTTTCCTCCAGTGTTTTTAAAAGACTATTGGTTTGTGCATGGGGCAAAAAGACATTTCATTTTATAGCAGTGCTGTTTGTTTTATATGAGGCTATTAAATTTTTTGATCCTTCGATTAATTTCCTGAAATAAAGAAAAATGAAATTTAGCAAGCCTATGTTATAAAATAGGTTTTTTGATCCTTTATGTCTGGCGTATACTAGATTGCTTCACGTATCAATGATATATAATCCATAACTTGCATCTCAGCTCTTGAAAATGTTCTTTCTTACTGTCATTGTCTCTCTAAATTTGTTAAGCACATTATTTTATTTTATTTTTCGACTTTGTGCATTTATTGCACTTCAGTATTAATACCACAAGGTTCAATCACACAACTTTGCCATTTTCACCGTTAGTTTGAACCTTAGGAATCTGAGCCTCAAGTTGATCACTCGGACACATTCTGATACGTTATTAATCTCTCCTTTCATAGAGAAACATGAAACGCAATGCCAGCAGGAGTTGCCTGGGAAGAAAGAGTAGTCTGGGTGTACGAGAGAAAGAATGGCTCAAAGGAGATGTAAGAAGGGGATGTATATATATCCATGGAAAGGAAATGGTGTCATCGAATGCTGCTACTTCCACCTCTTCCCAGGGTGCATTACTATCATCATTATCATGCTCTTCTGCATCATCATCTGGCCCGGACCTGCAGCTGGTACTCTGCAGTACTGAAACCACTACAACAGAGCTATGTACTCAGGATAAGGATGACCTCTACCTGCAACTCCATGGCGATCTCATCAGGTAGGGAATCCCAAACTCAATATTTCTGTCGGGAGATTGCTAGACTTTATCACTTTTACAGTTAAATATTAAATGCTGGCAGTTTTTTCAAAGGAGTTCATTGATGACGTTTGGCTAATTGAAGTCTCATATAAAAATAGTGTAAGCAGAGAAGATTTTGTGAGGGGATGAAGGAAGAGCAGTGGGCGGAATAAAAATTAAACGATGAGATACATTTGTGGCAAACCAAGCTTTAAACCGCATAAGTGTTTAAATTAAAAGTATTTTCTTATTGTCTGAAACATTAGATTGGTACTTCCAAATAATATAAGATGGCCGACTTCACGTCTGTGGTACAATTCTTCTGGACGTTGATGAAAACCACTTCTTTTGGTGCGTTATTCCCTTTTGAAGGTAGCTGCACAGCCTCCTTTAAATTATTGCAATACAGATAGAGCAGCCGATGACAGAAATGCTGTGAATGTTTTGAAAATGGAAGGGTTAGTTTTCTCTTCCAACTGGACTTTGTAATTGCAGCAATATAGTTTCCTGCCTACTATTAAATAAATAACTCAATGTAGCAAATAAAACTTAAAATTATCACCAAAATTTAGCCTTCGAATTGATATTGTGTGGTGGTGCAAGTGGGAATTGAAATTGGGTATCGTCTTTGGATAAAGTTGGTTTGTAGGATTTGTAATAATTGAACTGTAGTTGACAGTTATCAATAATTCCTCATCTTAAGGTCCTCTTTTCTTATAATATTGTACGAGCAACAGGATAACTACAATGAGATATTGTCAAGGAAGCCTTGGTAACTTGGAGTACATCATCTACAAGATGCACTGCAGCAACTGTAAGATTTTGTCAATACTATCTCCCAAACCTACACACACTACCAGCTAAAAAAACAAGGGTAACGGATACATAGACATACAGCTATCATCAAATTCCCCTCCAAGTTACGCAGCATTCTAATTTTGAAAAATATCAGTGTTCCTTCATCACATTTTAATTCAAATCCTGCAAATGCCTACTCACTACCACTGTGAGGTGAACACCAGTGTGGACTGGTTAGGCTGGCTATCCTGTTAGTCTTCATTGCATGGACTATACTGATTCAAAGATGCAGCTCCCCACCATTTATGGGCATTTAGGGATGGGTAATAATGCTGGCCTTGGCAGGAATGCGTTCTTCTTATGAATGAATATATTTAGTGAAAAGATTATGATTACCCATTTGAATCCTGTTGATTGAAGATCATTCACCCAAGGCAATGGGAGGACTGTTCACTCTTCAGGTAGTGCCATTTGGATATTTTTATGTCCGTCCAAGAGTGCAGAAAGGACCAATTGTTCATCCAAAAATCAGTACTTTTAGCGGAACAGGAATCCTTCCGACACTCAGTTGCAGATTATCATTCTCGATTGCAATGTTTAAAAGCTTCTTTTTACTTACGTTGAAAATACTGTAGACAAAGTATAAACCGTACATATAGGAGAAGACTCGGTGCTCTGCAGAGTTTGTTCCAGTCATCTGTGTTGCAACTAGAAAACAATGTTTGCTGCTCGCCCACAGAGTCATAGAGTCATACAGCATGAAAACAGATCCTTCGGTCCAACCAGTCCATGCCAAACACAATTCCAAACTAAACTAGTCCCACCTTTCTGTCCCTGGCCCATATCCCTCAATAACTTATAAAAAGCAAAAGAACTGTGGATGCTGTAAATCAGGAACAAAAACAGAAGTTGCTGGAAAAGCTCAGCAGGTCTGGCAGCATCTGTGAAGAGAAATCAGAGCTAACATTTCTGGTCCGATGATCCTTCCTCAGAGCTGATGGTAGCTGGAAAAATGTCTGTTTATGTGCAGAGGATAGGATGGGCGGGGAGGGGAAGGGCCTAAAGGAGTAAACAGTAGGTGGGGATAGAGTGCTAAGAGAGACAACCGTTGGACAGACAAAGGAGTTGATAACAATCCAGCTAGGAGGGTGAACAGCTGTTAATGGGGACTGTTAGTGACTAACAATAGATACTGTGTAATGGCAAACTGTGATAACAAGGTCTGGTATGTGGGATAGGGGCCTAGGACATGGGAGAGTTCAGGCCCTAAAATTATTGAACTCTATATTGAGGCCAGAGGGCTACAGAGACCCCAAGCAGAACATGAGGTGGTGTTCTTTCTTAGCTTGCGCTTAGCTTTGCTGGAAGACTGCAGCAAGCCTGAGACAGAACTGTTGGCCAGGGAACAGGGTGGTGTGTTAAAGCGGCAGGCAACTGGAAACTCAGGGTCTTTTTTGCGGGCAGAACATAAATGTTCTGGGAAGCAGTGACCCAGTCTACGCTTCATTTCCCCAATGTAGAGAAGACCACATTGTGAGCAACGAATACAGTAGACTAGATTCTGGGAAGTGCAGGTGAAGTGTAGCTTCACCTGTAAGGTATGTTTGGGCCCTTGGATAGTGGGGAGGGAGGAGGTAAATGGGCAGGTGTTACACCTTCGCCATTGCAGAGGAAGGTGCTGTAGGGAGGTGGGGGGTGTTGGGAGTGAAGGAAGAGTGGACTAGGGTGCCCTGGAGGGAATGGTCCCTGAAGAAGGAGGATGAGGGAGGGGAGGGGAATATGTGTCTGGAAATGGCGAAAATGGCAGTTGATGATCTTCTGGATATGGATGCTGGTGGGATGGTAGGTAAGGACAGTGGGAACCATATCATTGTTGTGGGAGGGAAGAGAGGGGGTGAGGGCGGAAGTGCGGGAGATGGGTCGGACCCGGTTGAGGGCCCTGTCAACAACTATGTTGGGGAGTCCTTGGTTGAGGAAGAAGGTGGACATTTCAGAGGCTCCCTTGTCGAAGTTGTCCTCATCTGACCATATGTGATGGAGATGTAGGAACTGAGAAAATGGTCTTTACAGGAAACAGGGTGCGAGGATGTATAGTCCAGGTAGCTGTGGGAGTCTTTGGGTCTATAGTGGACATTAGCAGCCTGGCCATCCCCAGAAATGGAAACAGATATCGAAGAAGAGAAGGGAGGAGTCAGAGATAGACCAGATGAAAGTGGGGGCAGGGCAGAAAGTGGAAGCGAAATCAATGAACTTTTCTAATTTTGGACAAGAGAAGGAAGCACCACCGATAATGTCATTGATATATCAGGGAAAGAGTTGTAGGTGGGGACCAGAGTAGGACTGAAACAAGGAATGTTCCATGTCGCCCATGAAGAGACAGACATAACTCTCCTGTGTCCTAGCCCCCTACCTCACACACCAGGCCTTATTATCACATGATCTGCCATGACACACCAACCTGTTGTCAGTGAATAACAGTCCCCATTAACAGCTATTCACCCTCCTAGACAGATTGTTATCAACTCCTTTGTCTCTCCAACTGTTCACTCTCTTTAGGCTCTATCCCCACCTATCATTTACTCCTTACCCCCTGCCCTCACTGTATCTTCTGCACATAACCCGACATTTTCCTAGCTACCATCAGTTCTGAGGAAGGGTCACCAGACCCGAAATGTTAACTCCGATTTTTCTTCACAGATGCTGCCAGACCTATTCAAGTTTTCCAGCAACTTCTGTGTTTGTCCCTCCATACCTTTCCTATTCATGTATCTATCTAAATGTCTTTTATACGTTGTAATTATACCCATATCCACCACTTCCTCAGGAAGCCCATTCCACATACGAACCACCCTCTGTGTAAAAACAAAAAAAAAATTTGCCTTACATGTCTTTTTTTTTAAAATCTCTGTCCTCTCATCTTAAAAATGTGTCCCCTAGTCTTGAAATCTCCCCCATTCTAGGGAAAAGACAACTACCATTAAGTCTATCTGTGTGTCCCATTATTTTATAAACTTCAATCAGGTTGCTGGGAAATTTAGAAAAAATCTGAATCAATTTTGAGACAAAAGAATTCAGGGAAATTTCTTTTTGCCTCAACTAAGCCTAGAAAATAATGGTGGAAAGGAGTTCCATCACAGAAAGCTGCATCTAAATTTTATACGAAACAGCCTCTTGCTGAAATTGAAGTTCCTTTTGGAACCTCTGCAGTGAATCTGCTTATTCTGAAAGTCATTGACTCTGTAAAGAGCTTTTCCAACCGCTAAAAAAGTTTTATACATATCTTTTCATTTTCCTAATTTATCTAGCTGTTTTAGTCTCCATTTTTGAATAATGTAGTTTTCCCTGAAGACTATATTTTTCAGGAAATAAGGACTGAGTTCTCTGAATCTGTGAAGATAATTAAGGATTTTATACCATCTATTACTGTCGTGACCATCTTCTGAACTCTTACCAGTACCTCCCAAAAGTTGAAGGTACTGAGGCTGGACATTATTCTATAAATGGAACCAAACTAAAATTTTGTTTTAATGCTTTTTGCTTTATGATGGATCATTCCAAAACTTTATTTTACTGCAGTGCTTTCATTACTGCTTTTTGATACTGAGATTTTTTGAGATTTGTGCTTCAAAACGTTGGCATTTTTCTTGTCGTAAAGTAGCAATCTATAACTTATTTTTTTCTTCTGTGCAGTATAGGGTACTTATGGAGGTTCTTTAGATTGGATAATAACAAATGTAACTCCTTTGTTCAAAAAGGGAGGGAGACAGAAAGCAAGAAGCTAGAAGTAAGGTAGCTTACCATTGTTGTAGGAAGGTGTTAGAAGCTGTTATTAAAGATGTTGTATCAGAGCAGTTTGGAAAAATTCAAAGTAATCAGGCAGAGTCAACATGGTTTTGTTAAAGGGAAATCGTATTTAATCAAATCTGTTGTAGTTCTTTGAGGAAGAAGCAAGCTATGGATGAAGTGGTGAATACGTTGTACTTAAATATCCAGAAAGCATTTGATAAGGTGCCGCATTAACAGTTGTTGCAGAAAATAAAATTTCGTGGTTGAGAGGGTTTGTGCATTGGTAGGGATAGAGGTTTGCCTAACTAATGGGAAACAGTTGCCTTAAATGATTCATTTTCTGGTTGGCAAGATGTGACAAGTGTGCATGATAGGGTTAAGTGTTGGAACCTCATCTTTTTACCTTGTATATAGAAGACTTAGATGAGGGATCCTGAAAGGTATAATTGCAGAATCTGCAGATGACTTAAAAAAGGTAGAAATTGTGAAAAGGAAGAAGGAGGCTGCAACATAGTTTGAAATCTGGCAAATGCTGTATAATGTAGGAGAATGTGAAATTAACTGGAAAAATAATAAAAAAATCTAAATGGTGAGAGCTTGCAGAGAGACCTGTATTCTGGTGCATGAATTCTATAAAGTTCGTATGCAAGTACAGCAAGTAATTAGGAAAGCAAATACATGTTGTTGTTTATTGCAAGACGAATTGTTTACAAAACTAGAAAGGTTTTGCTTCAGTTATAAGGGTATTGGTGAGACTACATCTAGAGTACTACACACAATACTGGTCATCTTATTTAAGGAAAGATGTAAATGCATTTGAAACAGTTCAGAGAAGGTTTCCGAGACTAATACCTAAAATGGACTGGTCCTCTCCTGAGGAAAGGTTGGACAGTCGAGGCTTTTATCTGGTGGAATTTAGAGTGAGAGATACCGGATTGAAACACATTAAATCCTGAAGGCTGTTGATTGGGTGTATATGGAAAGGATGCTGCTTCTTGTGGGATTATCTATAATTATGGTCGCCCATTTAAGATGAGGCGAAATATTTTCCCTTGGGAGTAGTAAATCTTTGGATTCCTCATGAGGCAATAGAAGCAGTGTCTTTGAATATTTAAGCAGAATTAGATTATTTATGAGCAAGGGGTGAAAGGCTGTTAGAGGTAAGCAGGAATGTGGAGTAATCAGATCAGTCATGATCTTATTGAATGACAGGTTTGCTTGACAAAGGGGCTGAGCAGCCTACTCCTATTCTTAATTTCTTTATTCATATGACTTGTGTTAATTGAATTCAGTCTTGTGCAAGATGAAAAATTTTGCTACTTTGTGGACTATTAATGCTGGTTAGCCTAAATTAATTAGAACCCACCTTAATTTTATGATATTTATTTTCCCAAACTGTGCATTAATAGCAGTCAGCCTGTTCAAAACTTGGGAGGTAGCTGTCATTGATGTAAATTATTAGTTGTTTCTTGAATTCATAGTACCTTTCTTTTTCCCTTTTTTATTTCAAAAATAAACTTTATTCATAAAAATACTCCTTGTATATGTACATTGTCACAAAAGCAGTTCTGATCTGTACAGTTTGCATATCAAGTAAATAAACAAAACATTGGAATTTGAGTGTATCCAAAATCCCAAAGACCTATCTTACACATACAGTATCAATATTTACATATACTTGAGGCACTAGGAGGGTCTGGATGATCTTCAGCATTCTGCATTTCTAACCATAATCAATCTGGGTTCCTATTCCTCGCACAATGGCTTTGTCTGTCACCTCTCAACCAGGTTGACAACTTAACCAGTCCTAATATTCCTGACCGACTACAAATGTTAATATGGATAACAACGACTTATTCTGCTTAGATTTTTATTATCCATTTGTTTGTGACCTGCTTTCTTGTCTTGTCTTATTTTTAACAACTCTCAAGGTTATTTTGTTTATCATTTTTCTCCCTTATCCTTTGTTCACTGTCCTCAAGGTTCATTTGCTTATTACCATTTTGGTGGAATCTTATCTGATAGTTCAAAGGTACTACTTATCTGTCTTTACACTTTTGACAGTGATTCAATGAATGCAGAGTTCATACACTCTAGTAGTTCACAACTTTGGTAAGGCAGTTATTTCAGGGAAACAATGCTACATTTGGTGACATAAGTCAAAAGTGCAATGCCGATATTCTACCTTGTAGCAACAATGCAGCTAACAAGTGTAATTTTGACTGGAGTCACTGGAAATAAAAGCAGGAATATAACTTTCAATTTTTTTTTAAGAATGAGCAAGTAATATTGTTTATTTGTAGCTTAGACTCGTTTGTACAGCTTGCTTTACTCTCTAGCTCTCTGCTCTGTTCCATGAAGTTTTTTCTTGAATATTCTTTTTATGCCCTTCTGTGGTATACTTACTCCACTTGCTACTTGAATGAAAATTTCTCAATGACTTTTCTGCTTCCTACTGTTTTATTTTACTAGTTATGTTTACTTCATTGTCCCATATTTATTTTGCACTTTTTCATGCTTAATGACATTAGTTCCTTTTTGATTCAGTTATGCAAAAGATGTTGATCTTTATGATGCATAGTAACTCATTGCTTTTGCCTCCAAATATAATAATCTAAGATGGGGATTTTGCTGATTACACTTGCCTTGAAATTTATTCTTTTGAAAATGCCAAGCTCAAAGACTGACTTCCAAGCAGCTCTCTTTCTGTCCAGTCTGTAAGAAATTCATGTTGATTATTTAATGCCTCTTTTTTTTAAGTAAAAGACCAGTTTTCTGTTCTGTGACTTCCTAATGTGTGACTCTACAATAGCCATTAATTTCAAATTATTTTTGACAATTGAGCAAATTATATCAAATTAATTTAAGCAATGCTTTTGAAAACTATTAGGTCCTCCACCATGACATCTTTTCTATAATCTTGTTGACTATGTGCTTTAAACAAATTAAGCTTTTCTGGATGTCAAGATAGGTTTTAGGTTTTCCCTATAATATATGTTAATCCAGCTGGTATTTAGATGATTGTTTTTGCTGTCTTCTAATTTTGAGAATCCCCACAGATCTAATGAAAGCATCATTTTATAATATGATAAATTTTGGTCTCTATCTCCTTTTAATTTTTTTGCATGGAATGTGGTATTTGTGTTGAACTGAGTGGCTTGCTAGGACATTTCAAAGGACAGTTAAGAGTCCACCACATTGCTGTGGATTTGGAGTTGCATGCAGCCAAATCAGGTAAAGATGGCAGATTTTCTTCTTTCAAGGATATTAGTCAACCATTGCTGAGATCAGTTTTAAATAAATTCTAAATTTCATCAGCTGCCACGGTGGGCTTTGAACCAGTGTCGCCAGAAGATTAGCCTGGGTTTCTATGTTATTATATTACCTCCATACCATTCTCTTCCCCATGAAATTTCCCTGGTTCTGATACGTGATCTGATTTTTCTTTTGTTGCAGTTGTACTGCATTGTTCTTTTACATACCGTCTTGTTCCTTCTCTGTTATCAGTGGAAAGTGAGTGTATTGGATACTTTTTCACTTTGTGCTGTGATGTCACTTGGTTGAGCTTTTTTGTTCTTGGATTATAAGTTTTAAACTGTCACATACTGTTTGCTAATAGTTCTTTTCACCATAGCAAGTGCATTTGTGATTTCTGAAGTTTTTATTTTATTAACCAGATATTAAGTTGCTGCATATAAGTCTTGTATAGGCAAAGACTTGCACAGCAAGGAAACTTTGAATACAGTTTAACTTGTAAGAAATATCTGTATGCAGCTATGAACTGGAGATGATCTAGCCTTTGAATAGGTTTATGGAATGTAAGATCAGGAACAGAATACTGTTATTTTTAACTTCAATGTTAGACCAGAGATTTTCTGTCACAGGTGTAGAAAGGCTTAATAGCTTTCCCGTTGCAATCTGCTATGATCATCTGGTAGTCCAAAGTATTGGTGCACTGTAAAATACATTGACAGAAATGGTTCTCAGGAGCACTGCCTCTGCTGCTATGGTCAATGTATGTTGCCCCTCATTTAACCCATTTATGCTAACCACTTGGAAAGCGATCAAACTTGAGTTGTGAATAATTAAAACAGGGAAAAAGGGAGTAATTGGCAGATGATCAGTAATAATGGGCATCAATTGTTCAACTGCAATTTAAACTACCTGCCTGAAATCTTTATGGCTGTCCAAATTTGGTATTCGAAGATTGGAATACATGGACTCTTGCTGTACTTAGATGTGTTTTATTAAATATTTTTAAAATGACTTCTAGAGTGGATCTAGCTAGAAAATTAGCTGTCTCCACTTACTAGTGGAATAAAATATATTTCTGTGATACCTATTACTACAACCGTCTATTCTGATAACTGAGGTTCCATCAAAGTCTTCATAGTAAGATGAGCTTTGAAGGAACTTTTCTAATCAATATTTTTAACTAAAATATGGCAAGGATTATATTTGGTTGTCAGAATTTTGACCAGGTATTGCAGGATGTAAAAGCTTGTCTTAGCCAGGTCTGCTGTCAGAGGTCTGTCTCATAAATCATATTGGGTGATTCCACAAGTCCATGACTGAGCGGAATGTCATTACAGAAAATGAAATCCAATGAGGACATTTAATAGGGGTGGGGTGGACATTTTTTCCCCATTATTCTCCCTTGAGATTGTTACTGACTTTAGGATTTAATTCAGTTAACACCAAGTTCCATCTGATGTATTTCCCGAATTGCCATATTTCATCATTGAGCTTGAATGTTAAGTAATCAAGCATCCAACCATGGAATTTGGAGGTAAATGGAGGTAGCATTAGTGAACTTTAAATTCTCAAAGAGGTCACAGGTTAGCAGTTGTGTAACATTTTGCTGGTGCAGTTTTCTACTATTCACAATAACTGTTTTTACTTTTAGTTACAGTTCTTTTCCGCACTGTTGCCTGTGACCTGGTATACAGATGATCTTGCCAATTTGTTCACATTGTGTCTTCCATTTTCTGTTGTATTGTTGATTGCTGCCTTTGTTGTGCGTCTACTGCTGGGAAGGATTGCTTTCCTCGGGATTTTTTTTAGTGCTTCTGATATTTGTTCTTGTAGTGTATGTTTATCTGCAAATTTAATTCCTCTCGAAGCTAGAAATCTGTTTATACTTGATACTTTGGTACAGTCCAAAATCTTAAATCTCCCCATCTGTGCTCACATTTCAAAATGGAATTTCTGCATTGAATTCCATTATGTACTGTGTTACAAGGTATTATTGTTTAGTCTTTCAACATTTGACTATGCTTCATAAGCTATCAATAGATTATCCTTTTGATAAATTTTATCCATGAAATTTAACAAATTATCCAAACCTTCAGCCATGCTATAATCATCCGACTTCAATTTAAAAAAAACCTTTGCTTATGTATGGTGTGAAAGTGCTAAGGCAATATTTTGCTTCCTCTTTGGTAAAGAAGTAACCAGTAGGTTCATATTATAATATAATTTTTCTATTGGTCATTAAGCTCATCTTCAGAAAATGAAATGTTACATTTTAACCCAACCATCCTCTACTGCCAATGTGCTTCAAAGGATAACTGTATTTAAACAGATTTCAAGTACGTACTTTTATGTGAGAACTTCATTTCAGATAACGATTTACTAAAGATTGAATAATGCATGTGTGCTCTGTATACGCTCAGACACCCTGCAAGCATGTAATTCTGCAACTGTCCTCTTTAGCTGTATGGTCAATTTATGTTACGGTCCTGTAATTCCATATTCTTATAAATCTCTAAAACTACAGTTAATATTGAGAATTATCTTCAACCTAAGTTTGAAACTTGTCACTTGCACAAATCTTTGCAGCCTTCCAAATGGACTGTATTGCACGTGGAATAACTTTTAATGGTTCTTCTACCTTAACAGCGATATAGCTTGGCTCTATTTAACAAGGACTGTAATGCAGGTTGATACTTTTTATTGGCTTGTAAATGTTGCAGTGTTGTACACTTGTAATCCCTGCACCAGTCTTATAGTTGATTTTATTCTTTACTTTCGACCACTGGTCTGTTATGATTGTTTAATTTGTTAAAATTTACTGTTGGTGATGTGGTTAATAAGATAGAAATGTTTTTGTGAAAGAATTTGATGCTGAAAATTCTGTAAAATGTAAATTATCACCATATCACCGGGGAGTAGATGGCCGAGTGGTATTATCACTGCACCGTTAATCCAGAGACCTGGATAACATTCTGGGGAACCCTGGTTCAAATCCCACCATGGCAGATGGTGGAATTTGAATTCAATAAATATCTAGAATTAAGAGTCTAATGAAGACCGTGAAACCATTGTTGGAAAAACCCATCTGGTTCACTAATGTCCTTTAGGGAAGGAAACTGCCATCCTTACCTCGTCTGGCTTACATGTGACTTCAGACCCACAGCAATGTGGTTGACTCTTAACTGCCCTCTGGGCAATTAGGGATGGACAATAATGCTGCCTAGCCAGTGACACCCCATATCCCATAAATAAATAAATTACCAGCTTTGGCTGAGATTCTTTTGTTTTGGTGCATGTTAAACATGTCAGTGGTATACCATTTTAAATTTGTCGGTTGCCAAGGTAGTTGCAGAGAAGGAATACAATTTAGCCTATATTAATACCTTTTAAGATCCTGAAGTTCCTTCATTACAATAACAGATCAGTTTTTCAATCATTCTGTGGTTTTACCACCACTATGTTTGTAAGCCTGCTTTATGCTTTGAGAGTCTGTGAAGATAAACTTTGTGATATCAGCCCTAAACTAGTTTGCACTTGTGACTGTTGTCATATACTTTTTTGATTTAAATTGATTCTGCACTGTTTACTGATGTTCGTACATTTATGATCGTTCCTTTCAAATCTGAAAAGCCAATTTGTCCATCCTTTGCTTAGCTCACTTCCATGCCTGCCAAATCATCCTTCCAGGGCTTTATTGTATTGTTTTTTTTCCTGAAGACCATAACTGCACAGACAACACAGGGTATGGTTTGATCAGTGATATTTACTGAGTTGTATTCTGCTGTTCTGGCTAGAATGATTGAATGTGAGGAAGGTCATGATACAATTCAGGAGAGCATGAGAGGTAAGTTGAATAAGCGAGCATGAAAAATGAAATTTTAATGCTGTGAAGTTAAGCTTTTCATGGAAAGAATTAGAGAAGGTGATATAAAATTAAGAATAGACTTCCAAAGGGTCCGGTGAAACAAAGGGGCCAGGGGTATATGTGCAAAAATCATTGAACATGGCAGTGCAGGTTGGGAATAAGATACAAAGATTCAATAATTTTTGAAAAAAACGAAACAGGCAGTCCCTGGTTGTGAATGGGTTCCAATCTGGAGTCTGTTTGCAAGTTGATTTCTGCATAAGTCTGAGCATAATGCAGAACAATATAAAGGAGCTGTGCATAAGTACAGTAAATTTTTGTATGTTGAGTCTTCAAAATTACATTTGTAAATTTGCATAATTATTTGAGTAGAAAAATATTGCTGGACTCTAGGGAAAAGACAAGAGAGTGTGCCTTTCTGAGTTACTGTTTGAGAGAGCAGAGGCACAAATAGAATACTGTAACCATTCTATGACTGTCTGCCACTTTTGTTTTCTGGATCATACTTTCATTTTTGTAGCTCTTATAATTCTCTTGATACTATTTTTTGACTGTCTTGCTTATAGGAGAATGAATCCTGATGAGCGACCTCTGCAAATTCTTTACGATTATCTAATTGGATTGGGTTTCCAGGATCCAGTGCGGATACAAGAGGAAGGAGCCATGGCTGATCTGAGCTGCATGATCAGATACTTTCATGGTAGGATTTCATGACCTGTTTGTGAAGGATTTAGGAACAAGAGACCTAATTAAAGCTTTTACTGTTTCAAATCTGGAAAAACTCTTTGGAAGGGCAATCACTTTAGTTAAATGCAATAAATTATTGAATTATTGTAATTCAACCAATGTGGTAGTAGAGCATAACAAGGTGTGGAGCTGGATGAACACAGCAGGCCAGGCAGCATCAGAGGAGCAAGAAAGCTGACGTTTCGGGTCTGGACCCCTCTTCAGAAATTGGGGTAGGGGCAGGGGACTCTGAAATAAATAAAGAGAGGGGGAGGCGATGATAGAAGGTAGATAGAGGAGCAGATAGGTGGAGAGAAGACGGAGAGGTCAAGGAGGTGGGGATGAAGCCAGTCCAGGTGAGTGTAGGATGGGTGTCGGTCAGTGGGAGGGGCAGGTAGGTGGGAGGGAAGATGGACATGTCAAGGAGGCGGGGATGAGGCTAGTCGGTAGGAAGTGGTGGTGGGGGTGGGGGTTGGTCAGTGAGGTGGGAGGAGCGGATCGGTGGGAGAAAAGACAGACAGGTCAAGGAGACGTGGACGAGATGGGCTGGTCTTGGGATGAGGTCAGGGGTGGGGAGATTTTGAAGCTTGTAAAGTCCACATTGAGACCATTGGGCTGCAGGATTTCCAAGCAGAATGTGATGTGCTGTTCCTCCAGCCTTCAGGTGGCATCGTTGTGGCACTGGAGGAGACCCAGGATGGACATGTCGTCCAAGGAGTGGGAGGGGGAGTTGAAGTGGTTAGCGACTGGGAGGTGTTGTCGTTTGTCGAGAACCAAGCATAGGCGCTCCACATAGCAGTCTGAGTCTCCGCTTGGTTTCCCCACTGTAAAGGAGGCCACATCGGGAACAGCAAATACAACATATACCGCATTAGCAGATGTACAGGTGAACATCTGTTTAATGTGGAAGGTTTTCTTGGGGCCTGGGATGGGGGTGAGGGGTGGAGGTGTAGGGGCAGGTGTAGCACCACCTGCGGTTGCAGGGTAAAGTGCCGGGGCTAGTGGGGAGTGTGGAGCGGACGAGTGAGTCGCGGAGAGAGCGGTCCCTCCGGAAGGCAGATAAGGGTGGGGAGGGAAATATATTCTCGGTAGTGGAGTCAGATTGCGGGTGGCGGAAGTGGGGAGAATGATGCGTTGAATCCGGAGGTTGATGGGGTGATATGTGAGGACAAGGGGAATTCTGTCTTTGTTGTTATTGCGGGGAGGGGTTGTGAGGGCTGAGGTGCAGGAAACATGAGAGATGCGGTCGAGGGCGTTTTCGACCGCTGTGGAGGGGAAATTGCGGTCCTTGAAAAACGAGGGCGTCTGGGATGTCTGGGAGTGGAATGCCTCATCTTGGGGGCGGAGGCGAAGGAATTGGGAATAGGGGATAATATTCTTGCAGGAAGGTGGGTGAGAGGGGGGTGTATTCTAGGTAGCTGTGGGAGTCAGTGGGCTTGAAATAGATATCAGTTTCCAGGTGGTTACCAGAGATGGAGACAGAGAGGTCCAGGAAGGAGAGAGAGGTATCAGAGATGGTCCAGGTGAACTTAAGGTTGGGGTAGAAGGTGTTGGTGAAGTGGATGAACTGTTCGAACTCCTTGTGGGAGCACGAGGCGGCGCAATACAGTCATCGATGTAACGGAGGAAGAGGTGGGGATGGTGCCAGAGTAGCTGCGGAAGAGGGACTGTTCCACGTATCCTACAAAGAGGCAGGCATAGCTTGGACCCATGCGGGTACCCATGGCCACCCCTTTTGTCTGTAGGAAGTGGGAGGAGTTGAAAGAGAAGTAGTTAAGGGTAAGGGTAAGGACAAGTTCGGTTAGGCGGATAAAAGCGTCTGTGGAGGAGGACTGGTCGGGCCTGCGGGGGAGGAAGAACGGGGGTGCTTTTAGGCCATCTGCATGGGGAATGCAAGTATATAGGCACTGGACGTCCATGGTGAAGATGAAGTGTTGAGAGCCAGGGAATCTGAAGTTTTGGAGTAAGTGTAGTGTGAGGATGGTGTCACGGATGTAGGTGCGCCAAGGGAGGCGCAATTGTGGTATGGCGCACTGACTTCTGCATTGCCGAGGCCAGGCGGCAACTTTCTGACACCTCCTCCTACCGCCCCTTTGATCGTGATCCCACCCCTGACTACCAGAGCACCATCTCCCAGACCATCCATAACCTCATCACCTCAGGTGACCTCCCACCCACAGGCTGCAACCTCATTGTTTCCAAACCCGTACCACCTGTTTCTATCTCCTTCCCAAAATCCATAAACCCGACTGCCCTGGTCGACCCATCGTCTCTGCCTGCTCCTGCCCCACCGGACTTATCTCCACTTATCTCGACTCCATTTTCTCCCCCCTGGTCCAGGAACTCCACTCCTATGTCTGTGACACCACCCACGCCCTCCACCTCCTTCAAAACTTCCGATTCCCTGGCCCTCAACACCACCTCTTCACCGTGGACGTTCAGTCCCTATATACTTGCATTCCCCATGCAGATGGCTTAAAAGCCCTCCGGTTCTTCCTCTCCCGCAGGCTTGACCAGTCCTCCTCCACTGACACTCTTATCCGCCTAACCGAACTTGTCCTTACCCTTAACTACTACTCCTTCAACTCCTCCCACTTCCTACAGACAAAAGGGGTGGCCGTGGGTACCCGCATGGGCCCAAGCTATGCCTGCCTCTTTGTAGGATACGTGGAACAGTCCCTCTTGCGCAGCGACATTGGCACCATCCCCCACCTCTTCCTCCGTTACATCGATGACTGTATTTGCGCCGCCTCGTGCTCCCATGAGGAGCTCGAACAGTTCATCCACTTGACCTGTCCGTCTTTTCTCCCACCTATCCGCTCCTCCCACCTCACTGACCAACCCCCACCCCCACTTCCTACCTACTAGCCTCATCCCCGCCTCCTTGACCCTCCATCTTCCCTCCTACCTACCTGCCTGTCGCTCCTCACTGACCAACCCCCATCCCAACTCCCGACCTACACTCTCATGACTGGCTTCATCCCCACCTCCTTGACCTGTCCGCCTTCTCTCCACCTATCTGCTCCTCTATCCACCTTCTATTATCGCCTCCCCCTCTCTCTATTTATTTCAGAGCCCCCTTCCCCTCCCCCATTTCTGAAGAAGGGTCCCAACCTGAAACGTCAGCTTTCCTGCTGTGTTCATCCAGCTCCACACCTTGTTATCTCAGACTCCAGCATCGGCAGTTCTTACTATCTCCGTGGTAGTAGAGCAAATGTTTTTCAATCATGAACTTGGACAGTTCGTCCCTATATTGTCAGTCACTATAGACTACTTAACTGTTTAGTTTGTGTTTTGTTACTGTGTCAGAATCAGTAGTCTTAAAGGGTGACACGCTGTTCTTTGAGAGATAAAATTGGACAAGTGTCTTTTATTAAAACTTAAATTCTTGTCAGTTGGTCATTAAATGACATTGAAACTTGGAGTTTTCTGAAGAAATTTTCTTAAATTTCTGAAGAAGGGTCCCGACCCAAAGTGTCAGCTTTCCTGCTCTGATGGTGCCTGGCCTGCTGTGTTCCTCCAGCTCCACACTGTGTTATCTCTGACTCCAGCTTTGGCAGTTCTTACTATCTCTCATGCTGAAAAGATAGTGTTAATTCACTGTCTCTTATTAATGTTTATTCTAATTTCTGTACTGTATGTATTTGACCTCAAGTTAACAAGCAGCCTACGGGATAATATAATTCATAATTTTACAAGCATTATATATGGCAAGGTTTCCACTTTCAAGGTCTGTCTAAATTTATACCATGTCACAGCACCTGAACTGCATTTAGCCCAAATATTATAAAAATGCACCTACGACTTTTTGAAAATGTACTTGAAACCAATCAGTAATTATTTTGTAATTGGAATCTTGAAGTTATTGGTATTGACAGTTCTGTAGCATGTTGCTCAATTTAGACGAGGTGAAAGTTGATTAAATGTTGGCACGTTTCTCCTTTTCCCTGCCGATAATATTGACATTTGTAAACCTATTTGATTTGCTAGTAGTTTTGTAGTAATGAGTTTCTTTTTCTCTTTGAGTACTGTTATTCTAAAAACTCTTCTGTTACTTCCTCAGTTTCATAGATTCTTGTATTTGTTGATATTGGATCTAAAATGATACTGTCAGTAGAAAGAGCAATGAAACGTGTGCTGAATATATGGTATTATGCAAGTTGCTTAATGTTTGTTGAAAAAAATTTAAGTAGGAATTATTTGTTAGTGTCAGAATTTGGGCAGGAAAAAAATTAAAAGTTCCTGCCCCCTGCACCATCACCAATGGTAAGACTAGTTGATCAGAAATGTACTTATTGGTGTTGAATCTTCATTGGAGACCATGAAAATGTAGTATAATAAATGAGAATGAGTGGATGAGTATTCCAACTCAGATTTAAAGTCAAACTGTTCTGTGCACCTCTGACTTGTCTTTTTTAACCCCACCCTAAATGCATTCAACTAAGACATTATTAATGAGTACTTAATTGAACTAAGATGAAAATTGTTTTCCTTGTAACGGGAATGTTATAATTTGCTTGGCAATCTTTGGATTTTTCTCCTAACTGCAATATGGTGATCCATGCTGGAAAATTTACAAGTGGCTGGGAATCAAATATAAGGGCAAAAGGCATTAAGATGGATTTGGGGGTCATCAGATCAGCCATGGTCTTATTGGTGGAGCAGACTGAATGGTCTAATTTTGTTCTTTCAACTTCTCGTCTATGGTCTTGTGGTAGGTGAGGATAGATTTTTGGCTTGCATATCTTCAATGATCGAATAGCCTGAACCATTCAACATCGTTAAAAGAAATTGAGTTGAATGTTGTTTGTCTGTGAAGTGAGTTCTGTGCTTTCAGGAGAACTGAGGAAAATTGCTGAGGAGGAAAGTTTTCTGATAATCAACATATGAAAGACATCACATAGATGCATCTTATAACTCTAAATAATATCCCAAGTCAACAGTCAGACCATGCAATTGTTAGGTTGCATGTAAAGATATTTATCTGCCTTAAAACAGAATCCTATGCTAAATTTGCAAAAGATTAGTTATTTTAGTAAGTCTGATTTCTAAGGAATTGTTATTTTGTATTCGTGAAAAATTTAGTTTCTGCAAGTTTTGACGAAATCATCTTTAAAAATACAGCAATTAAACTATTCATGTAATGTCACAGAACCGTAATGGAATTTGGATGATGTGCAATTTGAAGCATGATTATTTTAGATTATTTTAACCACTTATTATTTATGATTATTGTTGTGAAAACATTTTTTGCTATTGCTGTGTATTTTTCTGTTTATTAAAAGAGTGCATTATTTGGAGTGAGAGTTTCCATGTTCAGAATGCAGACTTGAAGACTCACTGCCAGAAAGGGTGGTAGAAGCAGGAGCCCACAAAGTTTTTTAAAATTAGAAAAGATTTACCAGGATATTGCCAGAAATGATGGATTTGAGGTATAAAAATAGACTGGAAAAGTTGTGACTTTTTTCACTGGAGTGTAGGAGATTGAGGGTTGACCTTTATTGAAGTTTATAAAATCATGAGGGGTATAGATAAGGTGAATGGCAGGTGTCTTTTCCCTAAGGTGGGGGAGTTCAAAACTGGAGGGCGTATTTTTAAGGTGAGAGAAGAAAATTTAAAGAAGACATGAGGGGCAACTTCCATTCACACAGTGGTTCTTCTGTGGAATGAACTGCCAGAGAAAGTGGTGGATGCAGGTACGGTTACAACATTTAAAAGGCATTAGAATAAGTTCATGAATAGGAAAGGTTTGGAGGGATATTGGCTAAGTGCAGGCAAGTGAGACTAGTTTGGTGTGGGAACATGGTCAGCATGGACTAGTTTCCATGCTGTATGACTCTCTGACTCTACTTAGATATGCACTTGAAATATTGTAACCTACGAGACTGTGAGCCAAGAGCCTTGTGTAGAAATAGGTTGGATGGCTCCTCGTTGCAGCGTGGACATGTCAGTTGGCCTCCTTTGCTGTAGATTTCTATGATTCAATGACCTGAACAAATATTTTACTTTACCTCTACTGTCATGTGTCCTGTAGAAGGAGTTCTCATGTTCCTACACCTTACCAGGCTTGGTATTTCTTGTGTAATAAGAATCTTTCCTGTTATAGGATAACCATTAATGAAGCTTGAACTTTTTTTCCCTCTGACATCAGTGGGTGCAGGAATTCTCAGTCCACTGGATAGGACTCAATAGTGGGTACTTTGTCTAACATCTTTCCTTCTTAGCCGATGGGCATGGAAACAATTATAATGCATGCATTACTGCTCAGCCTGAGTGTATCAAATTCTGTATAAATTAGGGGTTGCACACGGAACTTTCCTAGTTAAGCATTACACTGTAGACAGCATCCAAGTTAGTTAATGGAGATACTGAGTGCAGTTTCATCAGCATATTTTTAGTACATGATTTGTTGTATCCTGTATTACTTCGTAGAGTACCACTGATTTTCAGTAATGTTTGAAAACAGAAAAAAAATTCATAGAATAATAGAATTTTCAGTTTATTATCTGAATACTACAATCATCTTATATCTGTTGAAAAAACTGCGAAGTATCCCAAAGTGCTTCAGTCTTTTAAAATACCTTTTGAGAAATGGTCATTGTTGCAATGTTGGGATACATGACTACCAATTTTCCAAGGAATGGACCCACTGTAATGAACCAGAAAACACTAGTTAATTTAGCCAAATGGTGAAACCTGTGTTAAATGGATATTTTGTTAATAATTTACCATTGGAAAGTCTGGATTTTGCCCACAGTTTTGCTCCTAATTTTAGTTACCATCTTTTTTGAATTTTTCTAGATACCTGTGGTGTTAGCACTCATACCGCTTTACGAAAATTGTGTTTAATTTGCAAATGTAGGATCCTCAAAAATCACTTTTCCATTGAAGTTGCGGATGCATTGGCTAGCACACAGTGCTATAAAGCAGAATGGCTTGGGTTGAGGGAGATGATGCACAAATTCTCGAACATGATATTGGGTGTCCTGGAAGAGAAGGGATGTCCTGTAGCCACTTTCTTTGCTTCAATGTCATAGAGGTCTATAGCACAGAAAAAGACCCTTTGGCCCATAGCCTTGTATGCTTTGGCATTGCAAGTGCACATGTAAATACTTCATAAATGTTATGAGGATTTGTCTCTACCACCCTTGCAGGTAGTGAGTTTTAGATTCCCACCACCCTCTGTGTGGGGAAAAAACTGTATCTGCATCCACCACTTTCTCTGGCAGTTCATTCCATAGAAGAACCACTGTGTGAATGGAAGTTGCCCCTCATGTCTTTTTTAAATTTCTTCTCTCACCTTAAAAATATGCCCTCCAGTTTTGAACTTCCCCACCTTAGGGAAAAGACATTCACCTCTCTCTAAACCTTACCTTAAACCTATGTCCCCTAGTCATTGATCCTTCCGCTAAGTCAAAAATCTCCTTTCAGCCGAGCCTATCTTTGCCCCTCAATTTTATACATCTCATGTCCTCCTCACATTCTTCATCTAGACCTAAAGTCCTACAAAAGATGCCCGTAACCCTTTTTTCTGGTGACTCCACAAAGTATTCTATAAAAGTAGACTTTCAACATTCACCTTTTATAGGTGAAGTCCTCAATAATTTGTAGGATAAATGTTGCTGGAATGTTTACATCTCAAGGTACTCAAAGGTTCCATCTGCGAGTAAAGGAATGCTCATCGTTTCAAATTTAAATAACATTTAAAATTCACATCAACACTTTATTCATTGCTGAATGGCTGGTCACTGTAAGAAGAGGTCAATCAGATAAGTGCTAGCCATCAAAATGCTGTACAAACTCCTTACTGAGTGCGAGCAAGCAATTGTAGTAGAAATCAGGCAAATAATGAGCCTCTGGCTGTTACTAACACAGACTTCAACTTTTTTTTTACCAGAGTTGTGTCTTGCACTAAATGCATATTAAACCCAAATGCTTAAGACCTAAATTGCCAAATCAAAGAACCGTCAGTGTTTAAATATGTAGCTGAAAAATTACCCCCATTGTATCAATATTGTTGTTTGAGGGATAAATGTTGTCTTGGACACTGGGAAAATGGCTGTGCTCTTTGGCCAGTGCAGTGAGATCTGTTGATGTCCATCTGAGAGAAGAATTTCTACTCACCATATTCTGAAAGATGAGGCCTATAGCAATGCAGAATTCAATAATATAGTGCTGAAGAGTTGCCTAGATTTTGCTCAAAGTAGTTCATTCTCCATGTTTTGATTTTGCATATTTGTATAAACTGATTTATTTACCAGTTCATTTGCAGTGGTTTCATTTGTGAGCAGTTGACCAAGGTACCACTGCATTCATGAATTTTTGCTTTTCCTCATGCCAGAATAATTATTAATGTTTTGAACATTGTCCAACTCAAAGTAATGACTGCAAAGTAGTGGATTTTGAAAAATTTATCCCACTGTGCATGTTTCTTCTATTAGCGTCACTTGTGATATCATAACTAAAGAATGTGAGCAAATCATGTGGAGAAGTTGTTTCATGTGATTAAGTACAGTCTTATAGAGAATGCCTTTGATATTATTAGGCAAGATATTTGCCAAGTGTTGAAGAAACACAGGAGAACATTTTTATCAAAGTGCACTTTTGGCAGGCAAGATAGATTATATAATAATGCCCTGGTAAATGAAGTTAAAGGTAGGAATTTTGAAAAAATAATGATAAAAGGTACTGGACTTACAGGAGAGACAAAGCAGGTCAATCATCAATCCGTGAAGGGAAAAGGCACTTTTCCCTCAGCTATGTCCCTTGGTGTGAATAGCTATGGAAGAGATGATTTGAGTTTTTATTTCTTCATTCAGAAGATGTGGGCATTGCTCTTGAGGCCAGCATTTATTGCCCATCCTTAATTGCCTTGAGAAAAAATACCCGTAATTCCCTCTTGGGTAGTTGAATACTTTATTACATTTTAATTGTAAAGTGTGAATTGCATATTGCTAGATGTGACATAACATCAGAAAAATGCTTTTTTTTGGCCAGGATGCAGCACTGATTTCAGGATTACACAGCACAGAAGTAGTAGATCAACTCAGCTGTGGAATATTTCATGTTGCTAATAATTCTGCCTTCTGTTTAGCTGTGCCTTTATAAAAAAAATTACCAAACAGTCCTTTACGTTTGACCAACAGAGAACCTTGCACCTCAGAACCCAACATCTGGATGCTTGCTTTTTATCGTCAATGTAAAACAGATATAGCTCAACAAGCAGGTTAGTAATCAGTATGGCAGAACCTTTTGCAAACAGATTAAACTTGATGAGCTATAAAATAAGAGTTATTTAGGCATTTCTTACATACTTCTAAGTAAAACAGCATCTTCAGTCTGATTAAGTTACTGGCAAGCAACATACTTGCCATGGAGCTGTATCTTTAGTTAGAAAAAGGAAGTAAAGGGCAAGGAGAAGGTTTTCCAGTCATATGCTTCTACTAAATTAGTTGCTGTGCAAGAAACCAATCCATCCAAGCACATTCGACAGAAGCAATCGATTTGCCAAGCCCTGCTGAATTTACTGTTACTGGGTTGGTGGAGTCCATGAGTAAGAAATATACACAAAGTTTGTGCTTATAATTGTATCCTATGTAATGAGTTTTGTATGTTTCAATTAAAACTTTCACTTCAACATTATTCATGTAGGTGTGACAAGACAATGAGGATTAACCTTTTTTCTCTTTTCCCATTTACTCATTTGACTGAAACAGGTTTTTAGAATTTAAAAATAGTGCAATATTATTGATTCAGTATCTACTTGGTTGTGTGCAGTTTATAAGAATTAAGTTAGACAACTATTCTCAGTTTAATTATGTTGGAGATTAGTTTGGTTGCTAAATCCATCAAGGTAAAAACATCAGAAATCATAATATACAAGCACACTTTCCAGTGATGGGCATTTGCACAAACTCAGATTCCAAGCTTGAAAAAAATGTAGTTTTGCAGTGTATCGATGGTTAAATGTGACCATCTTTAAAACAGAAATAACGAAGTCAATAAAAATCCACAGTATCTGCAGGCTTTGTTTCTTTAGCTAAGTCAGTTAGTTTGACTTCAAGTTAGTATGTCCCTTTTCTCTTGAAAAACACTTTTGTGGAACTCTCACTGGATTCATTTGAGACTCTAGACACTTTACTTTCTCAGTAAATTAGGGTTTGAATTTGCTAGGCATCTGCAGGTTTAGTGCTGAGATGCTGATCAGGCATTTTGGTGAAGCAGGATATGTGGATTCTTGTACCCACTTCCACTGAAGGTGTGGAGTGTGCTGACTAACATGCAGTATTATGTTGCAGGGATTGCTTGGGTCAACGTCTTAACATTGCTCGTGGGAGCTTGCTGTGAGAAAATTGGCTTCCCTGTAAAGTGGCTGCCATTCATCACCACGTTGCAGCATATTAACTGCTTCCAATACATAGAGTTATGGAGTTGTACAGTACAGAAACAGGCCCTTCAATCCAACTTGTTCATGTCGATCAGATATCCTAAATAAATCTAGTCCCATTTGGCCCATATCCCTCTAAAGCTTTCCTATTCAAATACCCACCCAGATGCCTTTTTAAATGTTGCATTCGTACCAGCCTCCCCCACTTCCTCTGGCAGTTCATTCCATACACACATCACCCTCTGCATGAAAAAGTTGCTCCTTAAGTCCCTTTTAAATCTTTCCCCCCTCTCCTTCTAAGCATGCATTGTGTGTAGGAGTTGGCAGGTCATGTTGCAGGTGTACTGGACATTGGTTAGACCATTTTTGGAATACTGTGTGCAATTCTGGTCTCCCTGCAATAGAAGGGATGTTGTGAAACATGAAAAGGTTCAGAAAAGATTTACAAGGATGTTGCCAGGGTTGGAGGGTTTGAGCTATAGAAGGTAGCTGAATAGATGGGGCTATTTTCCCTAGCGTGTCGGAGGCTGAGTGGTGACTTTAGAGGTTTATAAAGTCATGAGGGGCATAAGTAAGGT
Source organism: Rhincodon typus (assembly GCF_021869965.1). Classification (NCBI taxonomy): domain Eukaryota; kingdom Metazoa; phylum Chordata; class Chondrichthyes; order Orectolobiformes; family Rhincodontidae; genus Rhincodon; species Rhincodon typus. The sequence goes on along the minus strand of NC_063346.1, from coordinate 29,580,745 downwards.
GAATAGCAAAGGTCTTTTCCCTAGGGTGGAGAAGTTCAAAACCAGGGGACATATTTTTAAGGTGAGAGGGGAGACAGTTTTCAAAAGGACATGAGGACTGAGGGAGGTTAGTGTGTGGAATGGACTACCAGAGGAAATGGTGCATGCCGGTACAGTTACAATATTTTAAAAGACATTTGGATGAGTACGTGAATAGCAAAGGTTTGGAGAGGTATGGCTATCTACCCTAATACTTCATTCTGTGGCTACTGCAATATTTTGTTTTATAATGCTCCTGTGAAGTGGTAAGATGTTTTATTATTAAAATTGTTCCATAATTGCAAGTTGTTATTTTTGTCTTCGTACCCCACTCAGCTCAATGTTAACCACCCTTGCTAAGCAATGTTAAGTTCACATTGAAAATACTTGATTGGCTTTACAGTACTTTAGACTTCCAGAGGTTGTGAAAAGCACCACATAAATGCAAGTTCATTGTTGTGTTGTGCCCAATTTTCCATGTCATTTTGTATGTACATCGTACAGTATTTCGATAGAATATTTTAATTTTGTTCAGCTGACTGTCTTGAAAATTAACTTACCTGCACTTTCTTAGAATAATAACAATGCAGTCATTTATGTGATATGTATAATTGTTTGCGAGATAACATTAATCACAGTATTAAATTATTGATACAATGAAGCTTTATTCTGAAATGAGTACTTTAAGATTATCAATTGTACAAATAATGAATGTCTGGAGTTGGTTTTGAATCACATCTAATGCCTGGTGTTCGAATTTTAAAAAAAAGTCACTCAATTATAGTTTGAGCAGCAATTTTGGAATTCTATGAAGACATTAGGAGCGAGGTGGACAATGGGACCCAGTGGATGTGGTGTACCTAGATTTCCAAAAGGCCTTCGACAAGGTGCCGCACAAGAGGCTACTGCATAAGATAAGGATGCATGACATTAAGGGTAAAGTATTAGCATGGATAGAGGATTGGTTGACTAACAGGAAGCAGAGAGTGGGGATAAATTAGTGCTATTCTAGCTGGCAGTCAGTGACTAGTGGTGTGCCTCAGGGATCGGTGTTAGGACCGCAATTATTTACAATTTATATAGATGATTTGGAGTTGGGGACCACGTGTAGGGTGTCAAAGTTTGCAGATGACACTAAGATGAGTGGCAGAGCAAAGTGTGCAGAGGACTGTGAGACTTTGCAGAGGAACATAGATACATTGAGTGAGTGGGCAAAGGTCTAGCAGATGGAATACAATGTAAATAAATGTGAAGTCATACATTTTGGTAGGAGTAATAGTAAAAAGGATTATTACTTGAATGGTAAAAAGTTGCAGCATGCTACTATGCAGAGGGACTTGGGTGTCCTTGTGCATGAATCACAGAAGGTAGGTCTGCAGGTACAACAAGTAATTAGGAAGGCAAATGGAATTTTGCCCTTCATTGCTAAAGGGATTGAAATTAAAAGCAGAGAGATTATGTTGCAGCTGTACAAGGTGCTGGTGAGGCCACACCTGGAGTACTGTGTGCAGTTTTGGTCTCCTTACTTGAGAAAGGATGTATTGGCACTGGAGGGGGTGCAAAGGAGGTTCACTAGGTTGATTCCGGAGTTGAGGGGGTTGGCTTATGAGGAGAGACTGAGTAGATTGGGATTATATTCATTGGAATTCAGAAGATTGAGGGGGGATCTTATAGAAACATATAAAATTATGAAGGGAATAGATAAGATAGAAGTAGAGAGGATGTTTCCACTGGCAGGTGAAGCTAGGACAAGAGGGCATAGCCTCAAGATTAGAGGGAGCAGATTTAGGACTGAATTGAGAAGGAATTTCTTCACCCAGAGGGTTGTTAATCTATGGAATTCCTTGCCCAGTGAAGTAGTTGACACTACTTCAGTAAACGTTTCTAAAAAAAAGGTAGATATTTGTTTGAACAATAAAGGAATTAAGGGATACGGTGAGAACGCGGGTAAGTGGATCTGAGTCCACGAAAAGATCAGCCATGATCTTATTGAATGGCAGAGCAGGCTCGAAGGGCCAGACGGCCTACTCCTGCTCCTAGTTCTTATCTTTTTATTAAATTTGTAATGCTGGTCATTTTCTTTTGATATATGAGCTAATCTAATGCTCACAGTGAAATTTTAAATATATTTATAAGAACTAATTCTGGGTTAGTGGGGTGACCTGTAGTTTTAGGAGCACTGGAATAGAGTGAATGTTTCAGAGACACTGGAGTTTTTTGAAACAGTGGACAGATTCTGGTACTTCCAACAGTTTTAGAAGCATACACACTGGAACCTATGATTGAGAATGCAGGGGGAGGAAAGGCGAGAGGGGAACACAGCAAGATTAAAGGTGTGGTTTTTGAGCAGTCAGTTTGGGATATATTAAAAGACTCTAATGTGTGGTACACTGTGGCTTACTCTCAGCGCTGACCAGCATTGCAATAGGAAGATGTGCAGAAGATAGGGCTTCAGATTCTTGGGCCATTAGGAACAGATATGCGGCAGGAGGCACCTGATCAAACAGGATGGGTTTAATAGGACTGGGACCAATACCCTGTTTCAAGTGGTTCACTGTTGTGATTATGTAAGAGAATTGGCACAACATATGGAAATAAAGTGCATAAAACTGTGTCATGCAGTACTGGAGAAGGGTGTACTTCCATATCATGGGGCAGAGGATCAAGGCAGACATCTAGAATGGAAAGACACTATTATCATGCTTGTAGCAAATACAGAGTTGTGAATAACGTTGGTGAGCTGCATGCATGCATGGCCATGTGGGAAAATGTGACATAAAAATAATAGGGACTGGATGTTTAATATGAGGGTGTGAAATGTTCAGATAGAATAGGGAAGGGAAAGAGATGGGGTGTCAGCACTGGTTAAGAAAGACATGCAGGTTACAAAGAGAATACCCTCGAGGCCAAATGCAGAATCTATTTGGTTTGAGTTGAGAAGCAAAAAGGATGTGTTGTTATTACTGGGTGAATTTTATTGGCTTTCAGATAATGTGAGGAACAGATTTGCAAGGAAATCTTGGATGTAGAATGCCGATACTAATGAACTTTCAGTTCAGTATTTGGGTAATCTTAAGTGCAGAAGATAAGGAGGTGGGATCTATTTCTGAAACTTTTTTTGGAAAACTTTGATCCCTGTCTTTGGTTCACCTAGAAAGAGCGCATTACTGGATTGTAAGAAATTAAATGGGCAAAATGGACCAAGGAGCTGGGGGAATATTTGGTTAAAAATGATTAAAGTGAGATTCAGATTAATATTGGGGGAAAAGAAAGGAACAACATAAAGCGGAATGTCTAGATTAAAGTTAGTCCCTTTTCAATGCAATCAGCGACCTAGTCAGGGTTTAATAGAGCCAAAAACTGTCAGAATTTTAAGAATATTCATGTACAGGACATGGGTGTTGCTGGTCTCATCCTTAATTATTCAGAGGGTAGTTAAGAAATAACCACATTGCTGTGGGTCTGGAGTCATGTATAGACCAGACCAGGTAGTGGGACAGTGGGTAAACTTTTAGGAAGTGGTGCTTCAGATATAAGCTGGTACACTCTTACAAAAGATCACAGCACCAAAACCTTGGCTCTGTGGATGATGAGGCAGGACCAGAAATCACAAGGGTTCACACCATTGATGAGCCTTTGATCTTTTACTTAAAAATCCTCTGTCTGATACTACCTCTCTCTCTAGCACCCGAAGGAGGAGTGAGGCTCTGAAAGCTTGTGTTTTCAAATAAACCTGTTGGATAATAACCTGGTGTCATGTGATTTTTGGCCTTGTCCACCCCAGTCCAACACCAGCACCTCCACATCATGGTGAGGCAAATCATGGTTCTAATTTACTTTTATCTGACAAATTTGGATCCATTCATATTAACTGTGCAGGGCAGCTCTGTTCTGACCACATTTTACCTGGTGCACAACTACATTTTAAATATATGCCAGTGCGGGATTCCCAGAAGGTCCTAGCAGTGGTGAGTACTTTTTCAGAGGGGAGAAGGATGTTAAGGCAAGTGACATGGTGTATAGGTAATGAGTTGAGTTTTGCAGAATATCGTGAGAAATATTTCTGGGCCTCACATGTAAAATTTAACTTATAGTTCCATGTCAGGATGGTGGTATTGCCATGTGTCTGTTGCTTTTGTCCTTTTTAGGTGGTAGAGATCACTGGTTTGGAAGTCTTGGTGAGTTGTTGCATTGCACTTGTGGGTGATGCACACTGCTGTCACTGTCTGTCGGTGGTGAAATGAGTCATTGTGAATGGGGTTACAGTTAATTGGACTGCTTTGTCCTGTTGAGCTACTTGGATTAATCCAGGCAAGTGGTGAGAGTTGTATCTCACACCCGATTTGTGTCTTGTTGCTGATGGACAGGTTTTGAGGAGTCAAGGTAAATTACTTGCTGCACAGTTCTCGGCCTCTAACCTGCTCTTGTAACAGTATTTATGTGGCTGGTCCAGTTGAGTTTTTGGCCAGTGGTAACTTCCAGGATATTGATAATGGAGGATTCAGTAATGGTAATGCCATTGAGTACCAAGGCGATGATTGGTAGAGATGGTCAATGCTGGCAATTATGTGGGAGTAGATGTCACTTGCCACTTGTCAGCCCAAGTCTGTACGTTGTCCAGGCTTTACTGCATTTCGACAGACTGCTTCCAAATCTGAGCAGTTACTAATGGTGCTGAACATTGTGCAGTTATCAGTGAATTTCCCCACTTCTGTCTTATCATGGAGGGAATGTTGTTGCTGAAACAACTGAAGATGATTGGGCTGAGGGCACTATGTGAGAAACTCCTGAGCAAAGCTTTGGAGTTGAAATGATTGACATGTAACAACCACAACCATCTTGCTTTGTGCATGATATGACTCAAGCCAGTAGAACATTTTCCCTTGATTCCCATTGACTCTAATTTTGCTCCTTGATGCCAGGCTTAGTCACATGTGGCCATTGATGTGAAGGGCAGTCATTTTTACCTCCCCACTGGAATTCAGCTCTTTATTCCTAGTTTAAACCAAGGCTGTAATGAGGTCTGGAGCTAAGTAGTCCAAGTGGAACCCACGCTGAGTGTCCGTGAACATGCAATTGTTAAGCAAGTGGTACTTGATAGCACTGTTGACAGCCACTCCCAACACTTATTTCTTATGATCTTATTAGGATAAGTTGTTCTACTGGCTGAAATAAACAGGAGGGACCAGAGTGGTAGTGAAACTGAAAGTTGAACTACCTGGCGACTAGAAATCAGAGTCACGCTTGTGAACTCACCATAGGTATTCTGTGTTTTAATCACCTTGAAGTGAATGTGAATGTGAGCAGGGAATATCACGTCGTAAATAGAAAAAAAAAGTCAGTCAGTTGCTGTTTCATCTGAAGTGACCATTTTAGCCTTGGACAGTGAGAGAAGAATGTAAAACGACAGTGTATAATTTCCTCTGCTTGCATGTGCCATGTAAAAATTGAATTGTAGGGATATATGTAACCAAAAGTACAATTTTATAGATTAGAAATGCATGTATATTAAGGTTTTTGGTAAAGTACAATTCAACTCTGAAGACAGGTGTCAAAATTAAGTGTCGTCTTCAAGTGAAGTGGACTTTGATAGAAGCAAATAAATGGACCGATGTATGCAAATATAATTCAATTTCTCTTCTTAACTTAAATTGTTATAACACAATTTATAGCAACTGAGAAAGTAGAGAGGGGTTGCCTGGAATTAGAAGCTGAGCAATGCAAAACCCATACCCTGCAACACCAATATTGAGATGAAAAAGACCTCATTGCCTGTAAAGTTCTAAACTTCCACAACGCTTTTGTGCAAAAGTACCTCCTGATTTTACTCTTAACTGGTTTATCTCTAATTTTTAAAAAATGTCCTTGATATTTAATCTTTTAATAAATGTAAACAATGGAATTCAGAACGGAAAGAACAGCAAAGTTTGAATTCTGGAGACATCCAATGTGTACAGACATAATAGAGGCAATCCTAATCTTCATTGCATGTTAAGAATTGGTGCATTGTGCTGGTTGATGAATGAGGAACAAAAGCAGGGAATGTGGCAAACCAGGAGTTACGTCTTACAAAACCTAATTGGATTTTTGACAAAGCAGCTAAAGTGGTAAATAGGTGTGTTTGTGGGTGTAATTTCTGTGCACCGCCAAATGGCATTCCATAAAATTCCGTAAAGGAGAGCTAACATGCAAGCTCATAGTTCTGTGAGTAAATTATTGACCTCTTTAGGAGGTTGATTATGCCTACTTAGCCTAATGGGAATGGACTTGAGTTGGAAGGGAGTAACTGACTACTGGTGTTCCACAAGGACCTGTGCAATGGCTTCAACTATTCACAATACTGTGTAATCTTAAATAATAAATAGAGAGCCATTTTTTCAAATTTGCTGATAACAAAAATATTGGTGTATGGTAAACTTGGTAGAGAGGATCAGAAAATGACCGAGGTAAATGAAGTGAGGGGAAAACTGAAGCAGGTGGATTTGGATGTAGTTAAATGAGATCATTTGGACCAAGAAGGATTAATTCAAGTATTTAAATGGGAGAAAACCAGAGGTTTTGGAGAATCAGAGACTTGGGGTCATTGTATACACAGATCCCTAAAATTTAGTAACAAGGCCCAAAAAAGTAGGAAGTTTATGTCAAAAGATCTAGAATAGAAAGGTTTGCTATAGCAATATAAAGATGTGGTTAGACCACATTGAAGTAATGTGTACAGTCCTGAGACCTGCATGTTAGATTATATTGGCTTTGGAGGAGTGCAGCACAGATTCAGCAGAATGTTACCAGGGTTGCAGTGTTTAATTTATAAGGAGTAATCACATAAACAAGGCTTGTATCGCCTGGGATCTAGATTAGATTTTAGGGAGATTTTGAAAGGGGTTTGTAGATGGAGAGAAACTTTTCTTTTAGCTGGTTGAGGGAACTTTCTGATAAATTTCCAACTGATTTTATTCTTTGAATAAATGGTAAATTATATCAGCAACTATATCTTCAGAGTTATGCTGCTACATTTCTGTCATTGCTTGCAGAATACTTTGAAAGAATTTCTCTAGAACATTACAAATGTCACTTTTTATGAAGGAACGGCTATAAATATTTGAAGTGCTGATATGTTTTGGTGCTTAAACATTTGAAAATTAAATTTTCATGAGATTGAACATAAGTGAATTATATAATGCTAAGAGAAATTCCTTCATGTTCTTGGAACAATAATAACTTGTATATAACAATAGTCACTAAAGTTTGTGACTACCTGATGACTTATTTGCTAAGTAACCAATTCTGATGTTTTCCTTCTCATTTTAAAAGCATTGTGAATTGAGCTGCAAAAAGTTGCTTCAAGTCTTGTGACTAAATCTCTTTTTACCTTGCATGTTTTAATTCTAGTGAAATATTTGAGTTTAATTTCAAGTTAGACTCCAATCTGGAAGATGCAAATCTTTCAGGACTATTAGAATGCTTATATTGCAATGAGCCAGTTTAAATAAAGTTCTTGACAGTAATCAAGATATTTAGATGTAAAAATCTGAAATTCCTTACTTCGTAATTGTGGTTACTATTCGTTTTCGCATATAGGATCGTCTGTTTGTTACCTTGAACAATAGTTACACCAGTGTGAAGGAGCACAATTAAGATTTCTGCCACTTGGATATTACAGAGAGCAGTTCTTCTATTTTAATGGTTTTAGCCATTGCTAACACGAACATACTGCCCTAACTAACAAGACATTGAAGTGACTCCACTCTCTCACAGGATTTTAATTGATGGGATAAGTCACACTAAAACTTTTCAGTTAATTGACTGAAACCAAAGTTGCTGTTACTGTTTCAGAGATAGCAGGAACTGCAGATGCTGGAGAATCTGAGATAACAAGGTGTAGAGCTGGATGAACACAGCAGGCCAAGCAGCATTTTTTTCTGAAGAAGGGTCTAGGCCCGAAACGTCAGCCTTCCTGCTCCTCTGATGCTGCTTGGCCTGCTGTGTTCATCCAGCTCTATACCTTGTTATCTCTTTGCTGTTACTGTGTTGTTTCCTGTTACTCCTTTTACTATTCTTCCTGACCCCTCTCGGTCGGTCGGTCTGTCTGTCATTCTTTTTCCCTGCCGACTATTTTGTAAATCTCTGATGAAGCCAAAGTTTTATAATGCAGGTTAACCTTTGGGATTGGTTTTATTGATCTACATTAACTGTTTACGATTGCTAATCACATCAGGTTTTTCAATATGAGCATAGGTCTCTATGATAGGGAAGAGCCTTGAGTGAACCCAGTCCAAGAGGGTTCATTTTGTAGTACTTGGTTCACCAGCTGATAATTGACTCAATGTTGTGTTCTCACTTTTCTGATTCTTGAGTTTTGTTTTTTTTTGGAGGCGGGGAGAAGAGAGTCTTTATAATTAAATGATTTTAATATTATTCTATTCTACCTGTATATTGTTAATGTGTCCTAAAGAAAGTCAGTATAAAATTGCAAAGAAATTTATTAAAGTACAGTAATTAAAATTGAGCCTGGAAAATCATTTTTTATCTATCAGTACAGTGTAACATAAAGAAGAAAGTTACATTTCATGCTTTTCACATATTTAGGATGTGCTCAAGTTCTTTGCTTTTATGGGTTACTTTGTTGTAATCCTACTTATGAGAATAACAAACTGGACATTTGTTACAATCTAGCTTGATAACCATAATAATTTAAAGTATATAGTTTGTGAAAGAACCAAGTGTAAGGTAGGAAACAACAGGTCTCTATGATTAAATTGAAATACCAAAAGAACCTTTACTATATAGACTTGGACAGAAATACGAGCAATAATGACTGAGCAAGTATAACAAATATGTAAATTCATTTTTTTTGTTGACTTGTGGGATGTGGATGTTGCTGACTGACCAGCATTTCGTTGTCAGCCCCTCGTTGCCCTTGAGAAAGTAATCCTGAGCCACCTCTTGAACCGCTGCAGTCCACATGCTGTAGATTGACCCACAATGCCACTAGGGAGGGAATTCCAGCATTTTGACCCAGCAACACTGAAGAAACGGCGATATATTTCCAAGTCAGGATAGTGAGTGGCTTGGAGAGGAATTTGCAGGTAGTATAGATGGTCCTTGTCCTTCTAGATGGAAGTGGTCATAGGTTTGGAAGGTGCTGTCTAAGGATTTTGGTGAATTTCTGCAGTGAATCTGTAGATAGTACACACTGCTGCTACTGACCATCGAGTGGAGGAGGGAGTGGATGTTTATGGATGTGGTGCCAGTCACGTGGGATGCTTTGTCCTGGAAAAGGTGTCAAGCTTTCTTCAGTATTGTTAGAGCTGCACCCATTCGGGCAAGTTGGGCGTATTCCATCACACTCCTGATTTGTGCCTTGTGGATGGTAGACCGGCTTTGGGGATTCAAGAGGTGAGTTACCACAATATTTCTAGCCTCTGACCTGCTCGTATAGCCACTGTGTTTATGTGGTGAACCTAATTGAGTTTCTGGTCAATGGTAACCCACAGGATGTTGATAGTGGGGAGTTCAGTGATGGTAATGCCATTGAGTGTCAAAGGCTGGTGGTTAGATTGTCTGTCTGTTGGATGGTCATTGCCTGACATTAGTCTGTCACAGATATTTCTTGCCACGTTTCAGCCCAAGTCTGGATGTTGTTCAGCTCTTAATGCATTTGAACATGGACTACTTCAGTTTCTGAGGAGTCACAAATGGTGTTGAACATTGTGCAATCAACGAACATTCCCACTTCTGGCGTTATGGAGGAGAGGTCATTCATGACTGTAGTAATGTAAACTTCCACCTTAAACTCAATCCAACAGGCTTAATTCAGCTTAATTTTTTTTAATTGTCACTTTCACTCTGATAGTCTTTGATAATATATTTTTATTTTGGGTCTGGCCGCACAGTTCATAGTTCAGGTCGATATTATATCCCTCCTCTTGTTAGACTTCCTGGTCCGAGTATAAGCATCACTGACAGCCACATGCTGTGACCTACCAGGCAAGTGGATACTCCTTAGGTATTGATTCCTATGCTTCTGTCTCTCTAGAGCTCTGTGACCCTACCTAATTCTTTAGAGCTCCATTTTACTCTCTCTAAATGTATAGATTTAAATAATTTTGTTAAACATGCCAGATGATATGTCTGCAGCTTCTAGGTCACCTTTCATCTCACTTCATATATTTAACATCAAGCTATATTTTTCTTTGTTTAGAGCATAGCACCACCCACAGCAATTATTTCCATAGCAACCTCAGGACTTTCTTGCTTTTAAAATGCTTCTCAGCTGGGTCAAAAATTCAAGCATTGTTTTTAAGTGCACACACATTATAAAACAAACTGCAAGTAAATCAACCTTTAATTCCCCTTAAATTGTAAACAAAACTCTACATTTTTAACCCTATATGTAAGCTACAATAGAGACCATAGTAATAACTTTGATAGTTATTTTTGTGCTTTGGCAGGTATGAAATGTGATTGGAGGGATCCCATAAGAGAGGTGAGAAATTTCTTCACCCAGAGTGTGGAATTTTCTGCCACAGAGAGCGGTTTAGACTAAAACATTGAATGTTTTCAAGATGGAGATAGATATCACTTTTAGGGCTAATGGGATCAAAAGATATGGGGAGGAAGGGGGAACAGGGTACCAAGTTGGATGAACAGCCTTGATCATGTTGACTTGTGGAGGATGCTGAAAGGGCTGAATAGGTTACTTCTGTTCCCACTTTTTTTGTCTTTGTTTCTATATCTATATCAAACGGAGGACTAAATTTTACAGGGCAGTTGGGCACTGCTGAATACCCACCACCACTTCTACTCCCTAGAAGAAAATTTGGATATGATCCAACTGGCTATAAACAAAGCTGCCCTGCAGCAATAACACTCTTCTGGCAACCTTAATAAGGTGACCTTCATCTGTCAGTGGAAGGGAATTGTGACCTCTACAGCTGCTGACTACTTTGATTGTTTTACAAATGAAATTTCTCAACAGTTTAGATTATTCTCAGTAATTTTTGGGACAACTTGAATTTTGCTATCCATAATGTAATTAAAACTTGGTGTAACCCAGTTTTTGGATCTCGTCATTTTGTTCTCTTTAAATTTATCTTATTATTTTGTTGGTGTTCCATAGTTAGCAGAGCCTTAAAAATATAAACAGCTTGATCCGTTGTGTCTAAGCAGTTATTTGCTAGAGCACTTTGTGACACAGTAAGCTTCCATGCTTTTTCCATACTTGTACCTTTGTCCAAAATAAGTCCTGTCTGTTCAGCCAACTCCTATCTCCAGGTCTGCTTGCTCACTGTGCCACTTTTTAGCTCTGGGATCTCCCTCCTCTTCTACCCATTGCCATTAATCTCCATTACTCCATCCCTATAACCACCTTAACATGCAACTATTTTCTCAGTTCCCCTTTCCAGTGAGCACAACTTCGGGAAGCCTGTGTTATGCACACCTGAACATCATCATCTGGTTGTCCTAAAACAGCAATGATAGCTAATTGTCTACCATGCCATTATCTATTGAAGATAAATTTTTCTAACCTTATCCCCATTCTGCTTCCCACTTCAGTAGGCCTAATGTTACTTCTTTATTGCTGATTGTCCTATTTGATGACTTCTTTTCCTGTGCAAATCAGACATAGACCATCTGCAGATATCCTGGAACTAATGCTGACTACTTTTCCCTCCATTAATGAAATTTTGGTTGACTAGCAATGTTACCACTCTTCCTGCCAAACTACTGTGGCAGTGACATAATTTTTACCTCCACTTGTAAGCTTGATTTATTCTCTTATTTCTCTGAATCTGTCGTTAAGCATTTGGCTTCTATCAATCCTCTCGCTTCTCATTTGTGGCTTTTATTGGCTTTTGCTGTCCAGTGTTTTCTTTCCAAATCCCTATTTTCTTTCTGCACTATGTATTCCATATTTCTTTGCTATCCATGCACTGTCTGAATTCCATCCTTTACCATTACATTCTTCCCTTTTTAAAAACTGTCAGCTTTGAGAGACAATCTGAGTGATTGAAACGATTGGGTTTGTATTCACTGGAGTTTAGAAGAATGAAAGGGGATCTCATTGAAATGTAAAATTTTGATAAGCTGGACAGATGAGGTGCAAGGACGATGTTTCCTTTGGCTGGAGGTTCCATAACACACGAATACATTCTCAGGTTATGCAGTAGGCCATTTTGAATGGGAGTGAAGAGAAATTTCTTCACGCTGTGCTAAACCTGTAGAATTCTCAACTGCAGGAGGCTGTGGAAGTTAAGTGATTGAACATGTTTAAATTGCAAATAGGTTTTTAGCGGCTAAAGATATTAAGGAGTATGGTTATGAGATAAAGGATCAGTCATGATCATAGTGAATAGTGGAACAGGCTTATTGGGACAAATGGTTCTTGTTTTCCTGGCTCTGAGTAAGTTCCTCACTTAACCACTTCCCTCCCCAACAGCTTTCTCTTCTTTTTGCAGTATCCCCCTCAAACCCCTCCACCCAACATTGCAGCACTCTTGTCCATCCCTATCCCACCCGACCTCTCTTGGAAGCACCTCTTACCCCACCCCAGACCTAGCAGAAGAATCTCACTGACCTGACACAGCATCTCCTACTTGTTCTGTCTTCAGCAGTTGGCTGTCCCAACAAAGATGTCTTCTTCCAACCTTGGCAAAAAAAAAATCTACCATGATGACGTCCTCACCGGCAGCACTTACTTTTCCCTAACTATTTGCTGCTCTTCCCATCGCAGTCTGTTTCTCTCTAGCATTTGTTGCTGGTAGGCCTACTAGTGAACAATCAGTAACCAATGCTGGAGGGAAACAGCCTATGAGGGGGAGCAGCTCTTCACCCATTCTACTCCATCTGAAAGGGATGATCTCCACAACTTACAGTGGCGGTCTACTGGTGTCAGATTAGCTGTGGAAGTGAAGTCATTGAATGTATTAAAAATGGAATCAGATTTCCAGGGGCTAAAGCTATTAGAGGATATGTAGAGAAAGTGGGGGTATGGTGTTGAGGCAGAGGCTTAGTCATGATTATCTTGAATGGTGGAGCAGGCTTTTTGGGCCAAATGGTCTACTTCAGTTTTCACATAGGTACACAGATGCACACTCCTATGTATCAGGATTATCACTGTCGTGTTTCATTTATTTAGTTAGAGACATGTCTTTGGCAGGGATAACAGCCAGGGTATCTTTTATTTGTCAGCATTGCAAGGTATGTTGGAGATATTCTTTGTGTGTGAGCGAGAGCTATTCCCATAATAGTCAATAAATTTTTTAGGTTTATATAATGTGATTTCTTACAGTAAGCATGCTACACTGTCTTCCATAAACTGGTGATAATTCCATAAACCAAATAATGGTGAATCACAGTTGAATTTATACTTACATGGCCTTTCCAAGTGATGTCGTTATCACAGGGAAATGTCTACAGTAAGTAGAAACTGTGCCTAATGCTTTGCTGTTCCATCTCACTTGAATGCTGTCATATAGGTACTTGAAATGTCATAACCCACAAGTCTTCAGAGCATGGGCTGGAATGTGAATTAGGCTGGATAGCTGCTCGTTGGCATGATAGGTGTGGATTACTAGCTCTGCTGGCATCCTGTCATTGTGAATATGTCTCTTGGAACTATCAGAGATACCTTGGCTAGGTTCACTGCCGTTGGTCGTTAATTTAAGTGGAGGGGTGTTCTGGCAAAGTTTTTGGCAGATGTTAGACTCTGTCTTGATAAATAGGTTTATTACATCATACTTAGTAACTAGTTACAGTACATCTGAATTGCATGAGATTCCTTTGTAAGAATTCAGTACACATTTCTGTTAGCTATATAGACCTTACACTGAACTACAATCAAACTAGAACACACTGGTTAGCTCCTCCCAGGAATATTCCTTTATATCCTGATGGGTAAAGTTTATCTCATGATGACAGTTGACCTTTTCAGGTACTAATTATCTTATAAAACAAGTAGCAGCAATTGATTTAATACCACCTTGTTGTGACATTTCAGTGTTGAAATTGAAAAGTGCATTATGAACTGCACTGATGTTGTTTTCTGTCATGATGCTCAAGATCAACAGTAGTTTAAAACTGGTCGGTCTTTCCTTGCTAGGCAGGGCTGGGTTGGGTTATGTAGTAGAGATAGTAGGAACTGCAGATGCTGGAGAATCTGAGATAACAAGGTGCAGAGCTGGATGAACATTGCAGGCCAAGCAGCATCAGAGGAGCAGGAAAGCTGACGTTTCGGGCCTAGACCCTTCTTCAGAAAATCTGAACACCTTGTTATCTTGGGTTATGTAGTGAAATGTTAGTGTATCTCAATCATTACATTATGTTACACATCATCCTTATCAGTCACTTCCTTCAGGCTTGTGCTCCTCCCAATCATTACCAGCTCTCAGCAGCTGCTCGAGTTGCCGTGGTTTAAAAGCTGACTTGTTTGGCTGATCACCGAATTGCTTTGCTGGGGTGCTTCACTGCTTATGTTTGATGAACAACCGTTTGTGGCTACTGAAGGGTGCAATTTATGTTGTCTTATTCGGTGGTGCAGTCGGTTGGTATGCCAACTGTACAGTCTACAAAATTAAATAATTGTTAATTTTTTTTCTGTATTTATGTTGCACTTTTTTTGTTAAAATTTGCATTAATCAACCTCCACTCAAACTGATCATTTTGCTTTTGCATCAGCATCTCTTGTGTCCAGAAAAGGTGGCTGTAATTTGTCTCAAAACTAAGAGATTAATTTAAAATTGAAATCCAAACTAAAATGTAGAATACTTCACCCTCCCTTATGAGTATGGGCTATGGTGGGATTGTTGTTGTTTCTCTTCATATCTCAATTCATCCTATGGATACAAGTGAGTAGGGTCTTTAATTTATATCTTTTTTTGTCAATGCCTCCTGTTGTGGATTACTCTTGGAGAGTGTGTGCCTCTGTCAAAAAGAAATGGAGTGGACTGTTTCCAAACAAAAAAGTTTTGTTTAATAGATAGTAAGAACTGCCGATGCTGGAGTCAGAGATAACAGTGTGGAGCTGGAGGAACACGGCAGGCCAGGCAGCATCAGAGGAACAGGAAAGCTGATGTTTCGGGGGTCGGGACCCTTCTTTCTGACGAAGGGTTCCGACCCGAAACGCCAGCTTTCCTGCTCTTCTGATGCTGCCTGGCCTGC
>NC_063346.1:29551975-29565468 GCF_021869965.1 Rhincodon typus | reverse complement strand
GCAGGCCAGGCAGCATCAGAAGAGCAGGAAAGCTGGCGTTTCGGGTCGGAACCCTTCGTCAGAAAGAAGGGTCCCGACCCCCGAAACATCAGCTTTCCTGTTCCTCTGATGCTGCCTGGCCTGCCGTGTTCCTCCAGCTGTACATTTTGTTTAATGGATTTTGGTTTAAAATTTTAAATGTATTGATGGACTGTTGATCTTCATGTATAATCCTTAGTTTCCAACAGCGCACAACATGAAGAAACTGTCACATCACATTTTTATATAAATAGCAGTGCACAAAATGTTTCCTCAGTTTGGTTAATTTCCAGATGATGATTGCAATGGTCCAACTCTGTAAATCCCATTGACCAAAGAAGCGTATTCTTAGTCTCAAATTTTGAACATTGATCTTTTGTGCAAATGACAGCATTTGTCTCATCTAAAATGTACATGTAAATTGCAGTTTCCTAACTTATGACAATCGTTCTATGTATAGACCCTAGGGAATTTTTTGCATTACAACAGAAAAATAATTGTTATTTAATTTAATGATGAGAATTTACAAAGCAATAACTGGTCGCACTGCATTTTGAAGTGCATATTTTGGGACTGTTAATGAAATTGAAGCTCTTGAATATTTCAGCCTTACCTTTATAGGTATCTCTTCCACTAGAATTGTTTGATAGAAAACCTACAGCAGTTTACCAGGGCAGTTAGACACGTTGAAAATTATGTAGATGAATCACTGGATATTTGCTTATTGCTGACTTTGTACATTGCCAAGCAGCTGAAAAATGAGCTTATAAAGTTATCTTGAATAGAATTCTCTAATGTTTTATTTCAGTAAAATGAAGCAAACTTTAGGGACCAGTGGTTCTTTAGTGTTTTTTTTTACAAACAAAATTCCTTCTATTAGGTTTTAATGCTATGCTGCATAAATTAACAATGTAGCAGCAGGCAATTGTAAAGGAAATGACCAATGGATTTATAATTTTGATGTTACTAGTATAAAAGCTAATGAGTAATTTAATCAATTAAATGGATGTTGTTTTGTTCAGTAATAATAATTGTTAATGCAACCTAAAACATTTTGAATTTCATAATTAGGGCCAGCTAGCAAATTTGTAATTTATCCAGGATTAATAATTGAAGTTAGCCTGTTCAGATCACTACACACAGGTGAAAGCTGTTGAGTAACTGATAACTTAATTCAAGCATATTAGATTTTATATACAATTAGATGGATAGGGTGCAATGCGTTGATGTGCTTTCGTGCATCAATTACGATGACATAATTAGTCATAACTGAAGCTGATTTGTTTTTTTTTGAATAAAAGTGACTGGCAGTGCCGTGGCTTTGTTGGTGAAAGTGCCTGCCTAGTAAACAGGTAATCCTGGTTTCAAATCCCAGCTGTGCCAGTTTTTAAAGTCATTCAAACTTCGGTGGAATGCCATGTCTTGATCCAAGCACAGATCTACTGAAGTGTAACGCGGCAGAATGCTTCAAAGGACACCCGAGGATTGATTGTTAATTCTTTAGGGACCCTGTTGTGGTCATGTTCCTACCCCTGGAACAAGAGGGCTGTGTTCAAGCCCCAACCTGATCCTGAGATACGGAATAAATGGCTAATTAGAAAAATAAATTACGGTTAAATTTTTAAAAAGTGACTGTTGGCTACATTTTCTGCAGAAATTGGACCAGCCATATAAAATACAGGTCACAAGAGTTTTGTGCAAAAGCAGGTCTGAAACTGTTTTCTGCAGTGAGTGAATTGACTCCTGACTTTATTACATTGTTGCACCATATACAAAGCAGAAGTCAGGAATAGTTTGAAGTACTGTCCATTTGCCTGGATGAGTGCAACTTCACATGACCTACTTGACACCATCCAAGACAACGCAGTCTGTTTAAAGTTATGCATGGAATGACAATCAAACATTCACTCCCTGAATCACCAGTGCACTGTATTTGCGATGCTTTTCATTTGCAAAATACAGTGGTGCTAAGGAATCTTTGATGGTGCTGCCCAAACCCACAAGCTCTACCACCTAGAAAGACCACATCAAAATTCCATGAGTTGCAAGTTTCCTCTAAGTTATACCCACTATCTGCGTTTAGAAATATTTTCTGTTTCCTCAATCAGCATATTTCCTAGCAACTATTCTTAGTGTATGCTGGCTTTGTGGGACTATCTTCACCATATGGACTACAGTGTCATAGAGTTATAATAGCACAGAAGGAGGCCATTTGCCCCATTATGTCGATGCCTGCTGTATGGAGCAGTCTGTTTCCCTTCTCCTTTTCCTCAGAACCATGCAAGTTTACTTCCCTTGTCCATCCATTTTATGGGCCATTCATATGAATACTCCAGTTACGAGAGCAGGTCAGAAGTGAGGAATTCTGTGGTGAGGAAATCTTTTGCTGTTTCTCCAGTGCCTGGCTGCAAATCAAGAGTGTGACACAATATTTTCCATTGGCCTGGATGAGTTCAGCTCCAGTAACACTTGAAGGTTGACACCACACAGGATAAAGCATCCTCCAACGTTCACTCCCTTCACGGCCTGATGCACAGTGGCTTTGTGTGCCGTCTCTTGCCATGGCTCTTTTGACCGCACCTTCCAAACCCATAACCTCTACTGCTTACAAGAATGAAGGCATCAAATGTATGGCAACACTACTACCTGCAAGCTCCCTTCCAAGCCACATCCATACACTGTCCTGACTTGAAACTATATTGCTGTTCCTTCACTGTTGAGTTGAAATCCTGGAACTATCTCCCTGACAGCGCTTTCAGTATCTCTATACCCCAAGGACTACAGTGGTTCAAGAAGACAGCTCACCACCACCTCCACCTGGGCAGTTAAGGATAGGCAGCATGTACTAGCCTAGATAGTGAGGCCCACATAGTACGTACAGGGGAAAAAAATTATTTTTTTGACGTCAATAAATGTTTGTGACTACTGACACTTCTTATGGTCTTATTGCATGCTTCCTCACCACCACCTCTCCTCTCTCTCTCTCTCTCCACTCACCATCTCTTGCCAAAACAAGCTAATGGGACAGCTTTTCTTTGTTTTTCTTATCTAAACCTGTCATAATCTTGTAAGCCTTTCAGTGTCTCCAATTCTCCAACCTCCACTTATAACTAAAATCTGTCATCCCTGGGACTATTTATAAGTTTGCTCTGCACCTTCTCAAGGATTTCACATCATTTCCTGAAGTGTAGCGATCAGAACCATAGTAGTGTAACCAGAGTTTATAAAAGTTCAGTGTGGTTTTCTTTTTTGTGCTCTAGCTCTACATGTCAAGCCTAAGAATACTGCATCCGCTGTTCCCGTTGTGGCCTCCTCTACATCGGGGAAACCAAGCGGAGGTTTGGGGACCGCTTTGCAGAACACCTACGCTCGGTTCGCACTAAACAACTGCACCTCCCAGTCGCGAACCATTTCAACTCCCTCTCCCATTCCACAGACGCTATGTCCATCCTGGGCCTCCTGCAGTGCTACAACGATGCTACCCAAAGATTGCAGGAACAGCAACTCGTATTCCACTTGGGAACCTTGCCGTCCAATGGTATCAATGTGGACTTCACAAGCTTCAAAATCTCCTCTCACCCTACTGCATCCCAAAATCAGCCCAGCTCGTCCCCACCTCCCTAACCTGTCCTTCCTCCCACCTATCCCCTCCTCCCACCTCAAGCCCCACCCCCATCTCCTACCAACTAACCTCATCCCACCCCCTTGACCTGTCCGTCCTCCCTGGACTGACCTATCTCCTCCCTACCTCCCCACCTACACTCACCTTTACTGGCTCCATCCCCGCCTCTTTGACCTATCTTCTCCTCTATCCATCTTCTATCCGCCTCCCCCTCTCTCTCTATTTATTTCAGAATCCCTTTCCCCTCCCCCATTTCTGAAGAAGGATCTAGACCCGAAACGTCAGCCTTCCTGCTCCTCTGATGCTGCTTGGCCTGCTGTGTTCATCCAGCTCTACACCTTGTTATCTCAGATTCTCCAGCATCTGCAGTTCCTACTATCTCGGAAACAAGCCTAAGAATCTATGTGCTTTGTAAATAGATTGGTGACTTGGAAACAGAAATGGCAGATGGAGTTTAATTCAGACAAATGTGAAGTGATGCATTTTTGAGGATCAAACTTAGGTGTGAATTATACAGTAAATGACAGAACCCATAGAAAGTTACATACAGATGGATCTAGGCATGCAGGTCCACAGTTCCCGAAAAGTAGCAACACAGATGGCCAAGATGATTAAGGAGGCGTATGGCATGCTTGCCTTCATCAGCTGGAGCATGGAGTACAAGAGTTGGCAAACCATGTTGCAGCTATATAAAACCCTTGTTAGGCTGCATTTGGAGTAATGTGAGCAGTTTTGGTCGCCACACTACCAGAAGGATGTGGAAGCTTTGGAGAGAGTGCAGTGAAGGTTCACCAGGATGTTGCCCGCTCGCAAGGGCATTGACTATGTGGTAAGGTTAAAAAGACTAGGATTGTTCTCACTGGAAAGACGGCAGCTGAGAGGAGAGGGGTGGATAGCCAGAGGCTTTTTCCCAGGGTTGAAGTTTCAGTTACAAGGAGGCACAGGTTCAAAGTGAGAGGGGGAAAGTTTAAGGGAGATGTGCAATGGAGATTTTTCACACCGTGTGGGGTAGATGTCTGGAACACCCTGCCAGACGAGGTAGTGGAAGCAGGCACATTGACATTTAAGGGACATCTGGATGGTTACATGAATAGGGAGGGAATAGAGGGATACGGATTGAATAAGGACAGAGGGATTGTTTTTTTAGTTTAGTTAGGGCATGATGATCGGCACAAACTTGGTGTTCCTGTGCTGTACTTCTCTTTTGTTCTTTTG
Source organism: Rhincodon typus (assembly GCF_021869965.1). Classification (NCBI taxonomy): domain Eukaryota; kingdom Metazoa; phylum Chordata; class Chondrichthyes; order Orectolobiformes; family Rhincodontidae; genus Rhincodon; species Rhincodon typus. Next base: position 29,560,613 of record NC_063346.1, on the reverse strand, counting down.
TAAATTACCTTCTTGGTATATCCTGCTATCTTTACTGATCTATACACATGACTTCCTAGGCTCCTTTGACCATATACATTCTTTAGAACTGTGCCAATAAGTCTATATTGCCATAGTAATTAGCAAACACCTCAATGATGGGTGAACTGGACTTTGTTGTGAATTTGGAAGCAATCAGCATATTTTTGAGCTCCAGTTCAGAGTGAATAAAGTTGGAAGGCTGGCCAGGAATGTCTGGAACTCCCTTTGAACTAAGAGAACGCTTAGGGTTTCAGAAACTGATGGGGTGGAGTTCAGTGATGTTTTGGAGGTGGTGATAAGAGCTATTTAAATGTACCCACCTACTCTCAACTCATTTCCTTGTTCCTTTAAATACTTATAAATTCCTTTAAAAATGCTAATCTAATTGTCTCGTAAATTACATTAATATCACCTCAGTTAATTGTCAACAATTCCTCCGTTATGTCAAATGACATGATGGGTCAATAATCCCATTAAACTTCACAGGGATTACAGTTCTTCATATTTGCTAATGTGTTTATGAAACTCATGCTCATGCCTCTCCATTGTGGACACCCTTGTTGACTGCTGTAGTTCTGATCGATCGCTCTTCATGATCTCTGATTTTCTGCTTTGCAAAAGCTCTGCTCCAGGATTTACTCTCAAGCACAGTTCCATGTTTTCACCAACGTCTAACTTCACTGGACAAGAATTACACCTGGACTAATCCTTGAGCTCTAATCTTGCTACTTGCATCGAGTAAATCCTGACTTTACTTTTCAAAGCGCATTCTCAGCTATGTTGAACTGTTAGTGGCACAGTGCTTCTTTTGAATACATATAACTTCCAGGGCTTTTCCTAAGCTTGACTTAGCTGCCTACTAACTCCTAGAAATTCTGCCTGACGACTGACAACATAGAAATAGTGATCAATTATTCACTACTCATCTAGTCCCCTCTACAGAACACGTGTAGTTCAGTTGCTTTCCCAGAGTACAGCTTAAAAACAGCATTCCTAGTTTGGAATCTACTCTTTGTCACCTTCTCCAGCTCTCTGGCAGTCTCACCACCTCTCACCTTTGAACCCCTCCTCAGTGACCCCTAAATGTACAAATGACCTATTGCAAACCTTGCAGCTGGCCACCCCCCTATTGCTGGGCAGAATTGAATGTCGCCAATTAGCTTGTCTTAGAATGATGAGTTCCATAAATCTCACCAGTTGTGGATTGTTGACTTGCTTAGTACAAAATACAAATACAAGATTTTGTCTCAACTTCCCTCTTTGAGGAAAGAGAGCTTTACCATAGCAAAGATTTTTTTTTACAGTGGCAGTTGTAAATACAAAGAGTTCTTTTTACTATAAACTTCTAGCAATAGCTAATGACATATTGTTCAGAAGACCTTCCATTTGTACGCTTGCATGTGTATGCATTAAGCTTGTGGTACAGTGGTCATGTCCCTAACTCTGGGCCAGGTAGCCAGGCTTCAAGCCCCAAATGCTCCGATGGTGCATATTAACATCTCTGAACAGGATGATTAGACAATATCACTGAAAGCTAACACAAACTAAAGGCAGTACGTTCAACGAGGAGAACTAAATAAAAACTGAAAGAACTGCGGATGCTGTAAATTCTGTTCTGAGGAAGGGTTACTCGACCCGAAATGTTAACTCTGATTTCTCTCCACTGATGCTGCCAGACCTGCTGAGCTTTTCCAGTAATTTCTATTTTTGTCATATTACATGGAGGATTAGCCGCATTTAAACATATGATATTACGATAACATAGTGCTGATATTTTTTGTCGCACTCCTTGTGTCAACTGCAAGTGTACTTCCATCTTTGAGTTCATTTTCTGAACTCAACCAAGTTAACTCTGAACCAGTGCCCTAGTGGCCTTCATATGGAATGTTAATCATTTTGCATGAATACAGAAGTGTACTTTTTTTTAAAACTTATGGATCAAATGACCACTCTATTCACCTCACGATGAGGAAGGTCCAGAAAAGATACAGTAGACCATTGTCTGCTTTGCCTTCCTGGTCAGCAAACTGCAGTTGGCAGGGATTCCATCAACAGGATCATAAGTGAATTACAAGAAAGAAATACTACACCGGGCACCGTTGGAGTCTGTGAATGTACGACACTATGGCTTTGAGGGTTTTTTTGTGAAGAGAGGTTGAGATAGAGGTGCCAAGTGATTTGTTCCAGGACAGTAAAATAAACAGCTTGTGCGGCCTTGGTTTTTATTTCTAAAGCTGTAGTAATAGAAGCAGCATGGAGGGGTTAAACTCCCTCAACTAGGATTTCAGTTTAACTTTCAGTAGTTGTAGAGGTCTGGAAGCTGCTATCCATTTGTCTCTGCTACAGCAAAACATCTGAGTTCTCTCTGTCTGAGTTTTCTTATAATGTTCTTTCCTCCTGAAGTGGAGAATTGCATGGAACATAATCTATTTTACTGAATTTGTCTTTGCCAAGGGTGTGTTTTTGAGATGTTACTAAATTGGAACAAGTTGCTCTTTAGTAGCTAAGTAATCTATTACTGTGTTAAGTTTTCCAATAGAGTTAAGTTATTCCAACTCTTTCTTTTGTTTGTATTGTAACTATAGCGTAAAAGTAAAGTGTGTTTTGCTTAGAGTCTGGTAGTTTGACCAATTGAATTGCATCCGGAACAGAGTGCCTTACACTTGCCTTTAAAAATAAGAAAAAGTTGGGGTCTAGAGTATCTTGTTAATACGTTTTGAGGAGGTTTGGCCTGGTCCATAACATGCACCACTAACGATTGCACCACTAACGATTGCACCTCGCAGACAGACTGGAGAGAAGAACTGTTAGTAGAAAGCTAGCTAGGTACAACCTCCTGATTTGCCATCCTCAGTTCGACTTGTTTACCTGAGTAGGGTCAGCCAAGGAAATAGGTGCAGGTTGCACATTCTTCTGGAGAGGCTGTTGAAAAGAAGAACCATGAGTTGTCTTGTCAGTAAGTTGACCTGCTTTCTCAGAGGTTTGAATAATTGTCTAATGGTACTTAAACTTGCCCAGCACGGCGATATGTAAATAACTCTTCCTTCCAAGTTTAAAACTGGCAGTGTCTAATTGGGATTTTAGCATATGTTGCTTATAGCACTTCTGGCACAGGTGAAATCCCTGTATTAGCTGAGCTAATCCTGGGACTGACTTGCCTCCTCCTCGTGTCCCATTCTGATATCATGATATCATTGAACCATGATTAGCAACCCTTGGACAATTGAGATTGCTGTGTGGAGAGACAGAGTCAGTTTAGTGTGATTTAGTTCTGAGGAAGGGTCACCGGACAAAAACGTTAACTCTGATTTTTCTTCACAGAAGCTGCCAGACTTGCTGAGCTTTTCCAGCAACTTATGTTTTTGTTTCTGAGTTACAGTGTCCGTAGTTCTTTTGGCTTTTATTTAGGTGGTAGAAATCACTGGTTTGGTTGTCGAAGGAACATTGAGTTGCTGCAGTGTATAATGTAGATGATATACACTGCTGTTACAATGGGGAGGTGGTGGGGAAGTGAATGTTTAAGTGGGTGGATAGGTTGGCAATCAAGTGTGCTGTTTTGACCTAGATGGTGTTGAAGTTTGAGTGTTGTAGGAGCTGCACTCATCTAGGCCAGTGGAATGTTTTCCCTCACACTCCTGTCTTGTTCCTTGCTGAAGGTAGACAGGCATTGGGGAAACAGTAGTTGAGTTACTGTGGAAAAATTTCTAATCTCTAACCTGCTCTTATAGTCACAAGTTGAGTTCAGTTTCTGATGAATGGTAACCCCCAGCATGATAGTGTTGATTCAGTGATTGTAATTCCATTGAATGACAAGAGAGGAGATAGTCATTGGTTAACACTTCATCAAGTAAGATTTGCATTACTCGAACATGTGTGCAGTCAACTATGCATTGAATCTGGCAGGATATCTTCTTATTTTATGCCTTAGAATCCTGACAGTGCAGATAGAAGCCATTCAGCCCATCAAATCTGTACTGACCCTAGGAAGTGCACCATCCTCTCCACCCTGACCACATAACTCCACATTTAACATGGCTCATCCACCTAGCCTGCACATCCTTGGACACCACGGCCAGTCTGTCTAACCTGCACGTCTTTGGATTGTGAGAGGAATCTGGAGCACTCTGCAAAAATCCACACAAACACAGGAAGAACGTGCAGCTCCACACAGTCACCCAAGGCTAGAATCTAATCTGGATCCCTGGTGCTGTGAGGCAGCAGTGCTAACCACTTTATTTGTGAGTTTCAGCGCTGCATAATGAAATCAACACTTTGTTGTCCAGTACAGAAAAATGTAGTGTGGACACAATAACATTTAATTGAAAACTCCCACAGGCTTTGGTGTAATTGTGTCTTTTATAGAAGTCTTGCATTGACTGAAACCTTTTATCTTCAAGATTTTACTTTTAATGTGATTAGTGTGAAATCTGGTGAAATATTGATTCCTATGTTGAAGTAATTTCAGTTATTTCAGTACTGATGTTACATGTTTTTGATTGCTCAAGTTGTCTGATTTGTTTCTGAAATCGCTCTACATTTTCCCAAAAATCATTCATTCAGAAAGGTGGCCCTGGTTACTCATCTGTTTCCTCAAAAGTCTATAAGTCTAATTGAAACTTGTGGTTCAGCAAGAATAAACTTAAACTTTTGTTATTTTTAATCTGATGAAGCTGTCACAAATCAAATATTTATCTAGTTATTTTGGTATTTGAAGATTTGAAAGGAAATATTGTACTGGCAAAGTAGTCAAATAAAGTAATTATCTGGACTGACTGTGTTTGTTTACTTGATATTGTATTCTCTGTTACAATCACATTTTTATCATGACCCATGAGAGTATTTTGCAAACAAATAATTGTCAAGAACATGCTTCTAAATCTGATGTTCCTTCTTAGTTCTATGTGGCCTGTCAATTTTACAGATGCATTTGGAGGGGTTATCTTGATGGTATTACACAACAGTTGTTCCATATTATGTAAACTCATCAATCTGGCAATGGTGATGGAAATTGAAAGGGAGAGAGAGGATGAGATGTTTGGTGGTAGCATCATGCTGGTGCTAATCACTGAATAATCCATTGAATGTTGAAGGGTGTCAGGGTAGAGGTAGAAGACCAGGAAATCCCTAACGTGATCTGGGGAGACTGGGAAGAGGTGAGAATAGACATGCAGGAAATGACACGGACATAATTCAGGGCTTTGTCAATTGTGAAAGGGTGTCCTAAATGAAGAAAAAAGGAGACATGCTGGGAGCACCAGTATTAAATTTGGTGTTGCCAGAACAGCTGGCTGGAGAACTTGAGAGACTAGAATAGAATCTGTAGAGGAAACGGTGGGAGGAAGTGTGATTGACATAACTGAGAGTCAGTGGACTTACTCAACATGGACGATGTGAAGGCAAGAGAAGGATGGAAATTAGAAGCAAAATTGATTTAAAAGAAAATTCCAATTTCTGAGGAACAAGAAGCAGCACAAGTGAGTAGAGACGCTCTAGTAGGACTGTAGTAAAGAATATTTCACATTCAAAGAAGAACAAATATTGCCATGTCAAAGCAAATTTTAAAGGACCACTGGAGCTGTTTTGCTGACAGTATTTGAGGTACATTCTTAAAATTTGTATAAAGCAATTTCACACAAGCACTATAAAAGAACTTGAATTTCCTACCTTCAGAATTGAAGTGAGTCCATTCTTGGGCTTGATCACATTACGTTAGGCCTGGTGCAGACACCAATCAAATGTGCTGACATTTCTCTTAATCGGACCTTATCAACTTTGTCCCACTGCAGGGTGCAGGCGTAGGATGAGGTTATGATCTGGAGAGGGGAAAGGGTGTGTCATTTATTTTGGGGGTCCAGGTGGAGCACTGTTGCTGCTTTGGTTCCTTTTTTGATTGACCTTCAACAATGTTTACTGCCTTGAAGTGTCAGCCTGGTTTATGCATTCTATTATAGAATAATCCACAATGCTCTAACTCATGATAATACTATTAATGGATCAAAATAAATTGATTAAGTGTAAATATTTTTGGTTTAAGATATTGGTTAAATATCAGTGAGTTTGCTTTTTAATTTTAGATTTCCAGGATTTTCATCTTTAAAATTACCTCCTTCGATGTGCTACAAATCACTGAATGTCTGCAATTCAATATTTTTAAGAAAGGTTATTGAATCTAATTATAAAATGATTTGATGAGATCCATGTGCCATTAGTTAGGACTTGCATTATAGTTGTTTTACTGTTAAGTTGCAGTGTTCTACACTTTCTGTATGGCTGTTTGCTTTATAATTTTGCTATGTTTCTCTGTTGCCTTCTCAGGGAAACCAAGCAGCATAGAACAGCTAGATCGGATCCTTCTTTCTGGTGTATTTAGTGTTCGGAAAGGCAAAACTCAGCTCCACAAGTGGTCGGAACGTCAAGTCATTCTCTGTGGTACCTGCTTAATTGTGTCTTCGGTGAAGGAGTGCCAGATGGGAAAAATGCACGTTCTTCCTCTTACTGGAGGCAAGGTGAGAAATCATGTCTATTTTGATACTGGTATTGTATAGTTTGTATGTCTCAAGTCAGAATTTGTTGCGACACTTCCTGTACAGTTGTATGGTGTTTATAAATAGTAAGCATATCATTCCATGAAGGTACAGGGGAAGTGATAGTTGAATTGATTATTATGTACACCATGTTTACTGCTCCTGACTTAGAGGTGGGAACATAGTCTTTCCCTCAAGAAATCACCAGTGCAGACAAGCCCGCAATATATGAATAAAATGTCAGATATTGAATTGGGTTTAGAAGCAATAAGTTTCAGGTTTTAGAGAAGGACAGAACCAAGTTTGTATGTAGGCTTGATCCTTTTCCTTCCACCCATGAAGGACTTCAGTTAGTAACTTCAGTTATGTGTTAGGCATGTGTACTGTGCTGTCTAATTTGTTCCACTATTGTCTCCTTCCAACAAACCTTATACCAATGTATAGTCTTAAGGTCTAGTGACAACAGCATGACCATGGTTAAGTTGACTTTGTAGAATGTCTGATTCTCTATCCGTATTATTCCTTCTTATTTTCAGTTATACTAACTATACTCCCTCTAACAGAAAGACCAGAAAGCATTGCTCATCTTTATTAGTTATGTAGCCTATTGCCCCATATCAATCTATGTGGAAATTTGAAAGCACTTCATGTGTCTTGTGGCCAAGATGTATAGGACGTATATTGGATGTACTTGGGGCGGCACGGTGGCTCATGGGTAGCACTCCTGCCTAACAGCACCAGGGACCTGGGTTCGATTCCACCCTCGGGCGACTGTCTGTGTGGAGTTTGCACATTCTCCCTGTGTCTGTGTGGATTTCCTCCGGGTGCTCCGGTTTCCTCCCACAGTCCAAAGATGTGCAGGCTCGGTGGATTAGCCATGCTAAATTGCCCATAGTATTCGGGGATGTGTAGATTGGGTGGATTACAGGGGGATGGGTCTGGGTGGGATGCTCTGAGATTGGGTGTGGACTTGTTGGCCTTTTTCCACACTGCAGGGATTCTATTCTATAAGTGTCACCAGCTGCTTGATCTAGGGCTTTGCATTTTTCATGTGAAGCATGCCATGGAGCTGATGCAGAATATTCCGCAGGGAGAAGGGAATGAGCTAGAAGCGCCCCAACACTCACCATTTTAGCTAGATTATTGCCACTACATCATATTCCCATACAACTATTTGCACTTGTATCTCACAAACCTTATTCATCTCAAGTTGTGATTTAACATTTATTTGCTTTGAACCTGTGTTTGTATCATTCATTAGTACTTATTAGTATGCTGCTATCTAATGTGGTATGACTAACTTCTCTGGCATTGTCCAACACTTTAACATCTTTATACACAAGCTTGGTCTTTTTACTTCCAAAATCTGGTGCCCACCGCCCTATTGGCTTAGTTTAAAACCTTCCTGTGAAGCCTCTGACTGGTTGAGATGCAAATCATTCCTTTTGAATAGGTGCTTCCTAACTGGTCCCAATGCATGAAAAATCTTAAGCCTCCCTTTTATTTGGGAACATATCCTCCTGTATAATGACTCAAACCATGCATTGATCTTCCTATTTCCAGTCTTGCTGGCATGTGGCACTGCAAGTAATCCAGGGATTATAACTTTTAGTCCTACTTTTTAAACCTCCTTCCAAGCTGTTTGGCAAAGTGTTCAGCGAAGATATGGATGATAAAAAAGGCGATTAAATAATGGAAACAATGGAAGAACCTATAATATTGGTAAGCGAGGAAGTCCTTAAGGAGGCAAGGACAGAATCCATTTGGTTAGAATTGGAAACAAAAAGAATATTAGGCTACTGGGGGGTATTTAGAGGCTTCCAAATAGTGAATAAGTAGGCAGGTGAGAGGGTCAAATCTGCAGGGAAGTGACAAACCTATTGTTTCAGAGATAGCAGGAACTGCAAATGCTGGAGAATCTGAGATAACAAGGTGTAGAGCTGGATGAACACAGCAGGCCAAGCAGCATCAGAGGAGCAGGAAGGCTGACGTTTCGGGCCTAGACCCTTCTTCAGAAAAATTCATTTTCTGAAGAAGGGTCTAGGTCTGAAACGTCAGCCTTCCGGCTCCTCTGATGCTGCTTGGCCTGCTGT
>NC_063346.1:29501129-29551575 GCF_021869965.1 Rhincodon typus | reverse complement strand
TTTCTGAAGAAGGGTCTAGGCCCGAAACGTCAGCCTTCCTGCTCCTCTGATGCTGCTTGGCCTGCTGTGTTCATCCAGCTCTACACCTTGTTATCTCTGACAACAAACATATAGTGTGTTGCTACTGGGGGACTTTAATTACCTAAATATTGATTGTTCTTATGTTAGCATAAAAGAGAAAGGAAGGGGTTAATTCCAAAATATATTCAGGGGAACTTCCTTAACTGTGTTCTCTGTCCAACTAGGTAACAAGGCACTGTTAGATCTGGCACTGTGGAATGAGAGGCCAGTTGGATCAAATGACTACAGGAGAACATGGTGGAAAAGTAATCATTGTATCATAAGGTTACATTAGTAATGGAGAAGAGCAAGGAACTATTTAAATTAGAATTTAAATAGAGGGCTTACTTTCGTAGGATGAGAGCAACGTTTTTCTAGTGCTGTTGGGAAAGCTCTAAACTAACTCTGCAGGAATATGGGAACCAGTTGAGAACATTAAGGAGTAATACCAGGGAGCACAAAATACTGGGAAAGATAGGTAGCACTATATTGTGAACTATAAGTTGATTAGATTGAATCGGAGGTAAGGGAGAAATCGATACTTTCTAAATCAGGGTTACACTGTGGACATGTGAATGCATGTAGTATAAAAATATTATGCTGGGTCAATAACAAGGATTTGGCTGAAAGAAGGGCAGGACTGGGCATCAACTATTTTTTTGTTCAGGACATTACAGCAGAAAGAGGATTCCTGGGAGGGTTCAAAGATAAAATCGATTTGGTTATACCTAACAAGCAAGAAAAGTAGAGTTACATTGCTTGGTGTAATCTAAAGACCAGAAATTAGTAGGAAAGTTGTAGAGGAATAAATTTGTAAGGATATTACAGTGAGGTGCAAACATAATAGAATAGCTTTATTGGGGTGACTTTACCTGAATATAGACTAAGACAGCGGTAGTATTAAGTGCAGAGAGGAGAAAATGTTCTTAGATCTGTGTTCTGAAAAAATTCCTACATCAGCATATATGTCCAGCCAAGTAAGAAATGAGACGTGCCAGGCTTGGTTCTTGGGAATGAATGAGCTAAATTGATTAAGTGTCAGTTGGGGGGACATATTAGGGACTGTTAATCACTTTTTCATTAAATTTTGGGATTATGATGGAAATGGATAATGGACAATCAGAGTAAGAATAATTAAATGAGGGAAAACCCAACTTCACAGGGGCAAGAATGGAGCTGGGCCAGATTGATAGAACTGAAATTTGATGGCAAAGACTAGCTAAACAATGGGTTATCTTCAAAGAAGAGGTGGTTTGAATATAGTTAAGGAATATCCTCTCAAAAGGGAGAGAAAGGGTAAGCAAGTCCAGAGCTCCCTGGATGAAAAAGGAGATAGATAGAAATTAAGATAAAGAAAATATGTGCTTATGGAATGTGTCATGTAGAAAATATAATTGAAGACCAATCTGAATGCAAAATGTTCAGGAGAATAATGAAAATGCAGATAAGAGAAACAGAAGGGTAACATGTAAAAAGACCACCAATGAACACTAAGGGAAATCCTAATGTCTTCTAAAAGTGCACAAATGGTAATAAAGTAGTAAAAAGAAGAGTAGGGCCATTAAGAGACCAAAAAGGGAATTTACACATGGCAGCAGTTGTCTTAGCTTAGATATTAAATGAGTATTTTGCATCTGCTTTTACTAAGGAAGCAGATATTACTCAGATCATGTTGACAGAGGAAGAGACTCAGTCATTAGAAGGATTCAAAATTGAGGAAGGAAGTAGTGGATAACCTGTTGGTACTACAAGTTGACAAGGCACAGGACCAGATGAGATGCATCCAAGAGAATTGAAAAAAGTGAGAGTGGATATTTCAAAGATACTGACCATAATCTGTCAGTCTATCTTGTACTTGGAGATGGTGCCAGAGGGCTTGAGAATTGCAAGCGTTTATTCAAGAAAGGTTGTAAGGAAAAGCGCAGCAATTACAGACCACTTTGTTATCTTTAGTGATGGGGAAGCTTCTAGAAATAATAATTTGGGATAGAATTAATAGTCAGTTGGACAAATGAGTTAATTAGGAAGAGCTATTATGGGCTTCTTAAGGGAAAAACCTGTCTGATTAACTTGCTGGAGTTTTTTGAAGAAGTAACAGAGGATTAATAAAGGTAATATTGTTGATGTGGCGTTCCTGGACTTCCAAAAGGCATTTGATACAATGCATGCACCAGATTTGAAAGAAGAGCCATAGCTCAAGGAATAAAGGGGATAGTGATGCCATGTGGATACAGAATTGGCTGAGGGATAGTAAACAGAATTATAGCCAATTAATATTTTTCAGGCTGGAGGAAGGTTTGTCATGAGATCTCCAGGGGTTGGTACTTGGACCCTTGCTTCTTCTGATATATGATGTTGGAGTTCAAGCGGCAATTTCCAAGCTTGCAGGTAATATAAAACTTGAAAGCTTTGTAAACTGAGAAGCAGACATTGTAGAACTTCAAAAGGACATTGATAGGTCTGTACCTTGGACCAATAGCTGGCAGGCAATGTTGAGGGGGTGCATTTTCATAGAAAGAACATGCAGAGACGAGGTTGGCAAAATGGGAAGACAAGTTGATACAGTTTAGTACAGAAAGGTGTGAAGTGATGTATTTTGGCAGAGAGGCCAGGGAGATACTATATATATATTAGTATATCCTGTGAATAAACCTACTAACAAAGAAAAAGATGACTTGGTTATTTCACCATCTGGCTTTGATCCCTTACCATGGAGAGACATAAACACCTGGTGATTCATGTGCTTAGAGCTTTAAATGTAGTATCATATGTTCAAGTAGTTCAGAAATCATGCAGAGTCTTGAGCTTCATAAATAGAGGAGTTGAGTACAAAAGCAAAGAAGTTGTGCTGAACCTTTATAAACCTCTAGATAGGCCACAACTAGCTTGACATCCATTCCTGGTCACCATGCAGTAAGAAAGATGTGAAAGCTCTTGAGGAGGTGCAAAGGAGATTTGTCAAAATGATTTCAGGAATGAGAGAATTTAGCTACAAGGTTGGGGCTGGAGAAGCTGGTGGTGTTTCTCCACAGAGCAAAAGAGATTGAAGAAGGTTGTATAAAGTGAACACGACTATGACAAATTTAGATAAGGAAGGCAAAGAAGAGTTGTTTCCATTAGCAACTGGTAAAAGACCCAAATATTAGGTTCTTGGCATGTGATTCAAGTGGGATAAGAGGAAGAACTTTATTTATACAGTCAATGTTAAACTTAGAATGGGCTTCCTGAGGATGGTGGATACCGAGATGATTGAATCAAAAGGAAATTGGTTAGACATGAGTGAAATAAACTTGCAGGGCAATGGGGATAAAGCAGGGAATTGGAACTGAATGGATTACTTTACAGAAAGCTGGCATGATCTCATTGCCTCCTACTGTGCAATAATGATGCTTAGATCAACTGCGGTTAGTAAATATTATTGGAACAGAGTTTGAAAACTGTGCTGCTTTCTGGTTGTGGCGTACCTGACTTGGGAGTATTTGTTGAGCGAGTGTGGAGGAAGCTTTACTACTGTCATTGTGACTTCAGGTTGCAGAACATTCAATTCTGAGTCATATGGTCAGAAGTTCAAGCTTCACTTCAAATACTTGAGCATTTAATTTCAGCTGGCACTTAAAATGCAGTGTGAAATACTATAACGTCTGCTGTTTTCTTTCAGCTGAGATATCAAACCAAGGCCCTGTTTGTTCACCAAAATTAGTATAATATCTCAACACTATACTGTTCTGAGAAGAACAACAGTTTTCCTGGCTTTTCAATCACATCATAACTACCTACCTGCTTTGCTTGTGCATCTTAACCATTCAGCTACTTGCCCCAATCCCCGCACTACTGCCTTACCTGTTCAGTAGCATTCAAAGACTGGACCTTTAAATTTACCATAAATCAGGTAGCCATACAATAGGGTGTGTGTGGTCTTTCAGCAACTTTTCTCTGCTCCAGTAGAATTCTACAGGAGAAAGCTTGTTGCACATTTCTTCTTTTAACTGGATTAGAAGTTCCTGGTAGAAATGTGCAACAGCATTGAGTTTGAGTTATCACTGAGTGCAGTGGTAATCTACTGGTCATTGCTGCTGCTGCTGCTTGGTCAATTCAGGCCCTTGCTGTCATGAAAAGTTAAAAATATTTTAACTTTAGTTTCAGTTATAAAAGTTTCCACAATGAAAAACTTGAGAAAATGACTTCATACTATTAAATTTGTGACAGAAATTTCATTAGCTAGTGTGCTAATTAAATTAGCACATTATTAATATAATCTCTGACAGCTAATTTTGAAAGTGCAGCACCTTCATGGTGCTGAACTATTTCAGTGGTGAACTAGCCAGTAAATTGTCATTAATGTGACGTGATGATCAGAATAAAGTTCATTACAGTCCTACCGGACTGCAGAGCTGCACTGTCATTAGGGAGAGGTGACTGGTTTAATCTGAGGGTCACCACACTTCAGGTGGGGGAAAAGGTTGAGAATGTGGGATCTTCATGGTAACCTCAACTGGTTCTGGAATTGAACCCAGTGTTGACATCATTCTGCATTGTAAACCAGTTGTCCAGCCAACTGAGCTAACCAGCCCAGCCTACAGAATATTTTTGACAAGTGAAACTCAGTGTTGATGATGAGAGGGTCTTGGGAGTACTTGTATAATGCAGAAGCAAAGCAAGCAATTAGGAATGCAAATGACATGTTGATCTTGTATTACAAAGCAATTGGATGACAAGAATCAAGACAAATATTAAAGTTATACACAAATTCCTCCGGTAAAGTCAAGGTTGAATTCCAGAAAATTGTAACTTCATGAAATGACTTTAGGTATGGTTTCCCATAGGAATCAATGTAAAGCCAGAGTTATGTTTCCAAGTTCAGTTTTTGCCCAGAAAAGCCAGTGTAAAAGTTGAAATACAATACTATAAATAATCCGTTATCTGTAATTTTATCTGAAGTAACATGCAAAACGAAACAAGGCTAAGCAGGCCTCACTGCAGAGAAGTCTTCCTAGAAAGTTACGGCAAAGAATTCTTTTAAAGAATTTAAGTCCACTGCAGTTTCTCTACTAGTACAGGTACAAACAGCAGAAGAAGTTTTTTTTTTTATTATATAAAGTTTAAAATAAAGTTTACTTCAATAACTGAGTGGAGGAATGTTTTGAAAACAACTATGATCTTCAACTGCAGGCCTAGACAAAATGGCACCAACTCCTGTAGTGCAATCTGGAGGCCTTGCTGATGAAGCTGATTGCTGCATCCTCAAAATTTGCAGTGATGAGATGTGAGAGGCTAAATGACATGATCAGGAAGTAACGGATGTTTAAACTAGGAATGGCATTTTAAATGAAGAAAAACACAAAATTAAGCAATTTTAAAGTGAAAAATTTAAAAGGGGAGAATTAAAACAAAGATTTTAAGAGGGGAGGCAATGGCCTAGTTGTATTATCACTGGACTGTTAATCCAGAGACCCAGCTGATGTTCTGGGAGCTTGGGTTCGAATCCCACTACGGCAGATGGTGGAATTTGAATTCAATAAATATCTAGAATTAAGAGTCTAGTGATAACCATGAATAACCATTGCCGCTGGTTGGGAAAAACCCATCTGGTTCACTAAGGCGCTTTAGGGAAGGATACTGCCATCCTTACCTGGTCTGGCCTACATGTGACTCCAGACCCACAGCAATGTGGTTGACTCTTAACTGCCCTCTGGGCAATAAATGCTGGCCTAGTCAGCAACACCCTCATCCTGTGAATGAATAAAGAAGAAAAACAAAATTTCCTGCATGGGTCTTTGGGGAGACTGCACCTGGCATACTGTGTCCGGTTTTAGTTTCCATATTTAGGGAAGAATATGCTAGCATTGGAGGCAGCACTGCGAAGGTTCACCAGACTCTTCCTTTCATGAAACAGTTGTACTATGATGGGCTGAGTACACTGAGTCTTGATTCTTTGGAATTTAGAAGGATAAGAAGTGATCTCATTGAAATGTACAAAATTCTGAAAGGGTTTAATGCTGAATAAATTCTGAGGGTTTGTTAATGCTTGGCTGGGAAATCTAGAATGTTGGGCAGTGGTCTTAGAATAAAGAGTTGATCATTTAAGACTGAAATGAGGAGAACGTTTTTCACTCAGTTGTGAATCTTTGGAATTCCACATCACCAGAGGATTGTAAAATCTCCATCATTGAATACATTAAGGCTGCGATAGACTGTTCTTTGGCCGGTTAGGTGTGAGGGATATGGGAGAGGCTGAGAAGTTAAAAGTTGAGACCATGATCAGATTATCCATGTTTATGAGTGGCAGGGTAAGTTCGAAGGTCTGTATTGTCTATTCCTGCACCTGTTTCTTAAATTGCTATGAATGGAGAGTGAGTGGAATATCTGTGAGCATAAACATGTGTATGTCATTTTGCTGATCTTTATCTGTGAGGCAAGTTTTTTCCATGTCTTCAGGACCTTTATTTGATGGTCACACTCAAACACACTTTACGCTTTTGAACATTTGGTAATAAAATACTGCTTTTGATTCCCTTGGTGGTTCAACTGAGTAAGTCTGTATGTAACTTGGCCACACACCAGGAAAACACACAATTTGTTCGCTGGCCTTTTTACTTTCTTTCAGTTTCAGAGAACAGACGTGTTAAATACCATGTACTAGATTTTTACAAAAATTACTCTACACTTTTCTATGAAAATAGTAAATGTTAAAATTTTTCCCTTTTTATAGGTGGAAGAAGTAAAGAGAAGACAATACTGCCTTATGTTCAGCTCTGCTGGGCAACAAGGGCAAACATACTACGTCATCTTTGATTCATACCCAGAATACCTGCGGTGGCTCAGACAGGCATCCAAGGTGCTGTATTATGGCAACAGTTAATATCATGTAAAACGTATAAAGGAAATAGTGTGTTATTTTAAGATTGATGTAATAAAACACCTTTGAGTTATCTATAGGAATTTTAAGGTTTTAAATTGTGATGTTTCTTTACATTATTTATTTTCGACTTTTAATGGAAGAAGGCTAATGTATTTGACAATCAAATTTCTAAAATTTGGAAGTTAAATAAATGGGAAATAATTATTAGCATATCTTTTAATATAGTTTTTAATATTTTACTTTCGAAGACTTCTCATTTTTATCCCTTTTATTGACTGTGCGAATTCCGCAACATATTTGTGTGATTTACATTGGTTAATTTTTGGCACTTGAGTCACTTTGCCATTTTGAAGATCTTTATGAATGTCATTGCCAATTCTATTTTGTCTTGGAATAAACTTAATTCTCTCTGCATCCTCTTATTCTCTGGAGCACAGCTACCAATTTGTTTCTCAAGTCTTTTCATTTAAACTGAGCCTAAGATAATTGCTAAATTAAGCAGTTAATTTGCTAACAATGATTTGGTAAACATTTGCTTATGCTTGTCAGTTCTTTTACTATTATACAAAGTCCAACTTTGAATTATGGTGAAGACTTATTCTTCCAAAACAATGGCCGTCCCCTGGGCTAGCATTGTCTACCAGGGTATCTTGCTTTTGTGTTGGTAGGAACTGCTAACTGTAGTTGAATTTGTAAAGGTTTGTGGCTGGGAAACTTTTTTTTAAAAACGATAAACTAATTTTCTGTGCAGCCTTTGCCAATTTTGTTGCGATGAATTTGGCATTGCTTCAGCTTTCCTGTTTTCTGAGTGTTAGAAATAATAGCCCTGGTACCTCATTAAACAGAATATTAAAGCAGCTTTTACGTTTTATCCCAACATTTGTAACTTCTCTTCCAATTCTTTGTTCAAATTAATGTTTACCTGTCTCTAATTGTGGAATTGAAGTAATTTGCTCGTGAATGTAAAATCTAATCTGGTCAGTTATCATCCTGCAGTCAATTCTCAATTGTCAACAAAGTGATATCAAGCAGCAGCAATGACATCCTCGCTGACACTCAATTTAGGTTCTGGCAGGGCTACCCAGCTCCAGACTTCTGTTACTACATTGGTTCAAATGTAGATAAAAGTTAAATTGAAAATATGAGACTGACTGCCCTTGGCACCAAGGTATTATTTGTCTGAATGTGGTGTCTATGTATCATAGTAACATTGAATTAAGTAGTGATGGGGGAAGAATCTCCACAGGCTGTAGTCCTACTTGGCACACAGGAAGATGGTTGTGGTTGTTGGAGGTGCTAGAGGAAGCTAAGGAATCATTGATCAGTAAAATCTAACATCTGTTGTCTGGAACTTGCTAGAGTCTCCAGTTTGATAAATGAACACCTTAAATTATCAGTTGATCAAAGAAAGTCAGCATGGATTTGTAAAGGGCATATCATGCTTGATAAACTTGATTGAATATTTTACAGAGGTGACTAAAGAAATGTTTGGAGAATGTATAAATAACAGCCATAGGCAGACTTTCTTTAATCATTTGATAATAACTTCATAAGAAACTGTGAAATAAAGTTGAAAAATTGTTGCTAATTATTGACCTGGTTAGGAAACTGACTGAGCAGCAGGAGACAAAGTAGGGATATTGAGAAGGTGCTCTGGCAGACTATGATTGGAGCTGCATTGGCATATTTCATGATTGGCAGAGCTGGCTTTGAGGTGTCAAATGTCCTACTTCTGTTTCTGTTTTCCTATTATCACAGCCTCAGGATATCTGTGCTGGAGTACTTCAGGGCTGCGTGTTAGGCCCAGCCATCCTCAACTGCTTCATCACTGGCCTTTCCCTATTAAATATTTAGAAATAGGGATGTTTGCAGCACCTTTGGCAATCCTGGACTTTGTCAATACCCATGAGAATAATTGACTATGATTTGACTTCTAATTTGAATTGTCATTTGATGACTGTTGTAAAATTACCTTGCTCATCTTAATTGAAGTTTTTTTTGTTCAAGCAATAGATTTCTTTTTTGTACTAGTTGCAAACTTATTGTACTGTCTCAAGTACTCAAATGTCATACAACTGTGGCTTCTTTAGTGATATACACAGTGTGTACAGTTGCATGCTATCTGGCTAGTGCTTTGCTGTTCATCTACTCAATATTTCAGAATCTCTGATACCTGCACTATCTGTACTCACTATTACCTGTTCAGTTGGGTTTCTACCTTGCTTCAGCATGAAATAGCTGTCATGCAAGTCACATTGTACCTTCTGTGGCTGTAACTGTGGTGTGCTATTCCTCCTCATCCTCCTTAGCCTCTCTGTGACATTAAAGATCATTGACCACAGCTTCCTCTTTTGATCCTTGTTCTTTATTCACATTTAGTCCCTTGGAGACAGCTTCCAAAGACATGAAATTGAGTAGAACATGTCGAACGTTGACGAAACCCCCGAGTGTCTCAATCCTTTCACTCTTTTCAGGTTACAGTCTGAGCTATAGTTACTGATGAGGTACAGTTTCCTATCATTAACTGTCAGGAAGACTGATCTTTACGTCTGGTCAGATAGTCTGCTGTTTCCACCTGTTGTGTGTCTCAATCTCTGCAGTCCTACAACTCTTCATTCCTTTGACTTTAGTCTGTTCTGCATCTCTTCATCTGCTTGGAAAGCCAGGACAGACAAAATGGGCCAAATGGCGGCCTCCTACACTCTAGTAGTTCTGTGATGGTGTTGTATCTAGACATGATAGAGGTGGTTTTTGTTGCAGGGGGCTGTTGACTGCCGAAACTTCGAATTCAACATATAACACACATGGTTCCTAGTTACTGAGTAATGTTGAAATTGTGTGTTTGGACATCTGTGAAGACAAAGTTGGACTCTATTTCAACTGCAAAGCATAATAACAGCTTTGTGTAAACCATGACTTGGTTTACATAGAGAATGGTCACTTGGACAAGGTGCCAGAAGGCTCAATGTGCCTGTGGATATCTATCAGCTTTTGAGAAGGTGGAATGGAAAATTATAACTTATGCACTAGGTTTTGCATGATATTTTGACAATTAAAGTCTATGAAAACCCTTACCATATGATTTTTTTAGGTCACCAAATGTTTTTATCTTAACTGTAGTCTGCATACAACTAGTTAATTTAGTTAGCCTTTTACAGTAATAGGCACCAACAAATTAACAGTTGGTTTAATTGCAGGTTGTCTCTCAGCGAATTGGTACCGTTGATCTGTCATGTTACAGCCTTGAAGAACTTCCTGAGTATCTCTTTTTCAGTCAAGATATCACGCATCTTAATCTACGGCATAATTTTATGCAGGCGGATGTTGGACTCTGCAATCTTAACAGGTATTTGAAATATTTGAGTGCTTTCCATTTGTTCCACACCTCAGTTGTTCCACGTTTCTTTCCTACTCTTAACATCCTCCACCTATGGGTGGAGGAGTAAGAGAAGAGAAAGAAAAAGAACTGATGAAACCCAGCCAATGCTGTTATAATTGCTCTCTCCTATCTAAAGACTGATACATAGTTAAGTAGTGGGAGCAAAAATAAGTGAATGAAAAGGAAAAGAACTAATCAGAATTGCAGAGAAAGTAGGAACTGCCGATGCTGGAGAATCTGAGATAATGAGGTGTAAAGCTGGATGAATACAGCAGGCCAAGCAGCATCAGAGGAGCAGGAAGGCTGACATTTCGGGCCTAGACCCGAAATTAATAGGGCTGTATGTTGATAAATGCCTGGATCTGATGGTCTTCATTGCAGAATGTTGAAGGAGGTAGCTGTGGAAATAGTCAATGCGTTAGTGATTATCTTTCAAAATTCTACGGATTCTAGAATGATTCCTTTGGATTGGAAGGTAGCAAATATCAGCTCTTAAAAAGGGAGGAAAATGGAAAACGGGGAATTACAGACCTGCGAGCCTTAAAGCAGTAATAAGAAAAATGTTAGAATCTGTCATAAAGGCTGATAATGATCTGATTGGACATTTTCAGCACGGATTTGCAAATGGGAAATTGCGTTTGACAAAACTTGAAATTTTTGAAGATGTTTCTCACAAAATTGATAAAGCGAAGCTGATGGATGTAGCATGCATAGATTTTCAGAAGGCTTTTGCAAAAGTCTCCCACAGGAGGCTGGTTAGAAAAATTACCTCCTAACCCATGTGCTTTGATGTACTGGCATGGATTTATGACTGGCTAATAGACAAACAGAAATAAATGAGCCACTCTAGTGTTGGCAGGCTGTGACTAGTGGGGTACTGCAGGAATCCATACTTACACCCAGCTGTTCATAGTGTATATCAATAATTTGGAGTAATATTTCCAAATTTGCAGAAGACACAAGTCTAAATGGGAGTGTGTCTAGTGAGGAAGATGTACCATGGTTTCAGGAGGATTTGGACAGGCTTAGAGAATGGGCAAGGACATGTTGATGGAATACAATGTGGGAAAATATAAGGTTGTCCATTTGGTTGGAGAAACAGATGTGCAGACTATTTCTTAATTGGTAAGAAGTTGGAAAGTGTAGATGTGTAAAGGGATCTAGATAACCTTGTCAATAAGTCACTGAAGGCTAATGTGCAGGTACAGTATGCTGTTAGGAAGGCTAATGGAATGTTAGCTTTTATTGCACGTGGATTTGAAGGCTTGCTTCAATTCGGTTGTATGGGAGCTTGGTTAGACCATGCCTGGAGTACAGTGTGCAGTTTTGGCCTCCTTATCTTAGAAAGTATATTATTGCAACAGAGAGTGCAACAAAGGTTCACCAGACTTGTTTTCAAGATGAGATTGGGCAAACTGGGTCTGTCTTCTCTAGAGTTTCAAAGAATGAGAAGTGATCAAATTGAAACCTATAAAATACTTAAAAGGGATAGACAAGTTAACTGCGTAAGATGTTTCCCCGAGTTGGGGAGTCTAGAACCCTGGGGGCACAATTTAAAAATAAGGGAGGATGCTGCTTAGGTCTGAGATGAGCAGAAATTCTTTTACTCTGGGAGTTGTGAACCTTTGGAATCCTCAACCATTCAGAGGGCTGAGGAAGCTCAGTCATTGAGTATGTTTGAGGTACCAGTAACACACAAGGTTATGGAGATAGGTGAGTAAAAGGTGATGAAGTGTTTGGTCAGCCTTGATCTTATTGAATGACAGGGCAGGCTGTATGGCCAACTCTTGTTCCTATGTTCTGATGTTCAGTTGAAATCAATGTGTGCAGAAATTGCAAGTGAAGTACAGACTTGAGCTGTAAAGTTCCATACCTTAACAAGCAGATGTGGAGCAGTTTGGGCTTGGTTTTAAGAAAATGGATTACCTTCAAGAATCTAATATGCAGTCAAAGACTTGCGTAAGAGGAGGTTAAGTTGAAAATTTTAGTCAAAAGTATATATAATTGTGTTTTATTATGTTTTTCAATGTGAAATATATGAATAATCATCAAAGGCGGTGTTGTTTTCCTTGATTCTGTTGTTGTATAGTAAAAGTTTTTGTTTTAAACTATGACATCTTGTAACTTCATTCTTTCAGGAAATAAGAGGGATTTTACATTTTGCTTCACATGTTACTGGTCTCAGTAGGGATCATAACAGCATCCATGTTCTTTTAAAAGATTTTCATTCTACATTACTGAAAAAAATGAGCTGATGCAGTCTTCATAATTCACGGTGCATAGAAATTAATTGAAAGACAGAAATAATTACTGAAGTCTGTCGAACTGCATACTGCAATTCTCTCTTGCTCTCTCTGCCCCCCGTCCCACCCACCCATCAAATATGTCTTTGAAAGTAAGGGCAAATTCGAAAACAAGTGCTGTAGGAAAGCGACATATACAATAATTTGAATGGTGTGAACAGTTAAATATGTAGGAAACTATGATCAAATTGCTTTGCACAGATTGCTACATATAAAAGAATTTTGAAATCTAGCTTTAATTTTTATGCCAGTTGTGTTGGCATGGTGGCTCGGTGGTTAACACTGCTGCCTCACAGCACAAGGGACGCAGGTTCAATTCCAGCCTTGGGCAAATGTCTGTGTGGAGTTTGCACATTCTCCCCATGTCTGCGTGGGTTTCCTCCAGGTGCTTTGGTTTCCTCCCACAGTCAAAGACGTGCAGGCTACGTAGATTGAGTGTGCTAAATTGCCCCTAGTGTCCAGCGTTGTGCTGGCTAGGTGGATTAGCGATGGGAAATGCAAGGTTGCAGGGACAGAGTAGGAGGGTGGATCTGGTTGGGGTGCTGTGCAGAGTTTCACTGTGGACTCGATGGGCTGAATAGCCTGCTTCCATACTGTAGGGATTCTATGTTGGGGTAGTTGCATTTAGATTCGACAAAAATTAGAACATTGCAGATGCTGGAAATCAAAAGAAACATAGAAAATTCTAAAAATAGTAAGTACGTCAAGCAAAATCTGCAGAAATAAAAGGAGAGGTAACATTTTGGTTGTGGACCATGAGTACAAATTTGGACACATGGCAACAAATTGTGCATGGTCAGCAAAATTATTCCAAATGTTTTTTGAAAGTCCTAGCGCTCTCATTTTCTCCCCTAATCAGAGTATTTGCATATGAAACTATAACTAGCATTTTAAAAATTATGTAATTTAAGTGAAAAAAAACTATTACACTTGACTGAGAGGTGTGTTTGTTTGAAATGCCTATGAAAATGTTTTCCATTGGGACTCGTTTAAGAAGCTTGAGCCTTAACTGCATGCACGACATCAGAGAGCACGCTGAAGCTTGCTGTTTTATTCGTTTATCCCTTGTTGACCATTTCGTGTCTTTCAATTCTGGGCAGCCCTTACAGGAACTATTGGAGTGACTATTTGAGGATATTCGACAGTTTAGTTTTACTGTGTTGCGAATACAGAGGTAGAAAGACTGGCATGGTTTGGCTTTCTGTCTCTGTCAAAACAGAAGGCAAATGGAATGTTGGCAAGATTGCAAGATATTGGTAAGACCACAGCTAGAGTTTTGATTTCCTTATTTAAGGGGAGGCATGTTGTAATTAGAGGCAGTTAAGAGCTTATTAATTTGATTGCTGAGGTTGTCATACAAGCTAATTGGGCCTGTTCTCGCTGATATTTATGAGAATGAAAGGTGATTTTCTTGAAACACAGTTCTGAAGGAACTTTACAGGGTAGCGGCTGAGAGGGTATTTCATATCTTGGGGGAATTGAGAAGTAGAGGATATTGTCTCAGAATACAGAGTCTTCCATTTCAATTGGGGGTAAAGAGGATTTTTTTCCCGAGGGTCATGACCTCTTGAATTCTCTGCTTTAGAATGCTGTGGAGAATTAAGTCATTGAATAGATTCAAGACTGAAATGAATTCATTCTTAAACAGCAGTGGAGTCCAGAGTTCTGAGAGCAGGTGGAAAAATGCAATTAAAGCGAAGACCAAATTAACCACAATTTTATTGAATAGAGGAGTTGGTTGAGAGGTCATATGGTCAGTACAAATAAACAATTTTCACACAACCTTTTGAGGGACTATATGCAACAACTAGCATGCATGTTATGCTTAAAAAGTAGCAAAAATTCCAAGGAGCCTCACAAAAGCATTATTGCATAAAAGAACTTGACAACGTGCTGAATAAACAAGTATCATGACAGGTGACCAAACACTTGGTTTAAAAAAAGTTAAACTGTGCCTTACAACAGAGGCTTAGTGGGTTGGAGGGGGAGTTTGAAATGTTATGGCCCAACTGGCTGAATGCATGAACACCAATGATATGGGGGAAAGAAGCAAGGATGTATATGAGGTCATAGTTGGAATGCCAAGTTCTCTGGGGATTGTAGGCCTGAGAGGTTAGAAAAGTAGGGAAAAATTATCCATGGAAGAACTTGGACGTAAGGGTGTGGATTTTACATTTTGTGGGTTGGTAAACTAAAGTCTGTTGTAGGTCAGTGATCACTAAAGTGCTGGAAGTATGGGATCTGGGGCAAACAGGGATACAGGTAACAGAGTATTTGAGCTCTCATTCATAAAGGTGCAGTAGTGTATGTGAGGCTGGCCAGGAGGGATTTGGACTAATCAAGCCTGCAGTTAAAAGTATGAGAATTTCAATAGCTAATGGGCTGAGGCAGCAGATGGAGATGA
Source organism: Rhincodon typus (assembly GCF_021869965.1). NCBI lineage: Eukaryota > Metazoa > Chordata > Chondrichthyes > Orectolobiformes > Rhincodontidae > Rhincodon > Rhincodon typus. The sequence continues at coordinate 29,536,570 of NC_063346.1, read as the reverse complement.
GTGGTGTTAAGGGAGGAATATAGGTGGTCTTGGCAAGCAAGCGTATTTGTGGTTGGGAAGCTCAACTAGGGGCCAGAGTAGGATACTGGATCAACCTAAGACTGTTGAAGAGTAATGTCAATTTGTTGAATGAAGTCTAAAATTGGATACAGTACCGTTGATACGTTTATTTTGGGATGTGAATTTGTGTTACTGAAATAGTTTGAAAAATTGAATGATAGTAATCTAAAGTTGGTACCATGAAACATGCCTGTGAAGCTGCCAGATTATCATCTAGCCAATTGGTTCGCCATTATATTTTATGGAACAAAACCTGGTGTATGTGCCTGATCTATTTTGTGTGATGTTCCAATCCACACAGCAAGCCTCTACATTGACCCAGTTATCCATTTAGTTGTATAAAGCTGTTGCAGAGAACACTGTGGGAGCTTGTTTGCTACATGAGTTGGAGAAAGCAACTGTGGACCATTATCTTTTAAGGATAAGGGTGAGCAATAAATATTAGACTTGCAAAGGGATTTTTTTTTTAAGTGTTGATTTGTAGCAAAATCTTGTGCAGCCTAAGTAGACTGATACATTTGTTTTGAGCTTGCTATCTATGTATCACTATGGGTTTAAATTGGCCTACAAACTGCTGATTTTATTTAGACTATTTTATTCCTGTGCATTTTTATGACACTGCAAAATCTGAGTAATTCCATGTAGGTCAGTCATGAACAGTAGTGGTGCTAACGAAGAATGTTGTGTTCAGAACCAATAAAGTTCATTCATATTAAATAACACTGATTTCATTCTGCTATTAATAATAAAATTGATTTTATTCTATTTGTCCAGCATAAAATGGTTCAATTTATTGTAATTATTTTTTCATAATTTTTAGCCATAAATATGCTTTATCAAGTGGAAAACCAGCTACATAGCATCAAGAATATCCTAATTGAACATTCCGATCACCACCTCAGTAAAGCAATGGAGTACTACCTGGGAATCTTTAATGACTGCAAACTGTTTGTGAATTTTTTTTTTGTTTTCTGGGTTCTGCAGACAGTTCATTTATAAGTCCTTAATAGAAACTCAGTAGTTTGTCACAGGTAGTTTTCTAGCCAACATTCCTTGCTGTTCATTTGTATGTTATTTATCTCTATTCTGATTTACTACTTTCCGACGGCGAACAATCAATAAAATGTGTTTTGAATGGTGAGTTTGTGATAAACGAGTGATAGCCACAGGAAATACATGTTACGCAGCAGCAAACCTGTGCATTACAAAATGATATGAATTCGCCTATTAAATGGAATTAAACTAATTTCTACTATGACTAATGTAAAACACCTGGGACTAAGTTTATTTAACTTTTTTAAACTTAGATTCACTCAGCTGAAAAGCTTGAACCTGTCGAATAATAAACTGACAACATTTCCAGCATCTTTATGTGAAATCTTGACTCTTACTGAAGTCAACCTGTCCTGTAACAGGATTCAAACCATCCCTGAGGAGATTGGGAATTTGCAAAAGTAAGTGTTATGTCATAGGAGGCAGTTAAGTGTAGAGAAACTTGTTTCTCATTTTTGTTTAGCTGATGGATGTAAACCATTTTTATTTCTCTTTCTGTCCTCCCTTTCAAAGTATGTGTAGTGTTTTTGCACATTCCATTTAAAACGCTATACATAATACATTTATATACAGTAGCACCTGTGCAAATCCACTTACTTCACCCTCTTTTCAATTTACCACTATTGAATATTTTTCATCTCAAGTTTGCACATTGCTTTGCCTTCTGACCATTATGTTCTGATTTAGAACGTGCAGTCATTTCTTTATTTCCACGAGGGTTCCATTTCTGAGAACCCCCGCAAATGATGAAATTTGAGTGTGGAGCTCACTTAAAAATAAGTTTTTTTTTAAGAAAAAGGCTAAAAATCATACATATCCAAGTTTTTTGCCTGTGGATGTTGAATTTTGGTGTGGATAGGCAAATTTGTGATTCATGATTTTGCGGATAAGAAGCTTTACTGTAAATAATGGTTTTTATACTTGAACAATTTTCAATTGTGCAAATCCTAATGGATTAAGGAAATTCTGCAGAAATTGGTAGCTATTTCATTCGTTTTTGGGTCATATCATGATTTAGCATCTACGACGTAGAAGCAGGGTAATAAAGCAAACGTGTCCATTCAATCATTTTGCTTTGTATGAGCTTCCCTAACCCCTAGGTCTAACCCTATTTTTATATCTGTTTCTCCTACATGTACTTATTTTACCCAAGCTAACTGCCTCAACTAATCCTTGTGGTACCACATTCTAATTGTTATTCAAGTTTCTCCTTTGTTCCTTTTTGGAGTTATTAATGATTATCTTAGATTTATGATTTGTAGTAATTGGTCACCTCACAAATAATTTCTCCATGCTTAGCCTCTCTAACCCTTCCATTATCTTAAAGACCTCTATTCTGTTTCCTTCAGTTTTTATTATATTGCTAAATACCTCGGTATGTGTCTTTCATCTTTTCAAGCTGCTTAATATTTTCAAGACTCAGTACAAAAACTCTTTGTCAATTAAGTGCCAAATATTCCCATTGCCCTTTATGCCCAAAAAGCTATGTAACATTTTCTGCTGGAAGTGGGTGTGCAGAATATTTAAAGAAGAATTAGCATATTATTTTATATGCAGTACTTATGATTTCTTTTCATTCCAAGTCTTCAGACTTTCATTCTGGATGGGAATTGTCTTCAAGGTTTGCCTTCAGAATTGGGAAATGTGCAACAGCTTACCCATCTTGGCTTGTCCTTCAATGACTTCACTGTGATCCCAGTAGTGTGTGAAATTTTAACAGCTATGGATAAGCTCAGCATGGCTGGAAACCATTTGCAGACATTGGCATTGGAGACACTGGGCCGATTGACTCACATTAAACACCTGGACCTCAGGTAAGGAAATAGAAAATACCACAGCAATAGCTCTGTTAATGCACTTATCTGAATTGCAGAGATGTGTATTAGGCATAGTATACTGTTGCTACACTTCTTGTTTTTGCAAAGATTTTTTCTGCAAATATACCAATCTATTGCATATTTAATAAATGAGTTAAGTATTGACAAGAAAAATACAGTTGTAGTGAGAAGAAACGTGACCAAATTTCTTCAAATACTCTCCGGATTCTGTTAATGTTCCTGCACTGAATTTACTATCAGTTAGTCTGCTTATAATTGTGGCGTAGTTATTTTTTTCAAATGAGCAAAAATTTCTTTTGTAACTGATTTTACAAGGATGTCCGATTATTCGGCAATCTCCAACCAGCGGCTATAGCTCCTTTGTATCTTTTTATATTCATGGGATGGGATTGTTACTTACTAGACCAGCATTTATTCCAAACACTAATTCCCTTTAGGAATAAGCTGCCGCCTTGAACTGCTGTAATCCCTGGGTTGTTGGTAACCCCATGGTGTGGTTAGAAAGGGGGATCTGGGATTTTGACTCCGTGGCAGTAAAGTTCCAAGTCAGGATGGAAGTTGGAACTTCCTGCAGTTTGAAGATGCATCCCGAGTGATTTTACAGGAATTGAGAAAAACAGACTGATAGAATTCGCAAATTAATTAGAGGTGAAATTGTTTGCCAGAGCCAAGAAGACAGAGGTAACTGAAATATTGGCAAAGCATGTGATACTGGTGGACATGCGAGGGGTTCTAGCTATGATGTGAAAAAGAAATAAAGCAGTTTGAAAGGAAAATGGAATTAGAACTTAAAAAAAAAATTAAGCTTGAGGAAAAAAAAGAGAAAAGCAACCAGCATTTCAGAGAGTTGCAAAGGCACTAGAAGGAGAATGCATGAGGATGGAACTAGAGATTCAGCAGAGAAGGGAGATAAAGTAGAGGGAAAAGAGATAGGGAATGCCAGCTTAAAATAATTCACTTTGAAAAACCGGGGACTATGATGCCACAGAAGGCTCTGATGAGGTGAACCTCACACGTAAACTGCAGTGCAGAAAGGAAATGTTTAAATTTGTACTGACACTACTAAAATTTGAGGAGAAGTATATGAAGTAATTCTTTATATGGCTTGAAAAAATAACGAACCAAACAAAAGACCAAAGGAAAACTGGACATTGTCAACTTGCTCTGCATTTGGTAATGTGCGTGAAATTTATGTAATACTGTCAGAGGAGGTTTCTATGGATCATGGTGTATAAAAGGCTTTTCTGGGTGCAAATGAGTTAGTTTCTGAAGCACATACACAAAAGTTGTGACATTTGAAGAAACCTGAACAAACCTATATTGAATTTGAAAGGAAAAAGCAAAGTAATTTTGATAGGAATTAGGAATAAATAACCATGTGTGAAGCTCTCAGAAAATATTTTCTTAGAAGAATTTAGAATGGCTGACAATTATGAGCTGATCCTATAAAACTAAGCATCATTTCTGTCAGTCACACGGATAAACCCAAGGTGGTTAAAGTTGGGAAAGTGAAAGGAAGGCAAGTATTCAGAATAAATAAAGAACAGCTGGGAATGCTGCACGAATGTCTTTTCAAGTCTGAAAAAAATATACTAAGGCTGGAAGTGAAAATTGAAGGCATAAGTTTCTCCATTGTTAGAAGATGGGACAGCTTTGTTTAGAATGTTGGCAGTTATGTAGTAATCCTGTAGAACTTTTTCTACAGAGATTCATAAGAGAGACTTCAGAAAGGGAGCTCAAAAGGAAAATGCCAGAGATCAGATTTTTACTTCAGTTATGAAAGGAAAGATAACCCCAGCTAAACCTGTGACTATATTAAGAAACATGGAAACTATTCACATTCTTTTGCTGGAGAGTGACATAATTTTTCCTCCACAGTGTGTCATGAAAGCCAAAGTGTTAACAAATGGGATTAGCATCTCCCGGTTCTGCTGTACAAAGTACAGTTAGAGTGTTACTTGTCATCCAGAGCAGCAGTAATTGGAGTTGAGAAATTACCCATGGATAGCATTGATTTATTCCTAGGTAATGACTTGCCTGCAGTAAAAGTTATAGCTTTGCCTATAATCACAAAGTCCAAGTGAGGTTAAAGGGACAGAACAGTTACAGGAACAAGTTCCAGCTTTTTTCCATAGTATGTGGTGACCAGAGGGCTGGCTAAACAAAATCCATCACCACAGGTGAAAGAAATGCTAGAAGGAGCTGTTAAAAGTAGCTGAAACTTTATCAAAGGATGAGGATTCAAAAGAAGTGTTTTACCTGAGGTTCAGAATGCAGATTCAGAGATAAAATGGCAGCTCACACTAAAATTGAGGCTGAAAGAGTTCCAGTTTGTTTTTATAATAGAAACAGAGTTCTGATGAGGAAGTGGAAATATCTTCACAGACTCAGGGTGAGAAATGGACATTTGCACAACAGATAGTGGTACCACCCAAAAATCATGTGGAGATATTGCAAGTAGCACATTTATTGCTGTGAGAATTTCATGTAGGGATACAAAGTTCAAGCATCGATAAACAGGCATTTTACTTGTCCAAAACTTCGTAGGGATGTGGTGCAATTCTGTAAACATGCCATACATGTTGGGTAGTGGGCAAACCTCAACATATAATCAAACTGCCACCGTTAGTATGCATACCTGTTTTTTTTTTTTTGAAGAATCAATCAGTCAAATATCAATAGATTGCATAGGAACATTGCCAAAAATGAAAGCTGGACACTAGTATATTCTTACAGTTAAGAATAAGACAACCTAATTTTTAAAAGCTATTCCTTTACATCTCAGACATGAGTAGAAAAACAAGCTCATGTTTTTACTTATGAGCTAAACAGTTGAAGTGGAATCAGACCAAAGTTCTAACTTTTGCCTAACATTTTTTTAGGACATAATGAGCAATTTGTAAATGACATGGTTGAAACCCACCATCTATCATTCATGCGCACACAACACTTTGGTGAGATGCCATCTGACTCTCAGAACAATGATTAAAGCGTATTGTCACAAATACCACAGGATAGGAACAAGGGATTAGATTTCTGATGCTATGCTGTCAAAGATAGCCCAAATAAATAAATCTACTGGGTTTAGTCCATTCAAATTAACCCACGGTCATGAGGTCCATTAAAATCGATCACGGAAAAGATCTCAAGGCAAAGAGATGAATCATTAATGTTGGATTATGTGCCCGTCTTTCTAGAAAGACACCTGAGCATGCAAAGTTGCACAGTATTTAAAAACTTCACAGGCAAAGATGAAAAATAGAATATTTCAAATAGGAGATGAAAGGTTAGTGTTGTTACCTTTACAAAATGAACCCTGAAAGCGAGATTTAGTGGTGTCTACAAGGAAGTTAGGACGATTAGTAAAGTGGCTTATCTGATACATAATTCTGATCGCAGAAAGAAGAATCAGTTATGTCACTTAAACATGTTACATCTATTTAATTTATAGAGGGAAAGAAAGCAAGTATATCAGGTGGTATGAGTAGTGGAGGACGACCGGGACAGTGAGACTGAGATAGGAGAGGTGGATAATTCACGAAGCAGGTCTCCTATAATCCTGAATTACTGGGGCAGTTAGACAATGTATCCTCGTATCTAGAGAAAAATCTAATAAGGTTACTTAGGAAATTGAAGGAAATCTGCCAAGATATCGCAGAATGTATCATGTTAGACAAGAATAACATGAACATAGCGGAATCAATTACAGCAAAAGAACATCCTTATCAGTGAAGCCTACATAAACAACCTCAAGCAGAATCAAAGATTCAATACATGCTAAGGAGAGGCAGTGGCCTAGTGGTATTGTTACTGGACTATTAATCCAGAGACCCAGGTAATGTTCTGGGGCCCTGGGTTCGAATTCTGTCACGGCAGATGGTGAGATTTGAAGTCAATAAATATCTGGAATTAAGAGTCTACTGATGACCATGAATCCATTGTTGATTCTTAAAAAAGCCCATCTGGTTCACTAATGTTCTTTAGGGAAGGAAATTGCCATCCTTACCTGGTCTGGCCTATATTGTTACTCCAGATGCACAGCAATGTGGTTGACTCTTAACTGCCCTCTGGGCAATTACAGATGGGCAATAAATGCTGGCCTAACCAGTGACTCCCTCATCCCATGAACAAAATTAAAAAAAATTAAGAATTAGAATGACTGGATTGAACTTGGTCAAAAAAATTGGAGTTTGCCATTGGTGTTTGACTCCAATTCTGGTGGGTCAGCTAGATTCTGCATTGATTTATAGGAAAGTAAATGCAGTAACAAAAACTGCAGTTTTGTTAAAAAAAAAAAAATGATATTGATAGGGTTGGCACTATCTCATTCCTTTCTAAGAATAGGAATAGAAATATATTGTCACATGTACATGAAAAATACACGAAATACATATAAGTCGCCCCACCATGGCACCTACATCTTTGATAGAAGTCATACATTGTCTTAATTTTACTTTGTTTTTATTACAAACAAAAACAAAGTCGCTGGAAAAGCTCAGCAGGTCTGGCAGCATCTGTGAAGGAAAAGACCAAGTAAACATTTCGGGTCCGGTGACCCTTCCTCAGAACTGAGAATCCGCAGTTCTTTCGGTAAAATTAAGGCAAAGTTCATCAAGGTTCAGTTAACGGCTCCAGAGTTCAGGGAAAGCTGATTTGGGAATGACGGAATACCTTGAAAACGCAGCCAGGATGACACTGCAACGCAGGGCCGCTGGATGCATCCGCTGAAGAAGACCGCCATGCTGGGACAAGAAGCTGGGATATCTGGACGCCGAAGACAAAGAAGACCTCCACACATTTTTCTGTGTGTTATTCATGTGTGACTATATGTCTACTTGCGGATTTAAAAGGATATTGTTTATCACATAGGATTAGATTAGTAATCCTTTCTTTTACTTTTACTTTTCCATTTGCTAAAGAATAGGCTGCTTGATAATCAGTAGTTAATGACAAAATGTGGTGTGAATTGCTTTCGCCTTGAAAGCAGTCATTCAGGCAAATTGATCAATTTGGTGGTTAAATTTGAATATTTACACATTTCTGAAAGCTTGTGGAATGGTGGGGCTCAATTATCAGTGCACTCCTCCCAGTTAAGTCATAATTTAACTAAAAAGTGAGTTACTCAGCAAAGAACTCCTATTTAAAAAAAAGAACTGCAGATGCTGGAAATAGTTCTGAAGGACCTGGAATGTTAACTCTGTTTTCTCTCCACAGATGCCTGACATGCTAAGTTTCCCCAGAATTTCTGTTTTTGTTTCAGAATTCCTAGTCTGACCTGCTCTTACAGCCACAGTATTTATGTGATGGGCCCAGTTCAATTTCTGGTAAATGGTGATCTCATAAGGATAATAGTAGGCCTATCCAATCTCTTTTTATCATTTTAAACACCTCAAGCAACTCGCCCCTTAAGCTTCTAATTATAAGTACCAGCCATGTTTACAGAAATTGCATCATAATTTAACCTTTTCAATTTTAGCATACTTCTGGTGAATCTGCATGTATCCATTCCAAGGCCAGTGTAGCTTTCCTAAAATTAAAGCAGAAAATGTTGAAAATATTCAGCAGGTCAGACCGTATTTATTGAGAGGGAGGGGGGGGAAGAAAAGTTAATGCTGCAAGCTGAACTTTGATCAGTTCTGTTGAAAAATCATTGATGTGAAACATTAACTGTCTTCTCTCCTCGATACAAACTTTGCTGCTGAATGTTTCAGCATTTTCAGATTTTATTTCAGATCCCCACAACTGAGTTCAATGCTCTAGATTTGGTCTGACCCAAGCCTCTGTACAGCTGGAATGTCACTTCCTTACTTTTGTATTCAAGCTCATTTGAGAAAAAAGACAAGCATTGCATTGGCCTATTTGGTTACTTTTTATACCATCTAGCCTCACTTAATGATTTGTATACACAACTGCCTGAATCTGTTTGATTCTTGCATCTTTTTGAGGCTTCACCAACGAAAAGGTACAGAGCTGGATAGCTTCGCACTTGCTCACATTGAATTCCATCTGCCATAGCTGCACTTTGTCCACCTATGTAATGTTTGCTGTCATTGACGTAATGTAATGTGTCTCTTAACATATGTTTATCAAGCTCTCTGTCTCATGATGCTGTACTTGCTATGCTCTTTTGGCCAAAATATTACAGTATTAGTTTTCCTTCCAGTTATCACCACATTGCCTCTGGAATCAGTGATTTAACCTCCATCTATCCCTCAGTGACAGAATCCTTATGCTAGAAATCAGGTTTCACATGCACACTGATGATACCCAGCTCTCGCTTCCACCGGCTCTCATGATCTTTCTAATCATGTCAACATCACATGCTAAACTAGCCACAATTTCCTTACTTAATCATTGGGAAGATGAAAGCCATTGTTTTGAACTCCGGTTACATTCCACACCCATCATCATAACCTTGTTAATTATTCCATCCTGCAAGCTTCCAAAATCTTGTGCTCTTTCAATTCTGATCTCTTGGATAACTCTGATTTTAATTTTCTACCACTTGGGTTTGTGCCTTGAGCTGCGTTGAGCCTCAGATCTTCCATAAATCTAACAACTTCTACATCTCCCATCCTTAACAACAGAGTCCAGCATAGAATATATATCTTCACAATATTATCTCCATTGTGACTTTGTCATTTTCTGTTTGATAGTATTTCTGTGAAGCTACTTGGGAGGTTTTGGAGGTAACATATAAATACAATTTGTTGTATTTGAATTTTCCAAAGTTCATTTGTTGTTAACTACAGTAAGTATGACAATGTTTGTTTGGCTTCCAGCAACTTGGATCAGTTGGTGTGGCAGCACAAATAACCAGTAAATGGCAGCATGGATCTCAACAAATAATCTCCTTGATAATGCAGTTTTCAAAATGCACTACAGAATAATTACATAAAAATGTGGGAATCAAATAGAAACCCAATAATGAGGTGTATTTCTTTTAAAATCATTTTTTTAATGTTCAAAAAGCCTCTCAAACGTAATTCGTACGTAATTAGTACATCTCCAAGGTAGCATATTCACCCACAATCCACTTTCCTCTTTGGGCTTTCCTTTCATGTTAAAGACAATTACATGTATGTAAGCTCAAAAAAATGACCAGTAAGCTGTCAGGGTAGGTAACTGAACTGAATATGATGTTTTGGTGATAACAGAGAACTGATTTGTAAAGGGCAGAACTGGATACTGGAGTCTTCACTTCAAGTTGCGGTCACGTTTCTGAACCTTTTGATTTTAAGTGAAACATTGGTTTCCAGATTAATCAACAGCAGAACTGGAGTTTGGATTTTCTGGACAGGAAATTGCTGAGGGATCTATGTGTAAATTGAAATGCTGTACGGTACATCTGCAGTACTGTGTACCCTTAGCTGAAGCTACTTGCAAAATCAATAACTAAGTATAAAAATGTTACTGTTTAGTTAGATACTTTTTTAGAATGGAATAGCAATTTATTGTTACATATTTTTGTAGAAAAATATGGTGAAAAGTGTATTGTGATTTATAAAAATCACGATACAAAATGAAACAGTGTAAGATAGTGGACAAAGACACATCCCTCCTTGATGTGCTCAGTGCTTTCTATACTCGGTTTGAGCAGAATACCACCGGCGTGGCAACGCACGCCCCAACAGCCCCGGACACACCTGTTCCCTCTGTCACTGCTTCAGAAGTTAGATCAGTCTTCCTGGGAGTCGACCCGAGAAAAGCCACGGGTCCAGACAGTGTGCCCGGCCAAACACTCAGATCCTGTGCAGACCAACTGGTGGAGGTATTCACCGACCTCTTCAATCTCTCCGTCCTACAAGCCGAAGTCCCCACCTGCTTCAAGAAGACCATCATTATCCCCGTACCCAAGAAAACACATGCAGTGTGCCTTAATGACTACCACCCAATAGCTCTGACTTCAATAATCGTGAAGTGCTTCGAGAAGCTGGTCATGGCCCACATCAACTCTAGTCTCCTAGCCTGCCTCGATCCCCCAGCTGACATAACAGGTCCACAGAGGATGCTGTATCCCTAGCCCTGCACTTATCTCTGGAACATCTGGACGTCAAAGGCACCTACGTCAGACTCCTGCTCGTTGACTACAGCTCCGCCTTCAACACCATTATCCCCACCAGACTGATCTCAAAACTGAGAGACCTTCGTCCACCCTCTGCAACTGGATCCTCAGGTTTCTGACCCATAGGCTGCAATCAGTGACGATAGGTAACTGCACTTCCCCCACAATAACACAGCATTGGACACCACACCTCCACACACCACCCGCTCCCCCCCAACTGTAGCCCCTATACACTTAACTCTGTTGCCAAATTCTGAATGGATGCCATCTACAAGTTTGTTGACGACACCACAGTAGTGGGACAGATATTTAAAAATGATGAGTCAAACTACAGAAGGGAGATAGAGGGCTTGGTGACATGTTCAATGAGAACAGCCTCTCTCTCAACGTTGGCAAAACTAAAGAACTGATCATTGACTTCAGAAAGAAAGGAGGACAACACCCCCCCCCATCTACATCAACGGAACTAAGGTTAAGAGAGTAAAGAGCAACAAGTCCCTTAGAGTGACAATAACTGACAACCTGTCCTGAACTTCCCACGTAAACATGACCGTTAAGAAGGCACAACAATGCCTCTTCCTCAGGCAGCTCAGGAAATTTGGCATGTCCATAAGGTCCCTCACCATCTTCTACAGATGCACCATTGAAAGTATACTGTCTGGGTGCATTACAGCCTTGTCTGGCACCTGCTCTGCCCAGGACTGTAAGAAACTACAGAAGGTGATGTGCACAGCCCAGACCATCGCAGAAGCCAACCTTCCATTCGTGAACTCTAATTACATGGCTTGCTGCCATGGAAAGGTGGCCAACATCATCAAATACCCATCGCACCCTGGTAATGTTCTCCCACACCCTCTTCCATCAGGCATAAGGTTCAGAAGCCTGAACACACGCATGAGCAGGTTCAGGAGTAGCTTCTTTTTGGCCATTACCAGACTGTTGAATGGAGTCTAGCCTTAAATAATGAAACCTGCAATGTAATCTGTATACCTCTAAGTCTTTTTGATCTGTACATCCCTTTGCTTGCTGCGATCTGCCCGTATCACTCGTAAACAAAGCTTTTCACTGTAATTCAGTACACGTGACAATAAATGAATTAATCACATGGCACCTGTATTAATTACTGAAGTCATCAATAAGAATAAAAAATTTAAGACCGAGTTCATCTCCAATCCTTTGACTATCTTTTCATCAGGAAATACATTAAAATAGTATAATTTGAAACTCTTGTACATTCCAAAACCTACATTAGTAAAATAACCTTAAAAGTGAATTAAGTTTTTTTATATTTAAAAGTTTGTTTTAAAAATTAGTCTTACAGTCAGCCATTGGAGTTTTTAGATTTACCAGGTTCCATCTAGTGGCAGAACCTGGACTGTGCAGCTAGCAAGTCATGTCCCAGGACTAGTTACGCCCACCAACTTCTGCCACGAGATGAAGTTCAGAGTGGGATTCGGAATTGTTACGGAGCAGGAGGAGGCTGTTTGACCCATCTTCTCTGAAGGAGCTCTCTGAGCATTTTAACATAGTACCAATCTCTTGTCTTTTTCCTATATCCCTGAACATTGAACCCTTCACTTTCAAGTGGTGCAATCAAGATTCTAACTACTTAGTGTGTGTAAAGTATATTTTTCCTCCCTTGTATTTTTTTTTATGCAAAGCACTTTAAAACCATGTTCACTGATTTTCGGTCCTTTTACGAGTAGGAACAGTTTATATCTTCCAAAACCCTCATGTTTTTGATTCTTTCTGTAAGTTCTCCTCTTAGCTTCCTCCACTTCAAGGAAAACAGTTGTAACTTCTCCAATCTTACTTCATAACTCTCATTACTGGAAGCATTCCTGTAAATCTCTATGGCACATTCACCAAGGCATTCACATCTTTTTAAAAGTGTGGCACACAGACCTGTACATGATACTCCAGCTGAAGCCTAACCAGCATCCTGCATACGTTCATCGTCATGTCTGTGCTCTTGAACTCTATGCTTCTGTTAATGAAGCCTAAAATACCAGATGCTTTATTAACATCTCTCTACCTATGATGACTTGTGTACATATTCACCCTGGTCTTTGTTTCATGCACACCCTTTAGAGTAGTATCCCTTAGTTTATATTCTCTATGTTCTTTGTATCAAATTGTATCACTTCACACTTCTTTACATTGAACTTCATATGCCATCTAAATCTATCCACCCCACCTTTGTAATTCCACACTGCCTTCCTCACAGTTTGTAATCCTCCCAATTTGTGTGTCATCTGCAAACCTTGTCCCATGTATATCAAGATCTAGATCAATTAAAAGTATCAAGAGTGACAAGGATCCCAATGCCAATTCCTGGGAACTCTACTACAAACTTGTCCGAACCTGAAAAATACCCATTCATCATACCACTCTGTTCCCGATCCCTCAACCAATTTAGTGTACACGTTACTATAGTCCCTTTTATTCCATGAGCTATCAATTTCCTCAGGTCTGTTTTGTAGTTACAAGTCTGTTTCACATGTCTTTAAGAAGTCCATGTGTACACCACATCAACAGCTTGTCTTCATCAACCCTTGTTACCTCTTCACAAAACTACATTGAGTTAGTTAGGTCTGATTTTCTCTTAATAAATCCATGCTAACTGTTCTGAATGAACCTACATTTTTCTATGTGACTATTCATTCTCCTCCAAGCAATTGTTTCTCGAAGGTTTTCCACCACCAAAGTTAAACTGACTTGTCCGAAATGACTGGACCTATCTTTAAAATCCTTTTTGAACAAGGCCATAATGTTTATAGTTCTTCACTGCTTTGGTACTACCCCCAAATCAATGGACGATTGAGCGATTATTTGCTTCTGCAATTTCCGCTTTCACTTTCTTCAATATCCTTGGGTGCATCTCTGGTCCCGTGCCTTATCAACTTCAAGTATAGGCAGCTTGTCTAATATCTAATCAATTTTGAATCCTTCAAGTGACTGAGTTTCCTTGCCTGTCACCATGGCCCGGGCAGCATCTGCCTCATAAGTAAAGACAGATGCAAAGTATTCATTTAACATCTCAGCCATGCCTCTTGCCTGTGTGTGTAACTTTCCTTTTTAGTCCCTAACTTGCCCTTCTGCTCCTTTTACTATTCATGTGTTTATAGAAGGCTTTGGGATTTCCCCTTTGTTAGCTGCCGGTTTTTTCTCATAATCCCTTTTTGCCTCTCGTATTTGCTTTTTCACTTCTGAAATTTATAGATTCAGCTTTGTTCTCAGTTGCATATTCTACCTGGCACCTGTCATAAGTACGTTGTTTTCTTCTTCCGCTTAACTCCTATTTGTTATACAGGATTTCTTTGTCATAACTGTTTGCATTTCAACAGTATCTACCTTTACTGTGCTGGAGCCATTTCCTCTTGAAAGCTAGCCTGTTGGTCAGCTTGTGTTTGTCCAACCGACTTTTAATTCCAATCTATCCAGCCCAACTCTGTTCTTGCTCACTTAAGTTAGCTCTCTGTGCCTGATTATTCTTACTCAGGATTCACCAGTGTCATTTTTCATTGTCATCCTAAACCTAATCATACAGTCGTCACTGTCCCCTAAATCTTTGCCAACTGTCACTTGATCTACTTGCCCACCTCCTTTCTAAGAGCCAGTGCTTCCTTTTGTATTGGACTTGACACATAGTGCCGGAGGAAATTCTCCTGAACAGACAATAATGTGTGGGAGTAGAAGTGAACATTCAGCCTATCAAGTCCATTCTACCATTCAATGAGATCATGGCTAATCTAATGATTCTCAACGCCACTTCGCTGCCTTTTCCCCATAACCCTTGATTAGCTTACTAATTCAAAATTTGTATATCTCAGCTTTTAATATACTTAGCGATGCAGTCTTGATAGACCTCAGCAGTAAACAGTTCCACAGAACAGCTTCCTTCTGAGAGGGACAGTGTCCTCCCCATCTCTTGTTGGGTGATCCCTTATTCTGAGATTATGCCTCAGACATCTTAGACTCTGCTATAAGTGGGGGGATAAAACTTCCGATTAAACCCGCTAGTAATCTTATATGCTTCAAAAAGGTCTTCTGTCATTTTTCTAGACTCCAATGAGTCCAGGCCCAACCTACTCAACCTCCCCTCTTAAAGTCTTTCCATAACTGGAATCAATCTAGTGAACCTTCTCGGAACTGCCTCCAGTGCCAGAATATTTTTCTTTAGATGAAGGGACTGAATTGTTCACAGTACCCCAACTGTGGTCTGACTAGTGCCTTGTATAGTTTTAGCAAGATCTCCGTTCCCAACAGAATCTCTGAATGCTTGTCCCTTGCTGCCCTTTCCACCACCACTGTCCCAATTTATATATAGGTAGTTGAAGTCCCGCATTATAACTATGATGATTACCCTTCTGCATCTTTTCCTTGCAGATTTTTTTTCTTTATTCATTCACCGGATGAGGGTGTCACTGGCTAGACCAGCAGTTATTGCCCACCCCTAACTGCCCAGAGAGCAGTTAAGAGTCAACCACATTGCTGTGGATCTGGACTCTCACGTAGGCCAGACCAGGTAAGGACGGCAGTTTCTTTCCCTAAAGGACATTAGTGAACCAGATGGGTTTTACTGCCAATTGACAGTGGATTCATGACCATCACTAGATGCTTAATTCCAGATATTTAATGAATTCAACTTCCACCATCTGCTATGGCGGGATTTGAACCCAAGTCTCCAGAACGTTATCTGGGTTTCTGGATTAACAGTCCAGCAATAAAACCACTAGGCCATCACCTCCCCTTGGTGGTGGAAACAGGTTATTGAGTTTCATGATCAGCCATGATCATAATGAATGGCGGAGAAACTTGAAGGACCAAAGGGCCTACTCCTGCTCCAATTTTCTGCGTTTCTATAGGGCCGTACCATACTAAGTATTCTAGGATACAGGGTGTTCAGGATAGATAGGGAAGGAAAGAAAGGAGGAAAAGTGGCAGTATTAATTAATAAGAATACTTTGGTCTTGGAGAGAGAGAGAGAGATGCCCTGTTGGTTTCAAGGTACAGGGATAGGTTACTCAGGGTGGGGGCGGGAAATGGGTAGGATCCTCTTTGGCGGGTCAGTGCAGACTTGATGGGCAGATTTGCACCTATCTGCACTGTACACATTCTATGATTCAATGATAGGATCTATTTGACTGTAGTTAAGAAACAACAAAGATGCTAACACACTACTGACTGATAACCATAGGCCACTACTTAGCAGTAGGAGGAGGAAACTTGCTGAAGTGCTTAAACCATAGAGTAATAATAACTGGGGACTTCCATTATCCTAATATAGACTGGGATAGTAATAATGAAAAAGGCACAGAAGTTGGAGTGTTTCTGGTCAGTATGTTTCTGAACCTTTAGGTAGGTGAGATTGTGTGAATCAGGTTTAACTGGGTGACAATGATTCCATTGCATGTGAATTAAAATCGAAGATTCGTAGCGAAAACTCTAACAGAGCAATGGGCTGCCTTCAGGCTGGAGGTGATTCAGTCAAGGTACGCTCACATGAGGGAAGATAGGACAAACAAAGCTAGAGATCCCTGCATAACCAAAGAGATAGTAAGATGAGGCAGACAAAAGATACATATGACAGAAGACAGATTAATAATGTACATCAGAATCAGGCTGAATTTAGAAATTTCAGAGTAAAGTTAAAAACCAATCAGAAAAGCAAAGAGAAAGTATGAGGAGGCTGCCAGCCAACATAGAGGTTAATCCAGAAATCTTCAATAGGTCTATAAATAGGTTGCACTGATTAAAGACTGAAAGGGCAGTTTATGCACAGGCAGAGGACATGGCCGAGGCACTAAATGAGTATTTGATATCTTCCTTGGTTAAAAATAATGCAAAGTTGTAGTGATAGTTGTAATATTGCTTGGACTAAACATTAATATAGGAGACAGTAGAAAGCCTGCTTGGACTTAATTTTAAGTTATCGGGACTGGATGGCGTATAAAGAAGATACTGAAGAAATTGCAAAAGTATTGATGGAAAATATGCTATTTTCCTTATATGGGGGAGTGTGGCATAGAACTAGAGAATTGGAAATGTTAAACCCTGTTCCAAAAAGCATCTGCAAGTAAATCCAGAAATTACAGGCCAATTTAGCCTTGGTGGAAAAGTTTTTGGAAGTAACAGACCAGCACCAAGTTAATTGACACTTGGAGAGGTATCAATTAACTGAGGAAAGGCAGCACCAAGCAAATAAGAGCTCAAAATCGACCATCCATTCAACCACAATCTGTAGGCTGATGGCCTAACAAATCCTTCATTGAGTTAATCCTGATTCATGAGGAGTGCAGGAGAACATGCCACATGCTTCACCA
Organism: Rhincodon typus; assembly: GCF_021869965.1. Taxonomy (NCBI): domain Eukaryota; kingdom Metazoa; phylum Chordata; class Chondrichthyes; order Orectolobiformes; family Rhincodontidae; genus Rhincodon; species Rhincodon typus. The sequence goes on along the minus strand of NC_063346.1, from coordinate 29,519,228 downwards.
GGCATACCTAAAAATAAGCTGCTTACCTAGTGAAGCTACAAATTAGAACTATTTCCATGCTAAACAATGTGCATTAGACAAAGGTAAGCAATCCCATAACCAACGGATAAACTTAAAGCTCTGCAGTTTTACTACATCCATTCATGACAGTAATGGACAATTAGCTAACCAGAGGAGGAGTCTCAACAAACATCCCTGTCCTCAATGATGGGGGGAGCCCAGTAGATCAGTGCCAAAGTTTGTAAATGTTTACAACTCTCTTCACCCAGAAGTTCTGAGTGGATGATCCATCTTAGCCTTCTCCTGAGGTTCCCACCATCCCTAATACTAGTCTTCAGTCAGTTTGATTCATTGCCTGTAATGTCAAGAAATGGCTGAAGAACCTGGATGCGACAATGGTCATGAGCAAGATCCTAGCTTGTTGCATTGAAGACTTATACTTCAGAACTAACTGCATCCATATCCGAGCTGTTCCTGTACAGCTATTGTATTGACATCTAGATATTTTCTAATCATCCTGTTCAAATGTTATTATACACATCTGGAGCAGGTGGTACTTGAACCTGGTCCTCCTGGCACAAAGGTAGAGACATTACTGCTGTGCCACAAGAGTCATTTTAAATATTGACATCTACGTATTTTCTAATCACGCTGTTCAGAGATGTTATTACCTATCTTTGGTGTAGGTGAGACTTGAACCTGGGTCTCCTGGCTCAGCAGTGAAGACCTTACCACTGTGTTACAAGAGCCCCAGTATTGGCATCTGTTCAATTATATGGAAATGTGCTCAGGTGTGTCCTGTCCATAATCAAGCGGACTCTTGTGGTGCAATGGTATTGTCCCTACCTCTGAGCTAGGAGACCTGGGTTCAAGACTCACCTGCCTCAGAAGTGTCATAACATGCCTGAACAGGGTTATTTAAAATAAAACAAATCCCATCCGAGAGGGCTATTGTAGTGCAATGGCAATGTCTGTACTTCCAAGCCAAGAGACCAGGTCCAAGTCCCACTTGCAAATTTGAAGTTGAGGGAATTGAAGGTGGAGAGGAGATGCCAGGGGAAGTTTTCCATTGATTGGAGTATTATATAAGGAAGATGAAACAAAAACAGAAAATGCTAGAGAAACTCAGCAAGTCTGGCAGCATCTGTGGACAGAGAAACAGAATTAATGTTTAAAGTCTGGCTCATCTCCCCCTCAGAAAGGAAAGGGACTGGAAATCAGTGGCTTTTATGCTATTAAGAGGGGGAAGAGGAGCAAATCGAACAGATGGTGATGTTATCCAGAACAAAAGACAAAAGCGGGTGCTAATGGTGGTTACGGAGAAATAAAGATGTAATTAGATGTAAATGATAGAAGTGAAAAGAAGAAAATATGCCTGTTCTGCTGAGACATGGGGTTTGGTGAGGAATGTGGTTTATCCCATAGTCCACTAGTTTTGGATGGAAAGTAAATGTTGGTCTGCAGGGGCAACTATGTCCTCTAAGCGAAAAGCCATTCTATCTTTCATTCTTCCTGCCTATGTTTTTGTTATTTCTGTTTGAAAATATCTGATCTACATATAACAGCACCGTACTAGTTTATCAGGTGTTTCCAATAATGCTGGTGCTTACAGCTGTGCACCTCATTTGGTTCTGATCTGGCATCTACCAGCTTTAAGAATTTAAGATCATGAAAAGTTATGAATTAAAATATTGTTTGTATTCATTCCTAATTCTTCCTTATCCAAGTTGTTAACACAAGGAAAAATGCAAGTCTGAGAAGAAGATTATGGAGAATTCCCACACTGAAATTGTGCCAGTTTATAAATACCTTCAGGTATTTACTTAGCCAGTTTTTAATCCACTTCATATCATTTCATTTTATAAGGTATTTCTACTGGCATTTATTTAAAGCTGGATACCTTTTTTTGTTTATTCATTTTGTGGGATGTGGGTGTCCCATCCAAATGGCCAGCATTTATTGCCCATCCTGAGTTGCCCTTGAGAAGGTGGTGGTGAGCTGCCATCTTGAACCACTGCAGTCCTCCAGCTGTAGGTTGACCCACAATGCCATTGGAGGGGGGGGTGGGTAGCGAATTTCAGGATTTTGACCCAGCGACATTGAGGGAACTGCGATATATTTCCAAGTCAGGATAGTGAGTGGCTTGGAAGGGAACTTGGAGGTAGTGGTGTTCCCATGTATCGGCTGCCCTTGTCCTTCTAGATGGAAGTGGTTGTGGGTTTGGAAGGTGCTGTCTGAGGATCTTTGGTGAATTTCTGCACTGCATCTTGTAGATAGTACACACTGGTGCTACTGAGCGTCGGTGGTGAAAGGAGTGGATGCTTGTGGATGTGGTGCCAGTCAAGTGGACTGCTTAGTCCTGGATGGTGTCAAGCTTCTTCAGTGTTGTAGGAGCTGCATTCATCCAGGCAAGTGGTGAGTATTCCATCTCACTCCTGACTTGAGTCTTGTAGATGGTGGACAGGCTTTGAGGAGTCAGGAAGTGAGTTATTTGCCGCATATTCCTAGCCTCTGACCTGCTGTTGTAGCCACTGCATTTATGTGGTGAGTCCAGTTGAGTTTCTGATCAGTGATAACTCCCAGGATGTTGATAATGGGGGATTCAGTGATGGTAACACTATTGAACGTCAAGAGACAGTGGTTAGATGGTCTCTAATTGGTGCTGGTCATAGCCTGGCATTTGTGTAGTATGAAAGTTACTTGCCACTTGTCAGCCCAAGTCTAGGTATTGTTCAGATCTTGTTGCATTTGGACACTGACTGCTTCAGTGTCTGAAGAGTCACGAATTGTGCTGAACATTGTGCAATCATCAGCGAACATCTCCACTTTGGACCTTATGATGGAGGGAAGGTCATTGATGAAGCAGTTTAAAGATGGTTGGGCCTAGGACACTACCCCGAGGAGCTCCTGAAGAGATGTCCTGGAGTTGAGTTTCCTGACCTCCAACAACCACGATGATCTTCCAATGTGTCAGGTATGACTCCAACCACCAGAGAGTTTGCCCCCTGATACCCTGTGATTCCACTTTTGCTGGGGTTCCTTGATGCCACACTTGGTTGAAAGTATCCTTGATGCCAAGGGCTGCCACTGTCACCTCACCTCTGGAATTCAGAGGTGTTGAATAATGTTTCTTGCTGACTTGCCATATCTGTGAAATATTTGTGTAAGTTATTGAAATATAACCTGGTAAATTTCTTTATATCTGCTAAGTAATTCTGGTTGTTTGTGCATGTAATAGGCCTAGAATTTAAATCTTATGCTTTAGTCTTTATCAGCACTTTCAAAAACATTGTTTATTCTGGGCTCTCATCAACACTTTTCTTTCTTTCTGTTTATTAGGTTGAATTCAATTAAGACTATAGTAATGGACAGCCTAGAAGCTATTAATCATGTAACTTACCTGGATTTACGAGACAATCTGCTGACTGAACTTGACTTAAGTGTAATTGCAAGTATTGAGCATCTGCATTGTGAGCGCAACAATCTGACCACCCTCACATTAAGTGGATTCTCTTTGAGGACGTTGTATGCTGGTTCCAACCGTAAGTCAATACATTTTGAACAATTTGGCCACGTTCTACTAAGGTTCTTCTAAAGCCTGAATTTTCCCTTGTTTAATTGACAGAGTAATTTATAGTGCAGAAGGTAGCCATTTGCCTGAATTTTTTATGCACTAGCTCTCCAAATGATCAATTCATAGAATAGAATCCCTACAGTGTGGAAACAGGCCCTTCAGCCCAACAGGTCCACACCAACACTCCGAAGAGCACCCCACCCAGATCCATCCCCCTAAACTTCCCCTTTCCCTGTAACCCTGCATTTCCCATGGCTAACACATCAATTAGTCTTATGTTCTTTTGAATTCTATATTACCTTCCCTGTAGTTCATAATGCTTCAAGCTTTTATGTTTTCTGCACATTTTGAAATTGTGCTCTGTCACTAAGGTCTCGGTCAATAATATATATCAGGAAGAGCAAAGGTCCAAACACTAACTACTAGGGAACTTACACAACAAGCTTTCCTTTAGTCTGAAAACATCCATCAACCACTACTATCTGATTCTTGTCACTGAGCCAATTTTGTGTTCTTGTTGCAACAGTCCTTTTAGCCCACAAGTTATAAGTTTGCTCACCAGTCAGTTGTGCAGTTCACAAGTCTATTAAGTAATATGAATTATTACAGTGTAGATTTCAGAACCTTTGGGTAATCCAGTAAACTACAGATGTGTTGGAACTTTGATTTCTCCAGACTGGGATAGCTTAACAAAAATAATGCTCCCCTTTTAAACTGTGCTTAAAACCTGGTTCTTTTATACTGTCATACATGATGTAATCAGGGGTGAAGACCTGAGAAGCAATGAGTGATGTATTTATATTCAACTTGTATTCTCATTATTGACTGGAATTTCCATTCAAAAGATCCATCTTAATAACTTATTTTGAACGTTTACTTAGAATTAACAACACTGAGCATCTATCCACTTCCTGGTCAACTGGTTCATCTTGATCTCTCTAGGTGAGTGTATCTATCTGTTTTCATGTTGCCATTGCTTCTTTAGAAAATTACCTTAAATCTGTGCCCTCTCGTTCTTAAATCTTTTATGATTGAAATGAGTTTGTCTGATCTACTCTGTCCAGATCCCTCATAATTTTAGATACCTCTTCAAAGTTTTGGTGACGATCTGTAGCTCGGGTTGTGGGTAAGGTTGTTGACTTGCTCGCCAACCTGGGTTGTTCTCATTCAGACGTTTCATCACCCAGCATGATGACGAAACGTCTGAACGAGAACAAGCCAGCTCGGCAAGCAAGTCAACAACCTCACTTTAAATACCTTGTCAGCTGCCTTTTCTCCAAACAGAATATGTGTATAAATAGACATGTCAAATATTACTCCAGTGATCTTAAAATGGTCACAGCATATGAATGAGTTAGCTTTTGGTTTACAAAATATGGTTTATCAGGTAAAAATCAACAATTTGTTGGATTATGATTAAATGATCTTGTTTTACCTCAATAGGAACAGACTGGAATCTGTACCTGACTGGGTATGTGATGCCAAGAAACTTGAGCTGCTGGATGTTAGTCATAATCTGATTGCAGAATTACCTATGAGGTGAGAAAGGACAGTAGTGCTCAACTGATACTTGTGGACTAAGGCACAGAGTTTCAGTTAATAAACTGATGTCGCTACTTTTTATGTTACCTATTCATAAATGAGTAACGTGGTATATGAATTTCAGTGTGTGGGTATGATGCTAGGTATGAAAGCCCTATGTCCCAAAAACTGGCAGATTGTATCAAACAGCATATCCTTTAGACTGTTTGCAATAGCATGGTATTGACCATACCCAAGTAGCCCATGCTTGCAAAACTCGCAACAAAATGTCCATAATTCTCTATGATTTGTGATTGGACATCGTAGCTAAATAATTCTGACTCTGCAAAGAATTACACAGACAACAAATTTAGGATTGTCACTTGGGCTTGCAGGGTGGTGCACTTGCATCTGCTGTAAGCTACATATATTAATGCACAAGGCCCTGTACTTTGCAGACGGAAAGAACTGCAATATTCAAAAAAAAATTAACACAGCATGCCCAAGTGATTGTTTGGCCTACTCTTACTCCTGTTTCATACATTCTTAAAACCATGCCTGAAAGAACATTCCTGAATTCTTTTAAATTTAGCTTATGGACAGCTGAAACTGGCAGCAGAAGACTAGAAAGGAAGTTGCTATTTGCCTTGTACATGCTGTTGCTCTGCTTCACCTCAGTCCAGTATTGTGCTTTGCCTTAGACTACTTTGTGGTGCCATCTTCCATTGGGGGCAAATGTATCAAAGATTAAAGTTTCTGATGTTTATAGATGGGGAAACACTGAACTGATTGAAAAGTGGAATAAAAAATGTTTATTTGGGAAGCTTTGTATTCTTTGGGGGTGAAAATGATGAATTATGTGGTGAAGTTTATTTTGAGAAAATGTAGCAAGGTGGTGACTGGGTCCTAGAAAGTCTCTTTTTACACATGAAATGGGACACGATTAAATTTATGATATTTTCCTTCGGATTAAAAAAGATATTATTTGAGTTCACATTAGAAATAATGTCCCTTTGGATATATTACAAGTGTCTTGCCAGTACCCATTTAACCAAACTACCATATGAATCCTTCTGGTTGGGAGGAGAGAAAACAGAATGTGATAAGGTTACCTCATGAGCAATGTAACAGCTTGTACATAATATTTGAAAAATATTTTTATTTGTTGTTTACCTCAGATTACTCTGCAGCTTGAGCCTTCAGAAGCTTTTAGTTGGGCACAACCATCTTCAGAGTCTCCCCAGTCACCTAGAGCACACACCTCTGGAAATTTTTGATGTACAACATAATCGACTAAGTGAGCTTCCAGATTTACTTTTCCTCAAGGCTTTGAAGTAAGTAAAACATTTTGCAAATTATGTGAAAGGATTATATTGAGAGGGATGTTTGGCCGAAGACCAGAAACCAATAAGACAGTTGAATACTGCATTAATTATCTAAATATCTGTGTGTATCTAATGTTTGAAATTATTTAATACTATTTTAACTGATTTATTGTCATGACAAATTTATAAGAATTGTGACATAAGTGGAGATCTTTGGGTCTTTTTTATTTCCTTTGTTTAAGCGTACCGTATTCTTTGGCTTAAAAGGAATTTTTCTTTAAATCATGAAAATGGATGCTGCGTTTGTCTTGTGCTGTTATTTAGTCGATATTTCTTTTTTCCAGTGTTACCAATGTGGCTAAAATTTAGACTGCTATGTAATAGTAGTTTGTTAACCTCAAAACTGCTGCACATAGTTGCATGAATACAGGAGTGTCAAACAACTTACTGACTGATGTTTTTGTTTCTGACACCTAAACTCAAATCACAAATTAACATTCATACTCCTGTCTAATGTTCAGTGACTAATATGTAAGTTTATTCGAAATAATTAGTATGACTTAGTGTAGTACAAGCAATTAATGAACATGTAAAAAAACTTTTGAGAAACTAATTTGTCAATCATGATATATGGAATTGTATGTTTTAAAAACGGTTTCAGTATGATGTCCAAACTAATAGTTTGTTCATTATGATTTTCAAAAAAGGCTTTAGATTAAAATCATCTGTGAGGATCTCCAGAGGAGAGAAGCTCAGGAACAGAACTGGAAATAATAGCTTTATGTACAGTGATGAAATCATAGCACAGGGAAGGACAGAGTTAATTTCAAGAGTTGGTGTTTGGCTTCTGCTGGGTATTGGAAGGCAAGATAGGCAACAATAGCGCCATTCTTGTTGTCAAAATCTCTTGAAAATGTTAGGGTGGACCTGAGAGAAAGCTCTGAGCTTGCAGAACCATAGTCAAGGAGCTAAGTATTAAGGAGTGGTTAGGTCCAGAGGTAACTGAAACATGAATGAAAATTCCAGCAGTAGATGAGCTGAAAGGGACTTGTATAAAGCAAAATACTGCAGATGCTGGAAATCTGAAATAAACGTGGAGAATACTGGAGGAACCCACCAGGTCTGACAGGAAACGGAAACAGAGTTCATGATTCTTCTTCAGAAGTAGTGTCATAACAGATACAAAGTGTTCACCCTGTTTCTCACTCTGCAGATACTGTGAGATCTTCTGAGTTTCTCCAGCATTCTCTGTACTTGTTTGTGAAAGAGACTTGTGTTGCTTCCTCAAATAGAAATACAAGCAATGTTGTATCACTGTTTTTCCACACCAAAAGCTATGTCTAATAACTCCAAAAGTGCAAACCATTCTTCGTCACTTCTAGAATATTTAAAATAGGTGTAGAAAGAATTGTAAATGGAGGATGGGGTTGTAGGGTCATTCTGATTCCTTTTCTCAGCTTGCTACAATCTCTCCTTTAAACTATAGGAGATGCATTGCCTGGTAAAACTGATAAGGTAACCAAATGTAAATAAATTTAACTGTAAACAAGAAGTCGTTATTTTAACATTCTGCTGTGCCCTTCCAGGCAGCGAACACATGAAGTTTTAATATCATCAGTCATTAAAATGAACCTTTAGAAGTTTCATGTCTCAGTATCATCTGTATTTTGGTGGTGTGTGTGTCATCGTGCAATGACAGGCAGGTTGCAGAGTCTATATGACTTGAGGTTGCTTTGCCAATCTTTCACTGTCATTGTGTCAAATTCTTGAAACCTTCTGCCGTCAGTATGTGGACAACACTAATTCATGAGAAAAGCTATCATCACTTTCTCTACTGGGGATTGACAGTAAACTTTGGTCTTGACAGCAATGCCCGAACTCGGGAATAAAAGAACCAATATTTCAATAGCCTGTAAAATTTACTTTGGTTTCTTTTAGCTTGCGATGTCTCAATGTATCTGCAAACAATCTGGAATCACTACCTCCTAGCAGTGATACTGAAGACAGTCTCAGTGTATTGCAAGAACTTTATTTAACAGGAAATAACCTTACTGATAAGTGTGTTCCAGTGCTGACTGGGCACCCACGTCTTCGAGTCCTTCATATGGCTTATAACCAACTTCAGTCATTTCCAGCCAGGTAAAGCACTTTTCTCTTTGTAGAAAACCTGTTCATCAAAAATTTTAGACCGATTGTTTTGAAAGTTATCCAACTAGAAAGGATATTGCAGAGTACAGTTCTTTCTAAAAACCTACATCAATAATTTATGCTCTTAGTGATGAAGTTTGCTGTTGTAGCAAAAATCCATCTCTTAGTTCAGCAGAATTTGACTGCAAGGGCCTGATGTTACTAGCAGTTGTGAAAGACTATGCAAGTTCCTTTTAACTTAATGACATCCACATAAGTTCACTTCTGGATCTTCAGAGAGAGGAGATATTCATTCATTAGACTATGTTGGATTCAAAGCTAGGCATCAGATATAGAAAAATAAAATGCTAATTTCCGAAAATACTTTCTTACTTACCTGTTTGCGGATGTTATTTCTTACCTCTGGAGAAGTTGAGACTTGAACCCAGGTCTCCTAGCTCAGAAGTAGGGATATTACCACTGTGCTACCAGAGTCTGCCAATCTCCTGAATGTATTTTTCTAATCAACCTGTTCAGAGATGTTATTACACATTTCTGGAGCTGGTGGGACTTGAACCTGGGCTTCTCAGTGCCAGGGTTGGGAGACTACCACTGCACCACAAGAGCCCCCTAATCGCCTGAATTTTCTTATTTAACCTTTTTTTTTCTAATCAACCTGTTCAGAGATATTATTACACACATCTGGAGCAGGTAGATCTTCAATCTGGGCCTCCTGGCTCAGAGGTAGGGACACTATCACTGTGCCTATGAAAGCTCCCTAATCTCCTGAACCGATTTTTATTTTTTGTTTTCATAATCAACCGATTCACAGATGGTATAGCACAGCTCTGGTGCAGGTGGGATTCGAACCTGGGTCCCTTGGTTTGGGGGTAAAGACACTACCAATGTGCCAAAAGAGCCCCTAATCTCCTCATATTATTACACAACTCTGTGTTAGGTCGGACTTGAATCTGGGCCTCCTGGCTCGTACGTAAGGACACTGTCATTGTACCACGAGAGCCCTCTAATCTCCTGAACTGTATAATGATTTAGTAGCTTCACATGTTTGTTTTAATGAAGTAATGAAAGTCTATCCCTCTGGTATGCTAATTAACTTTACCCTTTTCCTTCAGTAAGCTGTCAAAGCTGGAGTTACTAGAGGAACTGAATCTAAGTGGAAACAAGCTGAAAGCTGTTCCTACCACCATCACGAGTTGCAAGAGATTGCACACACTGATCGTTCACTCCAACAATATTGCTGTCTTTCCAGAGATCCTGCATTTACCAGAAATTAAGGTGCAAAGTGTGGTCTGGGTGATTCTGTGGTGTTTTGTATGTTGTATTTCTCCTCTTCTATTCCTGCCACCTCTCCTAACCCTACCACTTCCAGAACAGGGTATCTTTTGATGGAAAACCACCAGTAACATCTCCACTTCCACCATCTGCTATATACTGTCACTCCATAATCTTATTCACATTTCATTTGCTGTACAGTTGCCTTGCCTAAGTTTATGGTATATTTTACATGTGATATTTTAGATGCCTTTCAATAAAGTGCAGCTAATGTACTCTAGGCGCTGTTTTGATTTCTGATGTAATGAATAAAAATTACATTTTCTTATGTGAGATATTTAAGATGGATAGGGTGAATAGCCAAGGACTTTTACCTGGGGTTGGCGAGTCCAAAACTAAAGGGCATAGGTTTAAGGTAAGAAGAGAAAGACTGAAAGGGACCTAAGGGCCAACTTTTCACGCAGATGGTAGTGCATGTGTGGAATGAGCTGCCAGAGAAGTGGTGGAGGCTGGTACAATATCAACATTTAAAAGACATCTGGATGGGTATATGAATAGGAAGGGTTTAGAGGGTTATGGGCTAAATGCTGGCAAATGGGACTAGATTAATTTGGGCTATCTGGTCAGCATGGGCAAGTTGGACCGAAGGGTCCGTTTCTGTGCTGTACAACTCTGACTCTATATAATGTAAGTACAATTTGAGTAGGGAATTGTGATTTCTTTTTTAAAGAGATACACATTTATGAATTTTATTTTGACTGTAGAGTTGTGAAATTTGGCCACTAAGATGAAAATTGAAAAAGTGGGCTTTGGAGAAAAGCATCGTGGGGAATGGCTCATTGTACTTTTAATCTCTTACATTATGCAGTTAATATCTGCATTGTCATCTAATTTGTCTTGGACTGGAAACTGTAATCAACACTTTGCATATCTCATTGTTGCAGTTTGAAATAATTAGATGGCAGCAAGTGACTCCTGCAGTGAACTTTGCAGCTTAAAATAATCTGGACTTTCAGTCAATATTCCTTATCTAGTTGGAATTTGTTTTCATTTCCTTTGCTTTATCCGTGGGTAATTTGAGCTAAACTGTGTGGAGCAACTGAGTTTATCTATTGCTTAATCAATCACTGGCCCAGTTGGTAAGAAATTAAACATACATCATTGTTTACTTTACATAAGCAGTCATCATTATTACATTACTTTCGTCGCATTATTTTACCACTAACTTCAATTGTCTTTATCCTGTTTTAGCTAGTTGACCTGAGCTGTAATGAACTTACAGAGATCTTGATGCCTGAGACCCTGCCAGCCACTTTGCAAGAGCTGGACTTGGCTGGCAACACAAACCTTGTCCTTGATCACAAGACCTTGGAAATATTTAGGTAGGTATCCTCCTGTTCATATACAGTTTCAATACATGTATAGCCTAAACCATAAATAAAAAGAAATACTGGGAACATTCAACAGGTGAGGTTGCATTGGTGAGGAAAAGCTGACAACATAGGATGAGTTTTCAGTGGCAGGAGGGAGCTCAGAGATCAGAGACATCCAGATCCACAGTTACCCCCATGACTTTTATGCTGGTCTGCCGAAGCTGCCCTGCCTCCAAACCACTTTCAGATAGGCTGGATCTGGGGATATGCAGGTACTCATTTACTCACCTTCAGGTGGTGGATAGCAAATCAAGGCAGGTTGAGAGCTTTATTTTAATTCGCTTTTAGGACATGGACATTGCTGGCTGGCCAGCATTTATTGCCTTTCCCTAGTAGTGATTGATACAACTGAGTAACTTGCTAGGCCTTTTCAGAGGGCACTTGAGAGTGAACTATATTGCTGTGGGTCTGGATTCACATGTAGGCCAGACTAGGTGAGAATGGCCCTGAAGGACATCAGTGAGCCAGATGCGTTTCTCTGACAATCGACAATGGTTTCATGGTTATCACCTCCCCTAATAAACACTTATTGAGGTTCCTGCCCTGCACTCTTTGAAGTTTCCAGTCAGCAGATGTCCCCCTTTGATGGCTCGAGTACACCCAGTGAAAGGAGGCAGCCAGCCAGCACCCCAGAAATATAAACATTTCTTCCTGCTCCCTGCACCCAACCTGGATCACTGGTCCCTCTCCTCAGTGGCAGTTTAACAGCTGTGGAGATTGTTGTTCCTAAAGAGTTTTTAGGTGCTTAGAGCACCTGTACACTTTACAGGTCCTCTTCTTTCTCTACCTGTTCCAACAGGCTTCCACTCTCCTGATGCTATCCTTAAATGGAGAGCGAGCTGCCTTTTTTGCCTAATTTTGGGTTATTCCTTTGAAACTTGTGATGGGTGAATATTTCCAGCGTTGTATGAGGTCAGGACTAGCTTTGTTCCCAATGCAGCAGTCCTAACACCAAACAGGTCTTCCTTGGTATTCAGGTTGATGACCTCACAATAACATTGGAAGTTGTTTTGATGAAAATCTTTAAAGCAAAAACAGAGAAAAGGGAACAGGAAAAGATCAGAAAGGAAAAATATGTAATGGAGGAGACAGGATTGATTGAACAATGAAGGAGGTGATGAAACAAATATAAGGCTGAATTTTACAATCACCTATTGCAGGTATGAAGCTGGGTGGAGTTTTAAAACACAGCATGTGGCTTTTGTACCGCAAACCTAAATGTACTCCACCTTTCTCCCATTTTACTGGGACTTGGGTAGCATGCCCTCTCAGCTGTGAGGCATGTAAGTGGCCAGTTGATGGTCACTTAAGTGACCTCATCCCATTCTGCTGTTCTTTTTGCTATTTTCTAATCAACCTGTTTGGAGTTGTTATTACACACCTCTGGAACAGGTGGGACTTGAACCCAAGCCTTCAGGACCAGAAAGAGATTCATGATCACTGCACCACAAGATCTCTCTGTTGTTGTTTAATCCACAGCAGTGGAAGGTCTACGCCAACTGGGTGGGCCAGCAGTTTTTATTGGATTGACTGTTTAACAATCTTGAGTGCACTAATAGGTACACCAGATTTAAGAGAATAAAACAGGCTTGTAACATGGCTCATAATATCTGTTTGAAGCAAGATACATTCATACACATGGACCCATTCTCTGTGAACAAAATTTGAGTTACCCAGGATCTTGGGGAGCCTGCAGTTCTCTCTTGATCCCTGTTTGGTAATGCCAATCAGTCAACCTGCCAGCAAGTTGACATCCTTTTCTCCAGTAGAATAAATTGTCATGATCAGGAAATTGGACGTTCTTGCATGGGTCCTGTTGAGTATAAAATGAAAGCTTTGGCAACACATCTCTCTTTTCAGAAATAATAGTTTGTTACATCTGTGCTTGGCAACCAGTTTGACGCTTTGCATTGAAACATGCAATGTCATATGTTACATCATGGGTAGCATCAGTGCTGAAAATTCATATGCGGGACATGGCCATTGGTGGCTGGCAAGCATGTATTGTATTACAGAGGGGAATGGCCGAACCCCTCTGATAGTTAAATCAAGACACAAGGCCCAACCTGTTATAACAGCAGTAGAAGTTCCCTTCTAATATTTACCCCTGAAACACCCAGAGATGCTTGCCTTTCCCCTTGTAATCTGTTAAGAGTGGTTAAAAGAAAGAAAAGCCCTGATCTCCATTTTACAAATAACAAGAAAAATTTATTTGTTTAACTCTAACAGTGAACAAATTAACAGAATTACTAACAAACCAAACAATTTCCCCCCCTAAACTACTAACTACTTCCTAACCAGTCTAAATTCTACTGGAATGCTGTTCAAATAAGCACAAGTTCCACTTAGATAAACCCAATTAATAAGACAACAATAAGTTAAAACTTAATCTTTCCAAGTTTACACAGACTGTCTCTTCTGGAACCCTCTGCCTTCTGTTGATCTCACGTCACAAATGCCTTTCTTCCGCTGATTCTACTGTCAGGGATGTTTTCTCTGTGAAGACTCTTAACCAAAAATGCTGTGGTACCTTTTGTCGATAAGATGATGCTTTCTTAGAGAGCTTAGCGATTTCTTGTGAGAGCTCAGGGCTTATTTCTCAGATGGCGGGCTTGCTGTTCTCTCAGATGGCAGTTGGGTCTCTCCTGATTTTCCAAACACCCTCATCTTTGTGCCCATATTGACATAATAGTATTTCTTACCTAGGATTGGTTCAATGTTGTCAACACCATCAGTTTTTAAATTCAATTGGCTTTAAATTGCTGAGTGCTTCGTTTAAGTTTATTGGCCAAATTCAAACTTGTTGTCTTGGTAAAAGTGCTACTTGGTTGTTCGATACGAAATGTTTCAATTTGGGCACACTCTGTGCACACTACATGTAAACTTCCAAGCACAGACAAAGCACAATCTCTTAATGAGACCAGACACTTTCTTCCCCACTTATCATGTTTTACTAACCATTCTAACTTCCTGCCTTCCAATTCATGAGTACTGTACCCAACTTCATGACAATTACCTGTCCCTTGTTGCCCTTGAGAAGGTGGTGATGGTGAGCTGTACCACTGCAGTCCACCTGCTGTGGGTTAACCTACAGTGCTGTTCAGGAGGGAATTCCAGGATTTTGACCCAGCGACAGTGAAGGAATGGTGATATATTTCCAAGTCAGGATGGTGATTGTTTCGAAGGATAACTTGCAAGTGGTGGTGTTGCCATGTATCGACTGTCCTTGTCCTTCTAGATGGAAGTGATCGTAGGATTGGAAGGTGCTGTCTGAGGATCTTTGGTGAATTTCTGCGGTGCATCTTATAGATATAATAAACTGCTGCTACTGACCATCAGTGGTGGAGAGAGTAGACACTTGTGGTTGTGTTGCCAGTCAAGCGCCTGCTTTGTCCTGGCTGGTGTTAAGCTTCTTAAATGTTGAAGCTGCACTCATGCAGGGCAAGAAGTGAATATTACATCACGCTCCTGACTTGTGACTTGTAAATGGTGGACAGGCTTTGGAGAGTCAGGAGGTGAGTTACTTGCCAAGTATTCCTAGCCTCTGACCTGCTCTTGTAGCCACTATGTTTATACTGGGAGGCCAGTTGAGTTTCTGGTCAATAGCAATACCAAGGATGTTGATAGTGGGTGCTACAATGATGGTAACACCATTGAATGTCAAGGATCAGTGATTAGGCTGTTTCTTATCGGTGATGGTCATCGTTTGGCATTTGTTACGTGCCACCTGTCTGCCCCAGCCTGCATGTTGTCCAGATCTTCTATTTGGACATGGATTGCTTCAGTATCTGAGGAGTCAGAAATGGTGCTGAGCATGCCACTTCTGACCTTAACAATGGAGGGAAGGCAGTTGTTGAAATAGTTGAAGATGTTTGGGCCTAGGACACTAACATAAGGAATTTCTGCAGAGATGTCCCGCTGCTGAGTTGACTTGACCTCCAATGTCGTATGTGCCAGGAATGACTCCAACCAGCAGAGAGTTTGCTCCTTGATACCCATTTATTCCAGTTTTACCAGAACTGCTTGATGCTACACTCAGTCGAAAGCAGCCTTGATGTCAAGAGCTGTCATACTCACCTCACTGTCGCTGGTCAAAATTCAGCTTTTTTGTCTATGGTTGAACCAAGGCTGTAATGAGGTCAAGGAGCTGAGTAGCCCTGGTTGAACCCAAACTGGGCTTCACTGACCAGGTTATTGCTGAGCAGGTGCTGCTTGATAGCACTGTTGATGACGCCTTCCATCACTTTATTGATGATCGAGAGTAGGCTGATGGGGCCATTACTCACTGGATTTGTAAATGTTAACTTCTCTGTCAAACATGCAATCATTGCATAAATCAGATGTTGCAAGGCAAAGGACAGAAATGTTGAAAATGAAATGGCACTTTTTTTTTTTTTTAACAGTCATATCACCACCTTGAAAATTGATCCAAAACCTACTGTGCAGACTAGCGATCCAGCTGGATCTCCAGCATTCTGGAGTCATGGCTATTCTGAAATGGCAGGACACAGAAATAAGTAAGTAAAGTAGCACTGGGCCTGTTTGTTTTCTTATGCAATATACTGTAGGTGCATTTCCTTATTTTCCCCAGTGATGCAGTGCAGGTATTTATTTCTGTTTGTTATCTTCAATGTTCCATGACATTTGACTTTATTTACTTTTCCATTCCTCCTTATATAAAAGGAACCACCTATGTCTGTTTCCAGTAATAGTTGTTACAGTGAAGCTAGGTCTCTAGAATACTCGGTCCTGGAGCCCACATCCATCTGTTTATCCTTCACCTTTCATTCTCCTTAATTTATGTGCAGACAATTTGGAGACTTTGTCTGCAGTGTCGAGTCAGTTTATGTGGAGATGTATGTGTGGAAGAGATGGGTGAGGTCCTCAATGAATACTTCTCTGTGAATACTTCCTCTGTGGAGGAAGACATGAAGACTTGGGGAGTTAGTGGTGATGTCTTGGGGACAGTCCATATCACAGTGCAGGAGGTATTGGGAGTATTGGAATGTATGAAGGTGGATAAATCTCCTGGTCCTGACTAGATATATCCAAGAACCCTGCAAGAGGCTAGAGAAGAAATTGCGGGGGCCCTGGCTGATATATTGCATCATCGTTACCACAGAGTGAAGTCCCAGAAGACTGGACGGTAGGAATGTTGTGCCCTTATTTAAGAAGGGCTGCAAAGAAAAACCTGGGATTTATAGACCAGTAAGCTTAACATCTGTGGTAGGTAAGTTACTTGAGAAGATTCTGAGGAATAAGATATACGTGCATTTGTAAAGACGGGGTGTGATTACGAGTAGTCAGCATGGCTTTGTGCATGGGAGATCATGCCTCTCAAATTTGTTATAGTTCTTTGATGAAGTGACCAGGAAGGTTGATGAGGGCAGAGCAGTAGACATAGTCTATGGATTTCAGTAAGGCCTATGATAAGGTTCCACATGGTAGGCTGCTCTGGAAGGTTAGATCACATAGAATCCAGGGAGAGCTGGCAAATTGTATACACAATTGGCTTGATAGGAAGCAGAGGGTAATACTGGAAGGATGCTCGTCTGACTGGAGGCCTCTCCTGTGATTAGTGCTGGGCCCATAGCTGTTTGTTATTTATATCGATGATTTGGATGAGAGTGTACAAGGCATGATCAGTAAGTTTGCGGATGACACTAAAATAGGCGGTATCGTGGACAGTGAGGAAGGTTATCAGATTTTGCAGCACGATCTTGATCAGCTGGGGAAGTGGGCCGAGAAATGGCAAATGGAGCTTAGTATAGATAAGTGTGAGGTGTTGCATTTTGGAAAGTCAAATCCAGGTAGAAGTTTCATGGTGAATGCTAAGGCCTTAAGGAGTGTAGTGGAACAGAGGGACCTTGGAATTCAGGTGCTCTGTTCTCTGAAAGCGGAGTCACAGGTAGACAGGGCAGTGAAGAAGGCTTTTGGCACACTGGCCTTCATCAGTTAGACCACTGAGTATAGAAGTTGGGAAGTTATGATGCAGTTGTACGTGATATTAGTGAGGCCACACTTGGAGTATTGTGTTCACTTTTTGTCACCTTGCTATAGGAAGGATGTTATTAAACTAGAAAGAGTGCAGAAGAAATTTACAAGGATGTTGCCAGGACTCGAGACTGAGTTATAGGGAGAGGTTGGACAAGCCGGGACTTTTTTCTTTAGAGCGTAGGAGACTGAGGGGGGATCTTATAGAAGTGTATGAGACCAGGACAGGCATGGATAGGGTAAATGCACTCAGTCTTTTTCCCAGGGTTGGGGAATCGAGGACGGGGGGACATCAGTTTAAGTTAAGAGGGGAAAGAATACATGGGAACCTGAGGGGCAACTTTTTTACACAGGCTGGTACGCATATGGAATGAGCTGTTAGCGGAAGTGGTTGAGGTAGGTACATTAACAACATTTAAAAGGCATTTGGACAAATACATGAATAGGAAAGGTTTAGAAGCTTATGGGCCAAGTGCAGAGAAATGGGCTTAGCGTGGATGGACATTTTGGTTGGCATGGACCAGTTTGGGCCAAAGGGCCTGTCTCTGTGCTGTAGGACTCTGTGACTCTATGTATACTAATGCCACCTAGCTCAAGTTTACCTATTCTGTGTTGCCAGATCATCAAACATCTGCCATCTGTACTTCAGACAGAATGTTTCTTTGTAAATAAAAACCGAAAGAACTGCGGATGCTGTAAATTAGAGACAAAAACAAAGTTGCTGGAAAAGCTCAGCAGATCTGGCAGCTTCTATGAAGAAAATAATCAGAATTAATGTTTCGGGTCCGGTGACCCTTCCTCAGACCAGGTTCTGAGGAAGGTCACCGGACCC
>NC_063346.1:29472727-29500729 GCF_021869965.1 Rhincodon typus | reverse complement strand
ACAGATGCTGCCAGACCTGCTGAGCTTTCCCAGCAACTTCATTTCTCAGTAAATCCCTGCTTAACTCCCACCGTCTTGTCACTTTCATCCCTTTCAAATCCTCTTTAAAATGTATAATTTTGACTGAGCACTTCTCTTGTAGTTGTTATATTAGTCTATCTGTTATTGGCTCTGTGATGTGCTTTGCAATTTCTTGTTACAATAAAGATGTAATACAAACTGGAACTGGAAGTTGTTTACTGAGACTTAAAGGTTATAAAGGTAAGATGGATATATCACTTTTTTGTGTGTTCCAGTCACCTTGTTAACTATTGTAAACTAGAGAATTTCCAGTTGTAGATACAGCAAAATGATTGTCAATTATTTGTCATGTTCCTTTTGTTGTGACATGGAATTTAAAAAAGACTAGTATTGTGGGCAAAGCAGATAATTCATGCTATTGGAATTATTGTCCCATTATACTACAGTTGTTCTAACCAGTGCTGTCTCTAATTTCTCTCCCTTGCACTGCGCAGTCCTTTTAAGAATCCATGGTCTGGTTGTTTCCTGCATGGTGCCTGGAGGGAACATTGGTTCTGACAGCAACAAAACCAAAAACTCTATAACGAAACTCTTTGGCATCTGAACAATGATCAAGAAACTAATATATCATAACTTAAAAACATTCAGAACCATTAAAGTTCACATAGCAAGGAAACTGTCCCTTAATATCTGTGCCACACTTTGCATGAAAATGCTAAACTACGATTCCACTTTTTCTTTGTTTCAAATGCTTGTTAAATTTTTCATCTAAAATTTCCAGTGGTCTCTACCTTAACCAATCCTTATTCCAATAGTCAACTTTGTAAAGAACTTTCTCCAAAACCTACCTCTTGTACCATTAATTATGACACTTCTTTGACACCAGTGATGGGAAAAATGACTGGAGACCAGTTGAGGACAAAATTCTTTCTCACTTGGAGAAGCATGGGCTAATAAGCAGTAGTTGATGTGGATTTGATGAAGGTTAACCTTTTAGAGCTCACCAATCAGGAGTCAGCTGGAGTATTGTAAAAGAATCACAGAAATGTTACAGCGTAGAATAAGGTCTGTCATGCTGTGTCAGCGCTTAATAAACAATTCACCTAGTACTATTTTAAATACTACTATAATATGTTCTCTCAAGTTTCTCTTCTCCAAGTAAAACACTTTTCCAGCTTCTGTAATCTATCAATGTAACTAAAGTTCTTAATCCCTGGAACCATTTTTATGAATTTTTTTGTGCTTTAATGTCTTTGCATCTTTATTAAAAGTGTGGTGTCCAGAATTGGACAGAATATTACAGCTGAGTCCAAATCAATACTTCACGAAAGTTTAAAATGACCTCCTTTTGTTCTCCTATGCCTGTTAATAAAATTAACTGTGCTCCCAAGCTGCTCTATTGCTATTAGTGACTTATGCCCATACGTACCCAGGCCCCGTGCTCTTTCATCCCTGTAAAGTTGTGCTCTTTATTTTGTCCCTCTGTAAACTTCCTACAAAAATCAATAACTTTTATCTGCCAATTTGCCTTTTCTATTAACTATGTTTGTCCTTTTGAAGTTATATGCTACCCTCCTGACAGTTCACAATGCTTTCAAACTTTGTACCTTTCACAAATTTTGAAATGTTGATTGTATATCAACATCCAAGACATTAATATATATCTGGAAGAGCAAGGGTTCCAAAATCAGGGAAAAAGTTCATGAATCACTACTCTTATTTTCTGTCATCCAGCCAATTTCTTATCCATGTTGGTCAGGATTAGAAATTTAAGTTTCTTTAAAGGTCAACCAGAACAGTTCTGGTATCAATTGAGAAAATATGATGCTTGTTGGACCTTGTATTTAAGAGCTCGTTGAAAAGGCTTCTTGTGATAAGGTGGTAGTGTCCCTTCCTGTGAGCCAGGAGACCTAGGTTTAAGTCCCAGATGAAATGTTGGCCCCTATTTCAAGGGGGCTGTAGTATAAGATTAGGGATGTCTTGTGGCAACTGTTCAAGATACTGGTGAGACCACATCTGGTGTATTGTGAGCAGTTTTGGTCCCCTTATTTAAGGAAAGATACTATTTAATTGCTGACAGTTCAGAGAAAGTTCAGTAGGATGATCCCTGATTTGGAGGAATTGGCTTATCAAATGAGTTGGGACCCTCCTCGCTGGAGTTTAGAAAAATGAGAGGTAAACTCATTGAAACACATATGATCTTTAAGGGGCTTGACAGGGTAAATACTGAGAGGATGTTCCCCTCATGGAAGAGTCTAGGACCAGAGGGCATAGTCTCAGAATAAAGGGATGCCAATTTAAGACTGAGATGAGGACGAATTTCTTCCGAGGCTTGAGAATCTTTGGAACTCCTTTCTGCAGAGAGCTGTGGGTGCAGAGTCCTTGTGTCTATTTAAGGCTGTGATGGATTCTTGAACAGTCCAGGGTTATAGGGAAAGGGCAGTTAAGTGGATATGAGAAATGTTGCTTAGCTATGATCCTATTGAATGATGAAGCAGACTCTAGGGGCCAAATGGCCTATTTCTTATAGTCTTATTTACTTACGTTGTTATATATTTCAATAACATATCACCAAAGGTGAACCTTATATAATGATGAACCTTAGAAATATAATAAACCTTAATAATTTACCAGATATTAACCAAATTACTACCTTTTCCTCTCGAAGAGTAAAAATCAGTTACTGGAGGCTGAAAAGTTAGAAGAGCAAAGCCACAGAGCCACTCCCTTAATCACCCAACTCCAGTACTCTATTGTAAATTACATAAAGCTGGATAATCTGTATCCTCCTAACAAAAAAGGCCTTTCTTATCCACTTACAGAGGAACCATTTAAGTCCAACTGCTCTTCCAGTGGACGCCTTGATAAAATCCTGCTCAAAGCTGGGAACTTCAGGATTTGAACTGTAGGTTACAGTGAAATGTTAACTACAAACAAAATTAAATTTGTGTATACAATTAAGACTTTCTTCCCCACAACCACCGGTACTTAGTCTTGAGTGTATTTGTATGTTCCGAACATAAAAGGGGCCTGGCTGACCTAGTTACGGAGGAACTGGTTTGAGCTGCTGTTTTGATTAATTAAGCTTGATTGCTGCTCCAAAGGAGGCCTTGTTAAACATTGCTTAAGGGTGGGAATGTAAATTTTAAATTGTAGATTTCTATTAAATGCTAATTAGAAATAAAATCAGATTTGTACAAAAAAGACTTTCTTACCCACCAACTGCCAGCATTCAGTTCTGGGATCAGTTCAAGTTGATGTCATGTCACATTTATATTGCAGTATATAGGCATGTGAAAAACACTTTTTTTTTGTTCTGTTAAATTATGCATTTGAATTAAATTCTTGCTCACTCCTAAACACATATTTTGGATTTTCCAGACTCTGCCTTTCAGTTCTTGCCCTAGATAGCTTTGGAGATAACCTTGAAGCATTATATGGTGTTTTTGATGGTGACAAAAATTTGGAAATTCCTCGCTTGCTGCAGTGCACTGTGGGAGATGTGTTGGCAGAAGAATTGCAGCAATCCAACGTGGACAGTGTCTACATGACTCATACATTCCTTGTCTCTCACAGGTGAGAAAGCTGTAGTTACCATGTCTCAAACCAGTTTTCACCTGTTCACTGTACCTAAATGGAGAAGTCTTGTGATCATGAAACATCATGATCATCTGTAATCTTCACAAAGGAATCATTAAAGATTATGGCTGATCTTCTACTTCAATGCCATTTTCCTGAACTGTCCCAAATATGTAGGAATCTGTTGATCTTGGTCTTAATGTGCTCAGGAATTGAGCCCCCGCAGGCTCTAGGGCAGAGAATGTCAAAGATTTTCCACCCTCTGAGTGAAGAAATAACTCCTCATCTCTGTCTTAAATGTTCTGCCGTTTTTTCCGTCCTCTGGCCATTTCTAGGCCCCAAAGCCAAGGAAACCTTTCCCCTGTACCTGCTGTGTCAAGGCCCTGTCAGAATGTTTTATGCTTGAATGAGATCGCCTTTCATTCTTGTATAGCCCAGTCTATTTAATCCTTCTCCATAAGGCAATCCCTCCATTTCCAAAGTTTAGTCTGGTGAACCTAAATTACATCTATCTATGGCAAGTATATCTTTCTAGTTGGAAGGATACCAAAACTACACACAATACTCCAAGTCTGGTTTGACCAAGCCTTATTTAAATGCAGAAAGACAGCTTTCCTTCAGTGCTCAATCTGGTGCTCTTAAGGTCAGTTCTTTTATGTACCATGTGCCAAAGATATAAGTTGACTAACACTAACAAGATAGGATATTGCAACAGAACATAGAAGATGCAGAGTTGCAAAGTGCTATTCGTGTAATGAAATATAATGGAAGACAATTCTGTTGTAGTTTATCAATGAAGATTATAGAAATTTGATATAAGTTTGCCATTCGTGCGACTGTTGATAAAATGCCAATGTGACCAATGCAATAATGCATAGAATAACTATGTTTCTTGTCCAGAGTTCCAATTGTCAAGAGGAAGATGTTAGAATGCTTTTAGTTTAATCACACCACCTGTTGATGCTTCCCACCTCTATTGATATCCCAGTGTATATTACCATCGTCCTACGAACTGACGCTAACTTTTAATCAGTTTAGTTATTGACAGATACAGAAAAATATCATTACTGTTTATCAACCTTTCAAAAATAATGTTTAATTACTTCTGTATTGATGTAATTTTCTGCTTATTTCATATTTTTCCATATTTTTCCCCTCTAGGTATTAAGGTTGAATATTCTAAATAGGATATGATAGTTTGTGATCAAAAATGCGATGCATTACTGAATTCAATGCAACAATCTGATCATTTTGTTTCAAGAAAGGAAATTGAATAAAGAAGTTAAAGTTCCAGTGTCCTAGTAACATTTTGTTCACTTGCTTTGTTTTTAAGAAAACTTGGAATGGTGGGGCAGAAGCTAGGTTCTTCAGCTGTTTTATGTCACATTCACCGTGATCCCAGTGATCATAGTAGCTACTTCAATCTTACGGTGGCCAATGTGGGTAATTGCCAAGTGGTGTTATGCAGAGATGGACAGCCGCTGCCACTTTCAAAAGTGTTCAGTCTTGAACATTGTGTTGAGGAACTGGAAAGAGTGAAACAGCAAAAAGCCATTATAACTGAGGTACGCTGTAACATTTAATTTGTTTTATGCCTGTGATAACTGATGCAAGTAAATACAAGTTGCTAATGTTAGAAACTGTATAACATATTTTCGTGTTTTTATGTTATGTTATTCAAAACAGTCTTGCAGTTCTTAATATCCCATGAATTGTGTGGTTTATTTTATTATCTTGTTTTATTCATAGTAAAATGTGTGTGATTAATATATATTTGTTTATTTTCCTTAGGACAATAAAGTAAATGGTGTTACTTGTTGTACACGTCTGTTGGGCTGCACGTACCTTTTCCCATGGGTCCTTCCAAGACCCCACGTTCATACTGTATCACTTACTGCTCAAGATGAATTCCTTATCTTGGGCAACAAGATGCTCTGGGAATATTTGTCCTATGCTGAGGCAATTGAAGCTGTTCGGAATGTTCCTGATCCTTTAGCTGCAGCTAAAAAACTTTGCACACTTGCCCAGAGTTATGGTTGCCATGACAATGTTGGAGCTGTTGTGGTGTACTTGAGTGTTGGGGAAGACAACTGTACGTGTGAGGTACATGGAGTTCCTATACCTAGTCCAGGTATATTTGCCCCTGTTAACATGATAGTAAAAGATAGTGCTCACTATTCTGTCACGCCATCATCAAGTAGTGGCATAGCATCTGAATTTAACAGTGAGATGTCTGCTTCTGAGGTGAGCAGTGAAGTGGGATCTACAGCATCAGATGAGCAGCCAGCTGCAAGTCTGGAGGGTGGTGTACTCACTCGATCTGAACGTCGTTGTAGCCTCCATCCAAGCTCTTCCACTAGTGTTTTCCAGCGGCAACTTTCCAGCGCGACATTCTCAAGCAACCATTCGGATAATGGCCTTGATAGTGATGATGATCAACCTGTAGAAGGAGTAATCTCTAATGGCAGCAAACTGGAAGTAGAGGTGGATATCCATTGTTTCCAGTTCAAAGTTCCAGGAAACTCCACTATTTCACAAGCCTGCGATGAGGGATTGTTTGTTAGCATGTCCGAGGATGATAATTCAGGAACTTATTTAAAAGTACAGAGACAAAATGGTATGAACAGTGGGTCATTATCAACAATAAATAAGGAAGGAAATGACTTGAAGAAGTCCCCTTCTGCATCGAACCTACAAGCGAAGAAATTTTCGAATGGCTCTGTGGTCCCTCTTGAAAAAAGTCACAATATCATTGAAGTGGCTACAGAGGCACCAAAGAAAAAATGTGGATATTTTGCAGCGCCAGCACAACCAGACCCAGAAGACCAATTAATTGTGCCACCAGATCTGGAAGAGGATGTAAAAGAGCAAATGAAACAGCATCATGATCCTGTTTCAGAAGCTGAATCTGAGAGAGACAATAGATTTACCCATCAGGAGGTCTATGACACAGCTCTGTAGCAGTCTTCCAGTGATGGAATGTCTGCTGTTGTTACATTGTCAAAATGAGGGTTAGGATAATACAATATTAGATATATCTTGTACAAAAGATAATCATGCCAACTCTAAGGAATGTTATTTAAATTGTATATAAGTCAAAATAGATTCAAGATGCTTCAGCATATGTCAAACCAAAATTGACTGTGTGATATCGGCAATGAACTCAAGATTTTTAAGTTATCTTACGTTCGTTTTGGGTTTTTGTTTCTAAATTAAGCCGTGTTATCCTAGTGACATGAACAAGTTATATTTAAAATGGTAAAAGCTCTATGGCATCTAATTTTACATACTACCGCCTGTGTAAAATGTTTACAAAGCTTTTTCAATTAAATGGACTGCGACTAAGTACGTTTTGACAGTTTAAAAATAATAGCAGCATTTCTAAGTAGGTGAATACAATTTCAGTGGTTTCAAGTTTTATTGCACTGACCAAATTTACCTTGTTTAAAATCTGACAATCTAAAATCTCTTAATTTTTAAATCAGTAATACAAAAAGCAAAGTAACTGTAAAAAAAAAAACTCCTAGTTTTTTCAGACGTGGTCAGGTTTGCATGGTTATATCTGCTCTATTTATAATATTTGCTGCTAAGCACTCCAAATAGTCAGGTGTCTAATAAAGGCTTGCACCCAGATTGAGCAATGCAACCTTTCAGGCATCCTTGTTTAAGAAAGACGATCTTAGAGTTTCATAAAATTATATTTCCATTTAGAGCACGGTAATACTGCAGCTTTAAATTTCAAAACTGCAAACACAGAGAAAATTGTGAGTGAAAGTTGCCTTCAGACAGTGTTGCGCTTTATGAAAACCGCTGCAGATGTCGGTCTTTCTGTTGCAACAAATCCCATTTGAATTTTACTTGTGCTCACAAACTTCCTAGATAAATGCATTCTGAATTGTGGTTGATGATAAGATTTTAGCTATTTCATATTTAATTTCCATGTTTATAAAAACATGTTTTCTGAAATTTGTTTTCCAATGTTGTGTGTCAGGAAATCTGTAGGTCTACTCAGAGGATTAGACACATGTGCTTTGTCTATTTATGAATATGTTTCATGATTTCTGAAACATTGGTTTGAGAAAGGGAGGAAGCTGATGAACATTAAAACTTGTAAAGGAATCCTAAGTCATTTAGATTTTTGACTGCATGAAATGTTATCAAACAAATGAATTTAACTGCTGCAATGTGGTTGTCTTACTAAGTGTTCAGCATTGATCAAATTAAAACCAGTATTTAGTTTTGTTGTCTTCTGGCAGGGGTGTTTGTTCATGAAGTGGCAGAGCATCATAAATGAGTTGGAATTACTTTAGATCATGGCTACAATGAGATGGTTGGTGCAGGGAATCTTTTTGAGATTCCTCTGCATAATAAGGATGAAAGAAAATTGGTCAGAAAATAAATCTGAAATTTGTAGACTATTAATGTCTTGCTAGCTAATCTCTCAGGGAAGAAAGATGGGTAAGACTGAACAAGATCAGATATTAAAGGGGGCAGGATGCTTTACTAAGATTTTTCTAATGGCATTGGCCATAATTCAGATTTTTGAGCATTTACTTACTTTAGAAAAGGTAGAAGTCCCACAGCTAAAGAAAATGTGTCAACACATTCAATTTTGTATCGCCCAAATAAAGACTAAAAACAAAATTTTAAATTTATCAGTACCACCACCACTACCTTACACCACTACCCCCCCCTTCCAAAAAATTAGATTTTCCTGTAGTTAACAAAATACTGTTGCCCTTAATGATAGGTACAAGTGCTGTCTTATAAGAGAAGGCAATATTATTTATGTTTAAATGTTTGGTTTAAATACTAATATCCTTAATGTATTAGAAAAAGCGGGCGATGCTGCAGTGCTGCTTTACTGATGATGGTTTCATGGCATCCTGAATGCATCCTTGCTGTGTTCTGATTGCTGCTCTTTATAGATAAAAAGTCATAGAATAACTATCAAATGATTGGCCATCCATTCATTATAACATTTCTGCTCCTGTTCATCTGTTCATTCTTACCGTAATCACTATCTTTTAATGCCCTTATCCCATTAAAGTCATTGTGTACTCTAACCCTGGTCATTCCCCCATGTGCAGCCTCTACCTGTCCTCCCTTAAATTAAAGGGACTTATACTTGAATGTTTTATGGAGGATGGCTGGCTCAGCTACAGATGCATGTCTGCAGGATGACATAAACCTGAATCTTGAAGGGCACAGGACATTTAGGAAGGACTGGGGAAAGATGGAGAGGTGACTGTAAGTTAATAATACCAGAAATCTCTCAGCACCAGGTTATAGTCCAATAGATCAGTACTCAATACCACCAATTGCCAATTTCCAGGCACCATCCTACAACTCATCCGCTTCATCCTCGATCACAGCATCTTCACCTTCGACAACCAGTTCTTCATCCAGACACACAGATCAGCTATGGGGACCACATTTGGTCCCCAATATGCTAACATTTTCATGTACAGGTTCAAACAAGACTTCTTTGCTGCACAGAACTACCGACTAGTGCTGAACACCAGATATATTGATGACATTTTCTTCCTTTGGACTCATGGCAAGGAATCGCTGAAACAATTACATAGCGATATCAACAAGTTTCATCCCACTGTTGGACTTCCCATGGACTACTGTTATAGAATCAGTCTCATTCTTGGACACACGCATCTCCATCAGGGATGGACACCTCAATACCTCACTCTCCCACAAGCCTATGGATAACTTTATGATGCTGCACTTTCTCCAGCTTCCACCCTAAACATATTAAAACAGCCATCCCCTACGGACAAGCCCCAAGCCTAAACAGGATCTGTTCGGATAAGGAGAATGAGATGGACACCTGAAGGTGTTGAAGGACGCCCTCTTAGGAACAGAATACAATGCCTCATTTATCGATCACCAGTTCCAATGTGCCACAGCGAAAAACCATAATGACCTCCTCAGAAGACAGACGTGGGATACATCCGATAGAATACCCTTCGTCGTCCAGTACTTCCCGGGAGCGGAGAAACTACGCCATGTTCTTGCAGTCACTGACTATGAGCACCTCGCCAAGATCTTCCCCACGCCTCCACTTCTTACCTTTTAAACAACTGCCAAACCTTAAACAGACCATTGTTCGCAGCAAACTACCCAGCCTTCAGGGCAACATTGACCACACACTATACAGCCCCATCATGGCAACCTCTGCAAGACATGTCAGATCTTCAACATGGACACGACCATCACACATGGGAACATCACCCACAGCATGCACGGCAGATACTCATGCGACCCAGCCAACGTTGTCTATCTCATATGCTGCAGGCCCGAGGCATGGTTTATTGACGAAACCATGCAGATACTATGACAATGGGTGAATGGACACTGCACAACAATTGCCAGACAGGGATGTTCCATCCCAGTGGGGGAACACTTCAGCAGTCAAGGACATTCGGCCTCAGATCTTCGGGTAAACGTTGTCCAAGGCAGACTTCGGGATACACAGCAACATAAGTCACCAAGCAGAGGCTGATAGCCAAGTTCAGTACCCATGGGGATGGCCTCAACCGAGATCTTGGGTTCATGTCGCACTACAGGTGACCCCATCACACTGTCACTCACATAGTCAAACACATGCAAACATACATATACACACACTCACTCTCACATAGATCCTCTCTCATACACACTGTGTGTCTCTCTCTCTCTCTCTTCCCCCCTCTTCCCCCTCCACTGCCTCTGTCTTTCTGCCCCCCTATCCCCTCCATGTGTGAACACACACTTGTGGATCTATGGGATCAATTTGTATTTGCAGATACATTCCTATTTTGTTCAAAAAGCACACAATTTATAGATAGTCAGTTAGTGTGGTGTTTTATAAATTCCTACTTTAGAAATAAAACCAGTCTGACTCCAAACCAAAACACAAACAGATTCTAAACAAAGCCTCACACCTAACATGCATTGTCTGTCCTAAAATGTCACCTCTTCTTTACACTGATAAAACCTTTAGTTCTCTCAGGACCGTGACTTGAAAGGAATTTGAGGATTTACATATACATATTAATCAATTAAAACCTTCTAACTGATTGAAGATTTAACAGCATCTTAGGTTTGTTTATTACAACCTGATCAGTGGTGTGACCCTTTGATCTTTTACTTATAAATTCTGTCGGATACTACCTCTCTCACTAACACCTGAAGAGGGAGTGAGGCTCTGAAAGCTTGTGTTTTCAAATAAACTTCTTGGTCTATAACCTGGTGTTGTCTGATTTCTGACCTTATCCGCCCCAGTCCAACACTGGCACGTCCACATGTATGGGAGTGGTGTAGAGTTACCTAACAAAATATGAAGGAAGAAATAGAGGAAGGTTGTCAGAAGGCCTTGGCAATCATCATGGGAGATTGTAATCTGCATAGACTGGAAAAATCAGATGGGCAAGTGTAGCCTAGATGAGTTTGTGGAGTATGTTTGAAATAGTTTTTTAGAACACTGTGTTCTGGAACCAACCAGCCAGCAGATTAATAGCAGCCTTGATATTGTGCAATGACAATTAATTAATGATCTCATAGTGAAGGCAATCTTAAGTAGCAGCAAGAATTCAGTTTGAGGGAGAGAGGAAGTGGGTCTGAGACTATTTTTAAAAATATAAATAAGGGCAGTTATGAGGTCATGAAAGCAGACCTGAAGAGATACAATGGCAGCCATTTAAGGAGATATTTCAAAATACGTGACATTAATATATTCCAAGGTTAAAGCTGGTATCAGACTTGAAGGAAAAGCAAATGATTGTACTAAGATAGGTGACCCATGATAAGATTGGACAGAATATAAAAATCAGAGAATGATTAAAGTAGTAACAAGGAGGGCAAAAAATTATAGTACAAGAGAAAGATGGCCAGAAATATAAGAAAAAGGTAGCAAGAATATCTAAAAAATTTGAAAAAGCAAAGTTAACAAGGTTAGCATTGGTCCTATTGAAAGTGAGGTTGGAGAATTGATCATGGAAAATAAAGAAATGGTGGATGAATTGAACAGATATTTGCATGAGTCTTCATTATAGAGGAAGCAAGTAATAGCCATGAGTGTCTATAAGTTGGAAGTGGAAGAGAGTGAAGAACCCAAGACAATTTTAATCGTGAGATTTTGTGCCAAAATTGGGTGAGCTATCACAGGCCAATTAAGCAAAAGCCTGACATAATTCTCACAGAATAATACCTTACAGATGACATCTAAGATACCACCATCATCTTCCTTCGGTATGTCCTATCCCACAGCAGGGCAGCAGATGGTGGAAGTGTGGTATACATTTAGGGAAGAGTTACCATGAGAGTCCTCTATCTGGACCCCATGGAACCTAAGCCATCAGGTCAGACATAGGCAAGAAAGTGTCATGCTGATTACCACCAACCTCTCCGCTCGAACAACACCCCTCCAAAAAAGCAACAAGTTGATGAATCAGATACCCTACATTTTGAATACCCCTTGGAGGATGCACAGAATGTGGCAAGGCACAAAATGTATTCTTGGTAAGGGACTTCAGTGATGAGAACCAAGAGTGCCTTTGCTGTACCAGGACTGACCAGGCCATAACTGCAAGACAGATTCTGCAACAGATGGTATGGGAACCAACACCAGGGAAACTCTTACTTGACTTTTTCCTCACCAATTTACCTATTGCAGATGCACATATCTATGACAGCAATTAGTAGGAGTGACCCCTTCACAATCCTTGTGGAGACTTCATATTGAGGATACCCTCCATCATCTGTGACACTGCAATTATACTGAATGGTGTAGAATTTGAACAGAATTAGCAAATTGCTAATGAATGGCCACTGTGGGCCTACCACAATCTGTATTACAGATCATTCTACCATGACCACCAAGCCAAGGATCAAATCTGGTTTGGTAAAGAATGTAAGGGAGCGTGCCAGGAACAAAATGAGGTGTCCACCTGGTGAAGCTACAACAAGGAACCACTTGCATGCCAAACACCATAAGCGGTATGTAATAGAGCTAACTAATTTGGTAACCAACAGTACAGATCTAAGCTCTACAGCTGCTCAATTCAGATGTGAATTAGTAGACAATTGAGCAACTCAATAGAAAAAGCAGCTCTACAAATATTCACATCCTCCATGATGGTGGATCCCAGCACGTCAGTGCAAATGACGAGGCTGAAGCATTTGCAAGCATCTTCAGCCAGAAGTGCCATAAGAACTGAAGGCGCAGGATAATGCAAAGGCCTTGGGCTCCGGAAACATTCCACCAATATCATTGAAGATTTGTACTCCAGAACTAACTGTGCGCATATTAGCTAAGCTGTTCCACAGCCGTTACAACAATGGTATCTACCCAGCAGTGTGAATAACTGCCAACTATGGCCTTTCCATCTAAGGCAGAACAAATCCAACCCAGCCAATTATTATCCATTCAGTGTACTTTCTAATCATCAACACCGTGATGTATGTTGTTGTTGACAGTGCTATTAAATGATATTTGTTCAACAATAACCTGCTCACTGACATCAGTGGACCTCAGTAAGGCCCACTCAGCTTCTGACCTTATTACAGCATTGGTCCAAACGTGGATAAAAGAGCTGAATTCAAGAGAGGAAGTGAGAGTGACTGCTCTTGACATCACTGTAGCATTTGACAAAGCACAGCATCAAGAAATCCTGGCAAGACTGGAGTTGTTAGGAATCAGGGAAACTCTCCACTAGTTGGAGTCATACCAAAGGAAGACAGTTGTCATCTTTGGAGGTCAGTCATTTCAGCCACAGGACATCACTGCAGGAGTTCCTGCAGGTAGTGCCCAACTATTTTCAGTTGTTTCATCAATGACTTTCCCTCCGTCTTAAGGTCAGAGACAGGAATGTATTTTCATTGCACAGTGTATAGCATTATTTACAACTCCTCAGATACTGAAGTAGTTTGTGTACAGTTGCAGCAAGTTCCAGACAATGTTCAGGCTTGGACTGATGTGTGGTGTGAATGCCAATTAAGTGCCGGGCAATGTTTAATTATTCACCTGCTGCTTATTATTCTCCTTTCTCCTAATAAGCCAAGCCAGTCTTCCCCTTGAGATTCCCTCCTTTATCTGCTGTGAGAGAGAGATTTAATGTTTCTGATTGATCTTTGATCAGAACAGAAGAAAGATGGAAATGTAGAGGTTTTGAGCCAGTGGAAAGGGAGAAGGGGTAGCAAGAACAAAATGGGTTGTAAGTGATAGAATAGAAGGCAGGAGAAATTAAATAACTAAATATTTCATGGCGCAAAAGGCAAAGAGATTTGTATGTAGTAAAGCAGGTTGTGTGAAGATGAGATGTGAATGACTATGCAGCAGCTATCAGAGTGAAAGGGATAGGAAATACATAATCCAACAAAAAGTCTCTCTCCCAGCATCTAGAGGTTATGAACCAAGGCTGTGGAGTGCCATGATGGAAAATGAAACGCTGTTCCTTGAGCTTGTGTTGACCTCCATTGAAAAATTGTAGCAGGCAATGAACCAAAATATCCAAGAGGGAACAATGCAGAGAATCAAAATGACAAGCAGCAAGAACCTGGGGGTCATGCTTGTGGACTGAACAGAGGTATTCCCCAGAGCAGTCATTAACGATGTTTCATCTAAGCTGGAATACTGATATGTAGCTGCTCAGAGGGTCCTCAAGCTGTGGACATATTTCCAGAAGTTGCTGCTTTCCATGGACCCCAGATATCTATGCAGCAGCAGGATATATTGGAAGGAACCTGTATACCTTTGAGCTCAATTAGAAGAGACCATCTTAGTAATACTGTCCATCCTGTCACTACTTTAGCTAATTGAATTGCCAAAAATGTTATCTGTATCTCTGTCATTACTGGACGTGAAAAGTCCAATACTTTTGGTTTGCCCTTGCATAATCTATAATGTTGAGTTCATCCGAAACACTGGTGGTAGTCCTGTTCGCCAAAGACCTGATGATCACCAACCTATATTGGCTCCAAGTGCAGTAATAACTCAGTTTTGCTTGTGAAGTGCTTTGAGATGTTTTACTCTATAGAAGTTGTCATAATGAAAAATATTTTTGGACAGTTTGGTTTTATCTGAGATTAGTGAAAATTCAACACTAATTGGTCAGTTCATGACATGGGTAAGAATAGCAAGAAAGGAATATAAAGAGCTTAGTAAACCACCTTAGTGGAAAGAAATCAAACTCCGTGTTGCACACCCTTTCCTCTCCCAAACTCAACGCCTAAATGTCCTAAGCTAAGAAAGTGATCATTTCTGATACTGTCGAACCACCCTTGCTCTCGTGCTGACTGAATGTGATTCAGTTGCAATGGCTCCTTGTACTGCCCACAGTCAAGTCTGTCAAACTCCGATTAGGAGCAGTCATTTGAATATGGCATTGGAGGACTATGAACAAATACGGAAGATAAATAGTGAAACAAAATTTCAGGAAAAGAAATCAAATGGGGTAAAAGCTTGAAACTTGTTTATTTTGTGATGTCAGTTCTTTTTGATTTAAAATTGCACATTGTGTCTAATTCCATGAGTCTATCTACAGCAAACATAGGGTAATTGGACCAAATCAAATTAATGTATTGGCTTAGAAAAAGACTTGAAAATGACCTTGCAGGAAAAAATACAGCAGTGTGATCTTGCAATTTGGAGTTGAACATAGGCTGACAGTGATGTGAATTTACAGATAGGGGCATAGATATTAATTCAAAATCTTCTAAATGAACAAATGAATGTCAAATCTTTGGTAATGAATTAAGTTTTTGTTCTTTATTATTGATTGTGAACACTAAGACTTTTCTTAGATAGTATCTATGTATAGGAATGCCAGCACTGATTTATCTAACATGACCGATGACGTATACAGGATCAGTTGTGACTGGCGTGTAATGAATTTTCTGGATACGATGAGTATGAAATAATTTAAATGTTTTGTATGCAAGATTTAAGTATTTTATTGCGTGGGTTAGGTAGACCTGATTTAAGAAAATGCACATTATTCAAATTTGCTCAAAAAAACACACTTCAACTGGGATTCTCAGTTGTAATTTTCTTGTAACCATATTTTACCAATATAGTGACAAAAATTGCAAGTGGTTATATAGTTCTACAATTGTACAAATATTTTCACGTGCATGGTGAACTAAGTTTAATGTTTTTAATGAATCTTAAATGTATGCAGAGTTGTTCTGATCACATTTGAGAATCTGCCGCCTGAAGTATTTCATTGTTCCATTGACACTGATGGTATCAAAATATTAAAGCTTATTTTTCAAAAAATATCCCATTTAAAAAATGCAGGTAGAAAACTTATAGCACTGGCTTATAAATAACCATAAAATAATTTTAAGAATATAATGAGACAGCATATCCCAAAAGTCACTGTAAATAAAAGTGTAATGAAATTTCTAATTTTTTAGGCAGCAAATCCTATATTATCAGAGAAGACTAATTTGTACATATTGCACCATATTTATATGGGTGATGCTGAAAATATCCATATAATTATATATTGAATATTGATTTATAAGGTACAGTATTAGAGTACATCATACATGCAAATGTTCTCCTGTATAAACAGGACAGAAAGGCAGCACAGATTGATTGATTGATTGATTTTTGTCACTCTTGATTTTAAAATAAGCATGCATTCCTTTATTGTACTATAAAGTTGAAGGGTACAATGGCACTGGAATTCATTAAAGGACAAATGATTTCAAAATGTATTCTTTTAACCTTCAAACAACATTCAAGTTGGAAGAAGCCTCTTTCATTTTGATGTTTTGTTCAGCAGTGTCCAAAGGCAATTATTTTAACCTTTGTTCCTTCATAATGACTTTTCCTGAAGTTGCTTAATGTTTCTTCCACCCAGATCATGCAAACTTTAAATTAGGATCTGCTTTTTAATCAGGTTTTTAGCCCTTTTCCTACCTGGATACTATTTGGAAAGTTTTGCCTTCAGGGTATCCTGCATGTAAGAATGGTTGAAAATGTGCAGAATGTAAAGTTTGATTTTGCAGAGAAGGATCAAAAGTTGAGAAATAGCCTTTGTCCTGTCCTAGTTTTCACTGTGTGATGGAAATTGCACCACTCTGCTGATCAAATTTTCTATACAACTGTTAAAGGAAAAACAAATAACTCCTAGGAGTGATGAAATTAATTGTGACTTAGTCACACCAATTTACTAATCTTCTCTGCGAGAATGTAGCCAATTCAAACATTTCAATGTAAATACAGTAGCACTTTCTTCAATCTTAACTGTTGAAACATCCATTTTAAAAAATGCATTCTTTTGTTGTGCTGTATATTTCAGTTTTTAAAATATTTTGCAGTTGGCAACACCTTGGTGGACTTTTCAAAGTGAGACAATCAAATTGGATAAGAGTTTATTCTCCCTTTGCAACAAATGCATTTAAGATAGTTTTTTGAAGGGATTTACATCATTCTTAAAACTGTAGATACATAGATAATCTTTATAGGTAACCAAACTTAAAGTAACTGAAACAATTGACCATAGGATGGTTTCCTTTGTAAACTGAGTGTTTTCAAAAAATGGTATTTTATGTTCCAGCAAAGCTGGTGGCTTTGTCTGGTTCCTGAGGGTAAAGTCATGGTGTAATCTGGAGGATAGATGTGCTGCCAATTCCAAATGAAATATCAGAGGGACTGAGATTCTGGCGTGGGGAGCAAAGATGATAAAACCGAGAGCTAATTTAGAAATGCCATGGACCAGATATTGATAAGGGGAAAATTTCCATCATGTTGTAAAACAATAATAATTTGGGTCAGCAATTCAATATCCTATGAAGTAATGTGTTTAGATGTTCTGACTTAATATTTAAGTCCTTGCAAGTATTCAGTAGCTTAATGGGCCTTGTATCTAATTTCGTCTCCTCAAAATTACATGTCATCGTATCAGATTCTTACATCTATTTTGTGAAATGGCAATTTCTATTTCTTAAGTAAAATTTCTCCTCCAAGAATGCTAAAAATATGTATAGCCATAATAAAATCTAACATCTGTAAGAGCCAACAAGTGAGTTTTTTATTAAATTAACTGTGTGAAAGTGTTTGCTTCTCCAAAATTTTTCTTTACCAAATGTATTTTAATGCAATTTGAATCAGCATCCTAAGCAAAACTGAAGGCTCCAAATAATTATGAAGTTTTTCAGTTTGGGCACTCCTGATGATGGGAAAACTTACAAGTGCTTGAATTGACAATTCTTTTGGACAACAAAAGTATTGAAATAGCTACAGAACAACTAGTTATATTGATGTAGGTGAATTAGCTGTAACTAAATGTTGTCAAACTTACTTCATTTCTTATTATTTTATTGTATCTGATGCCTCTAACACACCCATCTGATTTTTCTCTGATTCCTGAATCTCTGTGTAGGAGTTTAATCAACTGGTACATCTTACCATGTTAGAGGTGCTACATAAATGGAAGTTGTTGCTGGTACAATCACCAAAAATATTTATAAAACAAATGCCATGCCCATGAGAGCTTCAAATTGGAAGTGAGAATCTTTAATGTCTCAGAGCAGCCAAAGTTCATTTATAGATTTCAAAAGTGCCTTTGGGTTTTGTCAGTGGAATTAAATGTGTGATGTTTACTTTAACTTATTTGTCCACGGCAGTAACTTCACTTCTAAAAGATTTTCTGTTATGATTTTGTGGTAATGAGGATATCACCAGAGTCACTGGTTCTTAACAACTTAATCTGTAGCTGCATCACCCTAACCTACATTTTTTGTTTCATTCCTTGTTTTTCCGTAATCCTATAGAAATTTACAGGAAACTGTGAATCAGAAGAGTTTGTCAAATAACTTTCAGAGCTATCATGCTTTGACGAATAAGGAAATAAAATTTGCCTCAAATAACTTTCAAGATCTTTCACTAATTTACAGGAACTGTTTTGAATTAAAATTGCCCCTATTTAGCAGTTTCCTCTTTTGGACATGGCCATTGTGAGCATTTTTGTTGAACTATTTTCTTCCTTAAGTCTCTTCTCACTATTACTCATTGTGTTTGTATATCCCTCCTTCAGTCTGAAAAGCAAATCAGAGAAAGGAATTGGAGAATTCTTTGCAACTTAACTCTTTCTACGTTGAAATATTCTGTTAATTCATGTCTGATTTTGTTAATTATTAAAGAATATTAATGTCAAATTAGGAACTGCTGATTGGTTGATCTTTTATTATTTGATATTTATTACAGCATCGGGCTATTACATAGCAATCACAAATACCGGTATTGTTTTCCAGACTGTTTAATGGTGAGAATGACACTTTATTTCCTTTCCTTGGTAATCATCAAGCAAGCTCCTACTGTGTCTTAGACTTGGCAATTGCAGACAGTGTAGTAACATACTTTTGTTTCTTCATTGATTACTGGATAATAATGAGTTTTCTTTTAAAAAGTGAAGTTGATAAAGACCCAACAACTACAACTTGCCATAGAAAAACATCGAGGCATTCACAAACGAATGACTGGACAAAATGACCACTGGTCTAATGAAAGAAATATTGGAAGAGCTGGTCAAAGGCCTAGACTTTAAGAAGATTGTAAAAAGAAGAGGTGAAGGAACTAGAAAGGGAATTCAGAGCTGAGGCCTACAAGATTAAGTCTTGGCTGTCATTGTTGCCGGAGAAGTTGGAAGTATAAGACCAGAGTTAGACAAACAGACTACTGGAAAAACTGAGAAGGATAAAGTGGATGAAATGCACAATGATCACATTTATTTAACAATACCGTTTGTGGCTTTGACTCTGGTTATGTCAGTTCTGTTATGGGACAGGAGCAAGATTGGAGAAATTCAAATCTGTAATTCAGGGAAAGACAACGTGAATTTCGAAGATATCAACATCTCCTGTGATGTTGGAGGGAGTAAGGTAATTGCAAATGGGCCAGTAGTTTTCAAGGATAAAGAATAAGAAGGTATTTATAGGGAGAGTTTGATAGAGGTGGTTTTGAAAATTGGGAGATTGGTTAAAGTATTTGTAGAATGGGAACAATTTTATAATGCGAACTAAACTGTAACCCAGGAGAACAACTTGTAATTGGCAATTTAGTTGGAATGGGAGTCCAGTAAGAAAGAAATGGGTCTCGTGGACATG
Source organism: Rhincodon typus (assembly GCF_021869965.1). NCBI lineage: Eukaryota > Metazoa > Chordata > Chondrichthyes > Orectolobiformes > Rhincodontidae > Rhincodon > Rhincodon typus. The sequence goes on along the minus strand of NC_063346.1, from coordinate 29,481,019 downwards.
CGTATGAAGAGATCATGAGGGGAGATGCAGTGAAGCTGGAGAAGAATATGGATTCAGCAGTATGATGGAGGAGGTTTGATTGTGGATGGGACTATATGAACTGAACAGCTTGTTTAATCTTAATTGTCAAAGGAGTTCATGAGACCTCATTGCTTGTTGGAGGTGATGAGGGAGAGGAGAGAGGGTTTCAAAAACATGGGTTATCTTTCATTGTTATTATTGTGCTAAATTGAAGGACTTAAAGTTTTATTTTAAGTTGAAAACATGTCAGTCCTCTATCTTGTGACACATCCCCACAAAATAAACAGATTTATACAGTGTACTATGAGTATTGTACTCATTTGTTATTGACCTCGTAAAGTGCCATGCTCAGTCCCTCATTTATGCTGTTTAACCAAGCTCAGCAGGCTATGGAAAGGGGAAATAAATGGCGGGGCTCTTACTCCTGAAAACTAACCACTAAGCCTGGATAAAAATCGCAAATGTAGCATTCTTTATTGAGGGCACGGCAGAACAGTATCATTTGTGTTATCCACCTTACAACCTAGCTCAGCCTCCTATCTCCTCACCATAGAATAATCTATGACTATCCACAATCATGAAGAAGTGCCATATGTACTGCTTTCAGGAAAGAAAGACAAGAACTTTTTTTTTTAATTCATTTACGAGATGAGGGCACCGCTGACTAGGCCAGCATTTATTGCTCATCCCTAATTGTCCAGAAGGCAGTTAAGAGTCAACCACATTGCTGTTAGTCTGGATTCACATGTAGGTTAGAGTAGGTAAGGATGACAGTTTTCTTCCCTAAAGGGAGCCAGATGGATTTTTCTGACAATCGATAATGGCTTAATAGTCATCCTTAGACCCTTGATTCAAGCTTCTTTATTGAATTAAAATTTCACCACCTGCCATGGCAGGATTTGACCCCAGAACATTAGCTGACTTTCTGGATTAATAGTCTAGCGATAATACCAGTAGGCCATTGCCTCCCCTAAATGAGTCCAAAGGTGCTGTATTTTTCATGGTACAATGCTTGAATATGTTTGTTTTCTTTGAGACATTCAAAGATACATGACTAAACATACAGTGGATTTGTAGAAACATAATAACTTGATGCCTGAAACAAAAATGGTTTCTCATCAGACATTAAAACCTTCACTTATACAAACTATTTTGACAGCTGTTACAGCATTTAAAATGTTTGGTTTGTTATTAACAACCTGTAAGTTTGTTTTTAATATGAAGCAGAAATGGCTTTTTTAATGCCACATACTCTCCAATTTTCAGGATTATAAAAGTCAACATTGTTAGATTTTCATTTCTAAGTCATGAAATTCTGTCTGCTAAGCATTAAACTCATCCCTGAGAAGTTCAACGCAATGAGATTGAATGCCATTTATTGCTTTGTTGCACTGAATATAACTAGTGGACCAGCACCTCTGTTAAACTTAACCTTTGGAACAGCAATTTAAATGTTCGGACCCTTACGTACAAACGAAGGGATCTAGCAGTTCTGGCACTTATTTTTACGATTTGAGTGCAGCAGAAGTTGGGTGATTTTATTTTCCACATTGTTTTTTATTATTTGTAGAGTGACAAATGTACCAGATACATTTTAATGATTTATTTTTGTAGGAGACACCCAATACTACATTCAGTGATTTATTTTTAAACAATCTTTCATTGTTTGTGTACAATACACCTTGATGTGATTAATATCCTGGAAACTTGCACATATGGGGCATGCATTTAACGTTACTGTGAATTTATAATTTGTAATTTTAATTCATGCAGTGTTCATATTGCACATGGTTTAATCAGAACTGAGGTATAGAAAATATTTTAATATATATGTATTTTAGCATGCAAAATTGTGCATAAAATGTAATAATGAGATTCTGTTCTGTGATTATTTAGTGTACTTTGTTTTTCCGTGCACATCATTGTTCAAGTCTGAGGCACTTTGGAGAACTGGGGACTGGGTTTATGCGGATTAATACTTCCCTTAGTTACCAGAATATGTTTCTTAAAGATGCTGCTATAGATTCTGGAGGATCCATCTGTATTTTTGATTATCTGTTAAGCCAAAGTAGCAATAAAGATTTATACCACATAAAACATATGGTTATGGAAGTTTATTCAGACCTAACTAAGGAAATAAATGTCGAGTGACGCCAGACTTGTATAAGTTTCCTCAGGTTGATGTATGATGTTAAATTACATTTTACCAGTTTCTTACTATACCTTTCCGGATAATAAGATTGTTATTTTTCTCCTAACTCTAAACCTCCATTTAGCAGGTAGGCAATTCTACCAAAACAAACATTCTGCTTGGCTATGAACTTAAGAATATTAAAAGTTAATATAGAAAGTGGGGTAGCACAACAAAACAGATAAGACCCCAAGTCCAGATGATATGCACCCCCATGCAAGGAAACTAGGAAGGAGATTGCAGGGATATAACACAAACTTGAGAGATGTGGACATCCAAACCTGATTCTGCATATTAATGGAGGGATAGAACAAAATCTGAATCTACAGATGAATTGGCTGTATGGGAGTGGTAGGAAATGTACTGGGTTCTATTGTACCATTAGAAATCAAATAAAAATAGCAGGGATTATTTTTAAGTACCCCTATGGAATTCATTAAAGAGCTAAGAGAAAGATCAGGTGTATAAACATTTCCCTTCAATGATCAAAAAATTGAGGGATTTAACTGGGTCAAGCAGTTGTTGATATTCCATTGGAGCTCTGCAGCAGTCATTGCTGCCTCTGACTTTCTGACCCTAAAGATTTGGAGCAATCCATGATTTGGGAAGTCCTTGATTAGATTACCTTTATTTTTGCTTATCATACTTGCTTAAGTTTATATTCCCCATGACTGGATCCAACTGCTGATCTTCCCTTATTGGGCACTTTACATAATGAACTAGAAACATGTCTTGTATACATTGTAGGAACTCCATTCCCTCATCCCTTTTACCCACCACCTTTATTCAATTAACACAATGTCATGTCTACATGTTAATTTGCTACTTAACTACCCAGTTTTTCTAATGGCTTCTTTTGTTGCATTTTACCTGTTAACCACCGTCTCCACCACTTCCCCCGCACCCCCGACAAAAGTTTGCCTCTTCTCCAAGTTCTGATATTAAGTTCCTACATCCAATTTATCAATGGCCCATGCTTTTCAGTTAGTGGCAAAGCTACTTTGTGTGTCATGAGCCATGAGAGAGTCTTGCAGAGAAACCTAGCAATATCTCCACTGAGAACCCTGACTCTATCAAAATACATTTGACTGTAGCATCATTAAACAGAGATTTGCAGTGGTGAACTGCAGTTAAGCAAGCTGTTCAAAGAATCCACAAGTTAAAGAATTCTCACTGTCATCCAGCCAGGAAATAAAAAGCACTAACAAGTCACTCTTCTGAAAAGTGAAATAAATGTTCAAACTAAATTAATCATAAAACATTAGCTTACCTGAACCCCTGCCTGGCTTCAACTCAAGGCAGATCAATTAATGAATTAATAAGGCAACAGCAAGAGAGAAAAAATACCTGTGGTAGGTATTAATGAATTATTCACTACATCTAAAATGATTTAGATCATAAGACACAGGAGTAGAAGTAGACCATTCAGTCCATCAAGTCTACTCTACCATTAAGTGAGATTGTGGCTGATCTGACAATCCTCAGCACCACCTACCTTGACAGCTTGACTGTGGAAAGAAGGAGCTGCTGTGATAGGATGACTTGCACTTAAACTGGGGCCAGTGTCCTGGTGGATTGTCTAACTGGAGCTGTGCATAGTGCTTAAAACCAAGATAGAAATGTGGAGTGTTCAGATGAAGAGAGAGATAGAAATCTAAAGAGAGATGTCATAGTGATAAACAGAGAATTTAATGATAATAGTGCATCAACTAATAACATCCAGTTTGCAGAATTTATAATGTTTACATACGGTCTACTTTAACTTAGGGTGGAATGAAGGGGATCATGTGATCTGTTCTGCATCCTGCTCCTTGCTGGCTTTGTTGTTGCAAGTTAAATTGGGTCCAAGTTGTTTTACTTGTAACAAAGGGCACAATGCTAACACCCACAGGCAATGCTGAGTGCATTGGTGATGACTTAGGATAAATTATTAGTCTTCGGATTTCACAAGGAGGTGTTGGAATTGGCTGGTTTTATGAATAGTTATATTTTAAACTATTTAATCCCAAGATAGAATTGATTTGAGTATCTAGAAGGAGCTAACCAGCATTTCAAATTGTATACAAGGCCCATGTAATGTGCACTGACATGGAGACATTTACACAATATTCATTTAGGGAATGTGGTCATTGCTGGCTGGCCTAGAACTTATTGCTCATCCCTGGTTACCCTTGATAAGGGGGTGAGATGCTTTCTTGAATCACTGCAGTCCATTTTGTGTAGGTTCATCCATAGTGCTATAACGCAGAGTTTCAGGATTTGACTCAGTAACACTGAAGGCAAGGTGATAGATTTAGAAGTCAGGATGATGACTGACTTAGAGGGGAGTTTGCAGGTAGTGACATTTCCCTTCTGGATGGTAATAAAAGGTGCAGTCCAGGGAGCCTTGGTGGAGAAGAGTCTGTAGCAAGCAATTGCAACATCAACATACAGGGTTTTGTAAGATATAACCAAACCTCAAGGAAACTGGTCAGTTTGTGAGAGAGAGAAAGAACAAAGACTTGGTGCAGCTGGTCATTATGATTTACTATGCAGAATGTAGGTGGGACCTTGTGTTTAGATTAAGGAGACAAATTTCATGAGGATTTAAATGAGGCTGGTAGGTTCTTCTAGCTTTAGTTACAGAAAGGAATTTCCAAGGTAATTCTTAGTGTCAAAGTCAGCCCTGGGATAAGACTATTTTTTTATTCATTCACAGAATGAGAGCGTCACTGGTGAGGCAGCATTTATTGCCCATCCCTAATTGCCCCAGAGGGCAGTTAAGAGCCAACCACATTGCTGTGGGTCTGGAATCACATGTAGGCCAGACAAGGTAAGGATGGCAGTTTCCTTCCCTAAAGGGCATTAATGAACCAGATGGGTTTTTCTGACAATGGATTCATGGTCACAATTAAATTATTTTTAAATTAAAGTTCCACCATCTGCCATGGCTGGATTCAAACCAAAGTTCCCAGAATGTTATCTGGATCTCTGGATTAACATTCCAGAGATAATACTACTAGGCTGTTGTCTCCCCCATCCAATTGGAAAAGGAAGTTAGGGATGGAAAATAGCTTTTGACAGGATGCAAAAGAATAAAGTGTCCACTTAAGAGACAGTATAATGTAACTATAGCAGAAGATCTTCAGTCTTTTTTATATATTGAATGTGGTGAAATTGTTTGTAGTTTAGAGTTGCCTAATGTTTAGTGAGTTTTGTTTGTTACCAAGCAAGTCTTAAAATCTTCTGTAACTCTTTCTGTCAGTCACTGGGAATTCAGATATCTTTTATAAAGTATGGTCTCCATGGAAAGCATAATGCTGTAGAAAAGTAGTTGAACGATAAACTTAAAGGCTTTTTATCTGAATGAAGCATTTGTAATAAAGTAGATGAACTAGCAGCACAAGCAATACAATGACCAGGGCTACAATGTCTTCAAGGTGGCAAAATCCAGTTGCAGGGCTAAAAGTAGGAGGAGAGGGTATAATATGGCCTATGCAAACAGCAGGACATGTGGCCACATTTAACAGGCACTGCCAGGACAGTAGCCCACTCCCAAGAACTGCAAGCCTAATCAGAAAGCAAGCAGCTGAGCAGCCTTGACAACCACCACCAGAAGCAGTGGCTGATACTGGTGCCACACCTAGAGGATGAAGACCCTGCGACTGATATTATCATAGCCAAATAAGTTGGATCTGTAGGCACCAGAGTCACACAGGCAATCTTTAGCAAGAAGTGTGCGTAAGTACCTTTTGAGGGGAAATCATGTAAAAAAAAAAGACACAGTCAATGGCGGACTGCCAAGATTTGTCTGGTACCTTCCCTTGAAAGGAGGGACTCCCTTCCCCCACCACTGGAAGAAGGCTAGCTGGGGCAGGAAGATTGATTGGTGACTCAAATGGACAGGCAACCTGTCTGCTAGCTATTGGCGAAGTGGCAGGAAGGCATCGAGCTTACCACCTCAAACCTTCCACATAATTTTTGTCAGCATTTCCACTTCCAAGCCTGTCCCTAAACCCACTGTAAAATTCTGGCTGATGATAAAAGGTGGCCAGGGTTATCAAACAAATATTCCAGAGTGTGAAGTAAAAGGTTAACTGAACCTTTATTCAAAAAATCTCTAATGAGCATATGCATACAAAGCAATGTCGTAAGACTCTCCTGAAGGATCACTGGGCCCCAAATGTGAACTCTGATTTCTCTCTGCAAATGCTGCCAGATCTACTGAGTTTTTCCAGCAATTTCTGATTTTATTTCTGATTTCCAGCATCTATAGGTCTTTGGGGTTTTTTTTGGACCATGGAAGAAGCCTTGCCTTTATTAGACCCACTGAACCATGTAGACGGCCCTGATTATCTGGTGCTAGTGCTTTAGCAGATACCTCACCACTTCAGGCCTCAATAAAAACCAGACCGAGAGCAGATCAATGCATTATTGTACACGATTGTCAGCAGTTCCAAACATTCTCGTCAGACAAGACAAAAAAAAAGCCAAATATGACAACGTAATACAAGCTGTCAACTCCTATTTCAGTTTGAGACAAATCCCTGTTACAGATTGGGCAAAGTTTAATCGGCACAAGCAGAAGCCAAGGGAAACTACTGATTCTTTCATAAATGATTTAATAGTATTTAATTAAACTGTTGCTGATAGTTGTCAAGATAAAAATTTGAAAGATGAGCTGGATAGCATTGCACTCAGGATGCTAGATAGTGCCAGATTAGAATTTTTACAGTCTAAAAAAGACTTTATTAAATGCAGTGCAGTGCAAAAGACAGGCTGAACTTTGCAAGGAGACAAATTTTTCAGACTTTTTTAAAAATTCAACCTGTCCAGATATATTGTGGCTGGAGTAGGTGTGGCTTGAAACTGGGCTTGCTGGTTCAGAGATAGGGACACTACCATTGTACCACAAGAGTCCCAGACAGACATTTTATCCAAGACAACAGAGAATTTCCGAGGGGACAGATCACTGAATCTGACTCAGTCCAATTTGTTAATTTGAGGGCTGCCAATGAGCCAGCTGCTGCAATGGGAAGAACGTGCTACAATCATCATTGTTTTTTTGTCCATGTTGCAGCAGGAAAGCTCCACATCGGCAACAATCCTATTCTGCCACTGGTGCTAATTGCAGTGCATGCCGCAGCAAAGTCCATTTTCAGGTTATTTGTCAAAACTGCGATATAAAACTTTCATGTGCACACAAGAATGCAAAATCAGACCACTGTAATCTGCAACTGTTCAACAAGTAGGTGCCACAGAGGAACAGTATACATTCTTCCTGGGTGTAATGGTAACACCACAAATGATTCCTGGCATGTTAATGAAACTAATTTAAAATTCATGTCTATTCTTTCAGAAACAACTCTGCCTCTGTAGCCTCAATTTCTGCAAACATCTTCCAGTAAACATCAAGCAGCCAGAAAGATCATATTAAGATCGTGAGTCATCGAGTTGTACAGCATAGAAACAGACCCTTCAGTGCAACTCGTCCATGCTGGCCAGATATCCCAAATCAATCTAGTCCCATTTGCCAGCATTTGGCCTATATCACTCTAAAGCCTTCTTATTCATATACCCATCCAGATGCCTTTTAAATGATGTAATTGTATCCACCTCCACTACTTTCTTTGGCAGCTTGTTCCATACACACACCAACTTCCGTTTGAAAAAGTTATCCCTTACGTCTCTTTTAAATCTTTCCCCTCTTACCTTAAACCTATGCCCTCTAGTTTTGAACTCCTGTACCCAGAAAAAACCCTAGCTATGCACCTTATCCACCCTCCATGATTTTTATAAACCTCTGTAAGGTCACCCCTCAGTTTCTGATGCCTCCAGGGAAAATAACCCCAGCCTATTTAGCGTCACCCGACAGCTTAAACCCTCCAATCCTGGCGACATGCTTGTAAATCTTTTCTAAACCCTTTCAAGTTTAATGACATATTTTCTATAGCAGGGAGACCAGAATTAAATGCAGTATTCTAAAAGTGGCCTAATCAATTTCCTGCACAGCCACAAATGACATCCCAACTCCTGTACTAAATGTGCTGACCAATGAAGGCAAGCGTGCTCATTGCCTTTGTCACCACGCTGTCTACTTG
>NC_063346.1:29422227-29472227 GCF_021869965.1 Rhincodon typus | reverse complement strand
TGATTCCACTTTCAAGGATCAGTGCACCTGCACCCCTAGATCTCTGTTTGGCAACGCTCCCCAGGGCCCTATCATTAACTGTATAAGTCCTGCCTCACCCAAATGCAATCATTTATCTAAATTAAACTCCATCTGCCACGCCTTGCCCATTGTCCCATCTTTGAGGCCTGGGGCAAACTGCCTTTTCTGCAACGGGACAGAAATTATTGGTTTCCTGTAAGTCACTCCAAAACAACATTGTTCTTTCTTAAACAGCTGCACGCATAGCTTTGAACTATCTTTATTCTCCACTCGCAGCAAAGATTATGTTGATTCATTTACCCATATGCTAGTCTTCATTCATGAAACACCGTCCCTCGGACCACAGGAAGATATTGCAGATCTTGGATTTCCTTTGAAGAAAGCGTAGAAGTGGGAACAGCATGCAGGAAGAATGATAATGATTAGCCTTGAAATGAAGTCCTTGATCTAAATTTGCTCTTTAAAGAAAGAGTGGAAGAGAGTGACACTGTTGCAAGGGGCAGATGGTCGGCTAGTTGGAGAAACTGAAGAGATGTAACAGTTGCCAGAAGGTGATAAAAAGTTATTCAGAGAGAAAGATATGCTTAACTCCAAACTACATCAAGCCCAATATTGATCACACAGAGATTATCCACCTGCAAAAATATGTACTGGTGTCTGCAATTGAGATCCTTCAGCAAATCATGGAAAAACTCAAAAGGGTTCTTTTAGTAAAACATTAAGCAAGAAACAAATGGAGCTTGTAACCAAAGTAATAGTAATAATCATGGGAAATTTAATCTTTATTCGGGCCGGACAAATCAGATTGGCAAAGGTAATCTGGAAGATGAGTGTGTCGATTATTTTTATGTCAGTTTCCTGAAACAATACATTATGGAATCAAGCAGGAGTAAAACTATTGTGTAATGAGCCTGTAATAGTTATCTCTAGTACAAATCCCTCTGGGTAAAAATAGTCATTATATAATTGATGTTCAGTTTATTCTCCAATAATAATCCAAATTATATACAGACATACAGTGCCGCGTACCTGTGGCCATGTCTTCTTATCAGCTTGACTCTGCAGCTCACTAGTAGCCCAAGTTTTTTCTATCAGCAATTATTAAAAGTTTTGCAAGGATTTTACATTTTTCAAAAGTATTTAAAGGTGTATAGAAATACATAAAAGTGATCAAAAGTATTCAAATATTTATTAAATTAAAATATATACAAAAAGTTCAAAACCGTTTAAACTCATTATAAAGCATCAATCTGAACAGTGACTGCTTCAGCTCAAGGGCTGTGATGACTTCTAGTCATGTTAATAAGATATAGCTTTATTGAGGATACACCTCACCAGCAGGCATCAAATGTAAGTTCGTTGCTGGAGCCCTGCTGCAGGCATGAGGGCAAATTTCCGCTGAATCCTACAGATAAGATAAATTTGGTTCTTTTGGACAACTTCACCATTTGGATGATGATTCAAGATATTGGCTTAGATGAAAAGACCTAAGGTAATGAAACTATGTTTACTGATTATACTCAGGAGGATGCAAATGTAATTGTGAAGAGGACACAAACAGGCTGCAAGGAACTGTAGACAGAATAAATTTGAGAGCAATAAGGTGAAGTATAATGTGAAGAAGTATGAAGTTATTCATTTTGATACTAAGAACGGTGGAGCAAAATGCTTTTCAAGTGTGAAATGTTTAATTGTTGATATGTAAAACAACTGTAATGTTAGTGTGTAAGTACATCAAGCAATTAGGAAGGCAAATATCACATTGACCTTCATTGGGAGGGGACTGGAGCCTAAGAAAATGGACCTTTTGCTGCGGTTGTGCAGGATTTTGGTGAAGTCAGAACTGAAGTAGTATAGCCAATTCCATTCTCCATGCATAAAGAAGGATAAATGTGCGTTGTCAATGACACAGGGAAGGATCATTAGACTGGCCCTGGAGACGAGGGGATTGTCCAATAATCAGGGGCTGAGTAAATTGGGCCTATACTCCAGAGTTTAGAAGAATGAAAGGTGACGTCATTGAAATATACAAGATTCAGAAGGGATTCAACATGGTAGACTCTGAGAAGTTGATTTCTCTGGCCATTGAATCTAAAGATCTGGGGTCACAGTCTCAGGATATGGGGTTCATCATTAAGGACTGAGAAGAGGGGATACTGTTCACTCAAAACTGTGAAGCCTTGGCATTGCCTAATCCAGATGTCCCATCAAGTTTATTAAAAAAGAGATTTATGGATGCCTCAGGGATTCAAGGGATATGGGGAGAAGGCAAGAAAGTGGAGCTGAGGGTGAAGCTTAGTCACAATTATATTGAATAACAAAGCAGGCTCAAGGGTGATGTGATTTACTTCCACTCCTACTTCATATGTTCTGTAACCTAAATTCTGGTCGTTTTTGCTGAAGCAAACATGCTTTGCTGATTTCATAGTGTCCATTTAGATCTCAGTAAAAACTCTCTACTTTAATATTAGTTTTAAGAATGCTAAAATAATGATCTTATGTTTGTACAATACTGAAGGTATCAGATTACCCATGTTTACACGTTTAAAATCCCCCCTCATCCAAAAATTTCTAGACATTCTTTTAAGGAAACACATTGTTGTCTTATGTTAGCCCTTGTTAGTTTTCTCTTCCGTCCCACACCACACCCTCGCCCACACCATACCCTTACCCACACTACACCCTCACTCACACCACCACCCTACTCCATCAACCAACCTCCTGCTCTAGATTAACACCACACCATGCTGTCCCTTTATTTAAGATTCTCTCTGAAACTTCTTAAAAGATTTATGAATAGAATAAATTGTCTTAAGAACCTTACTTATTTCTGTTCAAATGACCCATCTTTTGATAAAGTTGTATTGTCAGTATTGCACTGGCACAATATGATATGATGAGGAGTATTCCAAAGCAGGCTGCTGCTGCATCAGAACCAGCTAAATCACAGTTCATCCAGTTGAGGCCATACCTTGTGTAAAGAAGTTCCCTCTCCTTACAAACTTCTGTGCTATTAACCTGGAGGACAAAATACAAGTAAAGACCAATGGCTGTTGTGTAACCCAAGGATGCCAACACATTGAAAATGACTTCAAAAATCAACCACTTCAGGGATATTTTATGTAAATGTTGAGCATTCTTAACCATGATACCCATAGTGATGGCAAACATAGCGATAGTTACTCCAATGCCAGTGTAGAGTTCAGGTGCTCGCATTAAAATAAACTGTCGATCAAGCTCTTGTACTTGTTTGAGTTGCTCCCCTTCAAATGGAGAATAATCACTGTTGATACTGAAGAAGCTTGTTGCCAGTCCACCATTACTGCTATATCCTGCGAGAATAATGTATGATGCCACTACACACACCAACACCAGCATATTTAACACGATCTCCAGCATCTGAACTATACCTGACAAGAAAGGAATCAAGTGTAAGTGATCAATTGGGTATGTTGTCATTAATTATCTTTCAACTTTTATTTCCTACACTCCTTTTATCTGGGAACCCACCAGTGGATTTGTTTTTTAGGTGATTTGTTTTTTAAAATTTTGCCTACATGACCTTGTGTGGGGGCTCTGTTTACTTGAATCAGATTGGTTTGCCTATGTGTCAGTAAAGTCCACACTTCCCCTGATGAAGCGGCAATGCTCCAACAGCTTGTGATTTCAAATAAACCTGTTGGATTATAACCTGGTGTCGTCTGAATTCTGATCATATCCTTTATAGACCTCCTACTTATTTGACTCATCTCACCTGTTTCATTGTTTTCTTGCTATTGGCACACATCATTGAAATGAAATAGAGCTTTCTGAGTGCCAAATCTTTTTTGAAACTTGCACTTTCATTGACTGCTGTAAACTTTATTTGTTATGAGATTCCTTTGGGTGTAACTGATCACAAATGAACCTTGATAAATTTACATTTTGTCCAACTTGTGAAATGATCGAGCAACACTTAAAAATATCAATACAAAGTTAAAATTCAACAAAAACCATTCAGTTGTATTTCACATCTCCAGCATTTGGGGTGGGAGCTGTTGTGTTTCATAATATTTAATTAGGTGGTGAGATTAAAGATATTATCCAACTAATTTTAACACTATAACTGGCAATGAAAACCATGGCTGCAAATATCTTGGCTAGCAGGGCCCACATAATACTCCTGTTATGCTATATATTATATAATTTGTTCCCCATGCAATTTGTATCAAGCTTTTCATTATACGTGAGAGCTATAACAATACATAAAGTACAACAATTCAAGGTTTCTTTAGAAGCATTATTTATAGAAAATAGAAACTTTATTCTGCAAAATGTAACCAATGAATTGTGGTATTCGGTCTTTTCTATTAAACAGAATTTTACTAAATGTGTATGAACACAAAAATAAGTCTAAGGAAAGGATGGTGTTCGACCTTACAGCCCAATGATCTACGAAAGTTGCAATGTGCCTAGTAGTGTCTTCTGAAATGGCACCATACTTTGACTCTACTTCCCTTTCAGGAAGACTAAACAAGTTTTTAATCACTCCTCTTGTGTGAAGAGGTGTTTCATGACTGTATCCTCATTGTCCTCCAGTTATGGTTTAACCTGAAACAGTACTCAGGATTCTTCTTCAGTTCTCAGCCTGAAAGCAGATCCAACCCCCAATACCACAAGCTCCACCATGGGTAGGATAAGGAGGTTTGTAATGGACATCGAACCCACACTGTGGCACCAATCTGGTCCATAGATGTCATCCACCCAACTGCTGCCCCCAACAACCCCTGCACCTCTAGTTCATAGGCAGTATATTACCTACTCAACTACAAGACCTCCTACGCTGAATTAGGCTTTCCTAGATTTCCTGGTCTCTTATCCGTCTATGGGATATCCTTTCAATGCTCAAGAATACAAGTCTTCTTAAGTCTCTTCTGACCCTCGGGATCAGCCTGTGGTTGTTTTGTATATTTCTGCAACTTGCAACATAGAAAAAGATACCAATGTGTTTCATAAGAACATTCACAAACAAAATTTGACACGTAACTTCAGGTGACCAATTGCTTCATCAAAAGCGTCATTTTAAAGGAGGAAGAAGTGATGGTCAGGTAGAGAGGATGAGAGAGGAAATTCTACAGATAAGGGCTTAGACGTCTGATGGAAAAGCTACCATGACGAGTTGAAGGTACAAGAGAGCAGAATTGGAAGAATGCAGAGATTGCAGAGGGTTGTAGGGCTCAAAGAGATTGCCAAGATAAGGAGGGCTGAGACTATGGAGGTTTCAAATGCAAGGATGAGAATTTGACTTTCAAGGTGTTGCTGGACAGAAGTGAGTTCCTAATGGGCATTGGCCTACATTGTTTGACGATCTCACTTGAATTAAAATGAAACATTTCATATTGTTATAAAGTTTAGTTAGAGGTGACAGGCAGAGTAGTGGTAACTTCATTCTACATCTAGCTGTGCTATACATTCCCTGGGGTGTTTGATTTGGGAAGTGGTTCATTCATTAACTTCCTGGATCTAGGAAGAGTGTTAAAATTTGGAAATAACTTTACAAATTATTTCAGTTTTTCTCTGCTACTGGCATAAATTGCAATTCCTGTAACATTGTTGCTAAAATTAAATACTGTTGGGACCACCAACAGACCAGAGCAACCTCAGATTAATGGCCAATACAATCATTTGAAATAGACATTGTTCACCCATGACTCAGAATTAGCCACCAATTTTCCCACTGCGTAATACTCATAAACAATGCTCTGGGCAAACGTATCTATTTTTAAAAATATACTCTTGGGCTAGGGAACATCACTAGAAAGATTAACAAATATTGCCCCATCTTCGGTTATTGTTGACAAGGTGTGTGGTCTTCTTGAACAACTGCAGTGCTTGTGGTGAAAATACTCATTACATGAACTCAATGTGTGGCAGTCTCAGATTCTCCATGGAATAATTTCAAAGATGGGAGCAGTGTGCATCTGGAAGGCCAGGTTAAAATATCTTAATGTTTATTTTAAGAAAACAGGATCTTGCCTTCAATAAAGATATTATTAGCTCTAGACCAGCTCAATGTTAATTTTGAAGTAAATAAAATTGTGCCACACAGGTGCCAAGCAATGACCATCTCCCACAAGAAAGAACATAACAGCTCACGACAAGCTTCTTCATGGCAGTCAGGGATGGGAAATCAATGTTGGCCTAGCCTGCAATGCTCACATCCCATGGTTGAATTAAAACAGAGAACAAATATGCATTTCTTTAGCATGTCCTTCTGGCAAAAAAAAAGCACTAGGTGGAAAATCTTATCATATTTTAGCAAAGTATAATTTTCAAGTTTAATGGAAGGTTTCTCAACCATGAAGCCTAATGAATTTTTTTACAATATCGTTCCAGACTTGCTTATTTACCTACTGCACACCTATAGCGCCCCTCTCGTCCAACAATAGTCCCATTCCCCTACTTTCTATGGTCAGAAATATTCACCACTGTGGGATATCCCAGGATATACTGGCAATCTTGGTGCCATGGAACCCCAGCCTTAAGCCCAGTGAAGTATTGGCAATCCAGAGTTGCCCTTCACTGTCACTGCAATGGCACAGCAGTCACAAACAAATGCTTTCCAAAGCATAGAGGTGGCGCTGACACTTTCTGCAGTTTCAATGGCATTTTCTGACAGATGTTTAAGCACCAGACCACACAGCTTCGTTGCTCTTAGCCACATCCCATTTTATAACCCTCTCTAAGTTACTGCTCTTGTTTCCCCAATGCTCACTGTAGGCCTGGATTTTATCATTGTTCAATGTGGGACAATTGTATACGAGGAAGTGTTTAGTTGCCTCAAAAAATTTAATTTACAAACACCAAAAGTGAACAGAAAATAAACAAAGAAGCTGCATTTGCCTCTTGGGACAGAAACAAACTGCTTTCATATCAAGCACAAAGAATTCTACAGTCAATGAGTGATCACTGCAGCCAGCTCACATCCACTGGAACCAAGTGGCCTTTAATTCCTGCCTGACTTGGTACTCCACGTTGTATCATGTAGAAGGTGATGATCTTCCTGCTCTATGTCCTCATCCACCTCGTAAGATTCACTGTCCCAACTCTCCAGTGTCCATCAAATCCCCTCATTGCATGCTCCAGTTGTGTACAGCTCAACATGCTAGAATTAAGCAACACACTGTCTGGAGTATGCTTCAAGACATGCCACCCACGCACCCCCAAACCCCTTTCCCTCCAGACTGATCTGGTTCTGAATCTCAGTTTCAGAAGGCCTCTTGTCTGCTCCCCATTGTTTGAAGAATGGGCTGCATTGTATCTGCTCTCCGCCTCAGTCAGGGGGTTGTGTATCAGAGTCATCAACTATGATCGCAGTAGATAGACTCGTCTCCAAATAAAAATCCGTGTCAAACATCTGGTTAGGCACAGCAAACACACAAGGGTTCCCATGGCTATAAGCACCGTGGCAGCTCCCAGGGTATGGGGCACAAACTTCTAGAAAGTGGGACCAATGATCACAGACATTGCACATTGATGGAATGGAACCACTTTCTATTACTGAACTGAGCTGTGCTGTGATATGGCCCTCTCAGTGTGACATGTGTACAGTCTTAGCACCCTGCATCCAGGTGTAGCTAGCTATATTAGCACATCTTTCTGCCCAGGCTGCAGCACTGACCCCACCACGGGGAAATGAGATGATGCAGTGTGACGTGGTACAAATGGGATCAGTAACACCCTTGATATATTTGTGGGCAGATGAGTCAGAGATCCCACACAGGTCCCCAGTGGCTCCTAAAAGTGCAATGCAGCTGTTACCTTGTCAGCCACTGGGATAAGATGGTCACCCAATCCTTCCTGTCACAGGTCCCACTCCTGCAGTTGGCATAATTCTGTGACAGTATCCTAGGACATCCTCAATCTGCACTGACACGGCACCTTATCTGGAGGAAATGGCATCTTGGCTTCTCACATCAATCTCCCAAATTTCTCATCATAGCTCAATTTATTCAAGGCCAGAGAAGAGTACATCCAGTGTGGTAGCTTATCTGTTAGATTACTTTGTTTTGGTAACTGGCAATAGTTTCTTTTCAGTGCCAAAATTCAGTAATATTTTTTTCATTATGGATGAAGTGAAATTAGGAAACACTTTGGCAAAAGATGGTGGGTGTTTGGAACTCTTTTGCAAGTAGCAAATGATGCTAGACCAATTATTAATTTTCAAGTTGAGACAGAGTTTTGTTAACCATAAGTATTAAAGAATATGGACAAAGGTCAGCCTTGATCTCACTGAATGGCAGAAGAGGTTTGAGAGATCAAATAGCCTATTCCTGTTTGTATGTTATACTGTTAGGAGATGTTATGTAAAATATTACACAGCCAGTTTTGTCAAAACAAGAAAAAAATAGATTTCTTCTTTGTGGAAGAGTCTAATCTCAAAACTGATTTATAGATGGACAAAAATGATAAAAAAAATAGCAAACTGAAGGAGGGATATCAGTGCTTACAAGAAGTTCTGGTACAAGTGGTCAGGCTGTCAAAACCTGCAATAACATTTGCCCAGAAAAAGCACAGAAAGACCATATACCCTAATTCTGACCGGCAGCCAGTCACAGAAAAAACAAACTATGGAACTGATGTTAGATGGATGGGTAAGACTGCACTCTGATCATCAGTGAACTTCATGTAACCTTCCATCGAGTGAACATACAAGCATTGGCCAAATTGGAGATGATTGCTCCACTAATATTAAACAGGTAAGACATTATACGTGAGTCAAGCTTCAGGTACGGACAACAATGGCTCAACATTTGAATTCTTCTTTCCCAGGAGGTAACATCTTCCCAGCTGAACTGCTACTTGACATCTACTAAAATAAAATTGACATTTTGAGCTGTCTATTTTGAGCGTTTGGATAGCTGGACAATTGGCTTGCAATGCAGATGATGTCAAGAGTGTGGATTCAATTCCTGCACCAACTGAGGTTAAAAAGGGGGAGACTGTCAAAGTCATTTGGCAGAATGCCCTGTCACCAGAACTTCCAACAAGTAGCAAAGACATCGGTTGGCTGGTGGTGAGAAGGGCACTGCCTGTGAGATCCTTCATGTACGTACGGACATTCTGCGCCACCACACATTGCCCTCAAAGTGGCTGCGGGGTTGGAGGATGGTGGGTACTGTCACACATCTCCTGCTGGAATGTGCCTTTGCAAAGGAAGTCTGGAGAAAGAGGCAGCGGTTTTTGTCGAGGATCCCAAGTAGCTCCATGATGCAGGATTCCGTGCTCTACCATCTGTTCCCCGGGATGCACACTGAGACAAACATCAACTGCACTTGGAAGACCATCAACTCAGTGAAAGACGCTCCTTGGTCTGTTCAAAACTTGCTAATCTTCGGGAGCAAGGAGTTGACCTCAACTGAGTGTTGCAGACTGGCACATTCAAAGGTCTAGGACTATGTGCTGAGAGATGCACTAAAGCTTGGGGCAGCTGCCATCAAGGTACAGTGAGGGAAAAACAAATGTCTGAGGTCTTTCTGCTAGAGTTAAATAGGGGTCCATTCTGTTATCGGACCCTTCCATGCCTCATATTTTTTTAATCAAGTACAAGTAAGAAATGCCTTTGGTTTGTTTGCTGGATAGTGTCAAACTCCAATGTTTGTTTCTTTCTTCATATGCTACTGTACAGAACTAAACTACTTTAGTGACTACGTATGAAAATAAAGATATTTTTATGAATAAAGTATATTTCTGAGATTTAAAAAAAATCTCCTTCTCAACCTCTCCCCTCACTTGAGGCATGGTGACCCTCAGGTTAAACCACCACCAGCCAATTATCCCTAATGAGGGAGCAGTCCTATGGTCTAGTAAGAGTGGTGACTTTACCTTTACTTTACTGAGTACTTACATAAAATTTAAAAAGCCATGAACATTTAATGGTTCTCTCTGCATTAGAAACAAAGGAGGAAACCTAACAGATAGTTGCTTTTCGTCTATGAAGCCAACATTTGATTGCATGTGGCTTTCACAATATTCCAAAGAAATGCGTGAATTCCCTTCACAATCAACCAAACAAAATTGATACATAATTTAGAAAAGTGAGCAACCTGACAGTGTCAAACCATGACATAAAAAATGTGGTAAAATGATAAGGCTTGACCCCAAGGGTAAAAATGAAAGGAAGTACGATATAGGGAAGGTTCACTGAAACGTAAGGATGTTATTAATGAGGAATTAATAGATGGATATAGAATACATGTAATCCAAAAGGAACTTGTGGTGTAATGATGTGGCCAGAAATTCTGGGTTCAATTCTAGGGCAGCATAGTGGCTCAGTGGTCAGCACTGCTACCTCACAGTGCCAAGGACCCAGGTTCAATTCCAGCCTCAGGTGACTGTGTGGAGTTTGCATGTTCTCCCTGTGTCTGTGTCGGTTTTCTCCAGGTGCTCTGTTCTCCTCCCACAGTCCAAAGTTGTGCAGGTTAGGTGGATTGGCTATGCTAAGTTGCCCATAGCATCCAGGGATGTGCAGGCTAGGCGGGTTAGACATGGGAATCGGGTGGTATGGGTCGATGCTCTTTGGAGGGGTGATGTGGATTTGATGGGCTGAATGGCCTGCTTCTACACTGTGGAGATTATGACACACTGATCGTAACAGATGCAATCAAGATTCTTATTGTAAAATGATTGACTTTAAACAACTCTGTGAAGGAAAGACCAAAAAAGGGAAATAAGTACATTTAGGAAAGTAAAGTTAGATCAGGTATTACAAAAACTTTATTCCAAATGAAACATTTGTCCAACATGTAAATGGCAGCAAAAAGTGGCATCATTAAAATACAAGTGGATGCACAGCTGGATGCCACTGATTAAATGAAACAATTTAGCATTAACTAGTGTCAGGTAAGATGTTTGTATTTGATTAATCTGTGTTACCTTTGAAAATATGATACTGTTATTACAAAACCTTTAATTATGTAGATCATTCTCCTCATGCCTTTGCACTGTTTCAACACAAAGTCCAAGCTGCTAACCAGAAAATAATTTCGACACAACTCTAAAATAACCAAAAGAGAAACACAGACGAATGTAGGATAAGAAAATCAAACAACCTTCCCATAATTTGCATTTCCTGGTATGTGCTTCATCAAAGTGTATAAAAATCAAAGGAATTTTGAAGGAGGATTCGTATGTGAGCAGACAGTGAACCAGTTTGAATGTTCAGTATCCAATTTAAAGTCTAGGATAGGACAGCATTAAACATATATAGAGTTAGAATCCAAAGGAATTTAGTTTTCATGTTCAATTTCAAAGTTAAGAAAGTTTTTGACAAATTAGCAACAAGATTAATTTGCAACTGGGGAAATTCTTCTCAAATCTAAACTGATCCTCAGGACCCAGATCAAAAGTGAATAATTCTACTTTGAGCTTCTCCCATCTATGACAGGAAAATCTACAAAAAAATTCATGCTTTCAGGTTGCCTTCAAATGATCATCCTAAAGAAGCGTGCCACTTCGATTGAGCATCTTTCAGTTCCAATCTCTCAAATGTGTCAGAAGTGGCAGATGATTTGGTGTCAGTTTAAACCCACCTCTGTAGATCTTGGAGGAAAACTTCCTTTTGGTCACCAGTGAGCTATACCATGTCATAATGTAAATTTTGCAGTCAAAGGCTCAAACCCATTCTCTCACCCAAGTAGAAGATGTGTCACAATTTTATGCTTTGACAAAACCATGCAAATTGAAGTGGAAAATTATTTTATGTTTAATGGCAAAAGGAGTCAAAGAATTGTGGCAGAATACGATTCCCTCTAAAATTTTATTGCAATAAGATTTTGTTGCCTTGATGCAACACTTCTGGATAGCTTTGTGTAACATCACAGCGAGTGCTGTGCGTAGATTTTTCACTCAGGATTGTCAAACTGCATTCGTGTCACAATTGGGGGACATTCTAACAACCAACTATTAATATCACAGGATAATTATGAACACAAAATGTCTGCATCGAGGCTGCCTGTAGCCGGCAGTTCTCAACAATAAATTTAGGAACAAGCATTTATTTGATGGAGGCACAGACAAGACTGTATCTCTCTTCATAATACTTAAAATTATAAATTGATACTTTCAAATGAATATACTCCTCCTTCAAGTGAAATTGTAAAAGATCCTGCAAAATTTATGACTGTGTCCAATCTGACAGCGTTCATATGGTACCGGAGTGATGAACAAAGTTCTGTTGTAATAAATCCAGATTTGTTTGTCTTGTTCAATAAGAAGCAGGTAAAGCACATATCACAAAATGCTCATTTCAGTAAAGCAATTCAACATGACCATGTTGATTACTAGTCTTTAATACCCAGAAGACCTGAATGGAAAGATCTGAAACTGCATTTGATCCTCTTTATAATGAACTGCAAAACGAAGACAGATACTAGTCTAAGACTAGTCATGTCTTAAAGCAGGAAAAGGACAAACAATTAGGGAACATTATCCCAAGCCACTTGTAAAGCTTTTTGCTTTGTTCAAAGGGATTACCAAATCCCTTGGTTTCAGTTTTAGTCATGATACCAAAGATATTTTGCATGTGAAAACTTGAAATTTAACAAAACCAGGCAAGATTTTAAATTCAGAACATTTTATTAGCATTCATTTTGAAGCCGCAACAATTGTGCTAGTTCTCAATATCACTATTAGTTCCATGTACTTCAGTTCCATTCTGCTAACATCTTTAATAACATGCACTAAAGCAAATATTACATTATGTATAGTTTATTAATATTAAAAGCAATGTCTTGAATTAGTCAACCAGATCAAAATAAAGACTGTTCAGAAATACATGGTTTAACATATATGATGTATAAAAGCTTCAAAAATATAAAAATTAAGCATACCAAAATTCATAATGCAATTCTTCAGTAGTTATAAAAGGTGAGTAGTGAGTATAATTACAAAATATATTTTTCACTTCATTTTAGATTTGTTCAGAATTTTAATCATGCTTAAAATTTTTATCGAACATTTTGAATTTTTGTTAATCTAGTGCATTAAGAGGGCAATGGAACACTACTAATTTTTGTAGTGTCTACCATTAACTACTTGGAGATAGTCGTTTTTAAAAATCAACTTGTTTGAACATGTTATAACATTCCGTATCTCAAAATGGGACCTGAACCCGGTTCTCCTAGTCCAGAGATCTTCTAGCCCAGACTATCAAAGCACCACTAACCCTTTCGTGGCTTCTATTTGTTCACGCCCCAACAATATCTTTAAATCTAAACTGCACTAAATGATATTTCCATTGTTATCAAACAGCTTATTGGCCTCATGATTTAACGCACAACCACAATCACTTTTGTGTTGCGGCTCATGCCAATAGAGTGACGTCATTTAAATTGCTGTTTCATTGTTTTCTTACGTTCAACAGGAGTCTTTCATCCCATCATTACGCCCAAACTCCAGGCTTGAACAGGATAATGTACTAAGCCACTTAAACATTTTGTTCCTTTTACAAAGAAAAAGGAATGCTTAGTTTTTTGTTCAGTTAACTGAGTATATGGCACAGGTAAACAGGATTACTCTTAGCTGAAAAACTGCTCAAATTTGACTAACCATTAATAGGAAACTATTGGATTTTGTTCACTTGTGATTTCTTAAAACTTTAGCCTGCAAGATTGTGTTTAAGCATGTTCACTTGACATGCAATTCAATGTAGGACACATCATTCTGCAATAATCAACATACTTCTTCAGACTGTCACTTATCCAAATCTGTTTTCTGAGAGGAAAATGCCTGTCAATTGTCTCAAGCGAGAAATGTAAAATATAAGTTAACCAAGTCATAATCAGGTATAAAAAGTAAAAACGAACAACAGGCCTACAGACAAGCACCATTGCTATTGAACTCCTGACTACATCCAACCATACTAATTTATGTGTTCAATGCGTATTGGCCACAAGTGTGAGATAGATCAAAATTAGAAATGAGGAGCTAAGTGACTTTTGTGATCTCTCTCTGAAGATATTCTTCTCTTAAAGCATCTGTTATAATATTTTACAACTATATTTGAATGCTGCGGCCTTAAGAATTCTATAACATTTATAGAGTTTGCTCTTTTCTGAGTAATGTGTTATTAAATTCAGATGCTATTTGACCCTATTAAAAAGCCTACAAAAATACAAACGTTAAGAAACACCAAAAAGTCCACACTGCATTGTTCTTTTAAGATGATTTCTAGTTGCTTTTGCAACAAGACATTCCCATACCCTAATTTAAATTGTAACAAATTCATTTGTCACATTCAAATCCAAATTGAATGTTAAATTTCATCTATTAAATAAAACTGAATATTGCAAACAGATGATTCCTTATTTCTGTTAGAGCACTGTACATATGTAGAGATGAATTAAAACTTAAACAATTGTTGTTTCGATATAGACTTCTTCTTTCATACCTTTTAGTCTCCTAACTTTTCGAAATGCCAGAACTGCTGCGACTGCATTGAGCACATATATTATGATAGCAAGGCAGCCACATAGACCACCAACAATGTCAGCACCATGCAGACTACAGTTAAACCCATCATAGCCTTTACTCTTGTACATTTCCTCCCTCTCTTTACACACTTCTGAATTATAGCTGTCAATCAAGTGTTGAAAATAAAAGTAAATAGCAGGTATGTAGCCAAGCGCAATTACTATATCCAGAACACATTCAATAATCAGTAAGGAGGGAAATCGCCAAGGTATCCGAGCCAGGCCTAAAACTAGCATAAGGCACGCAAAAGACAACAAAGCCCCACTATATGCCATTATGGCAATGACTGTTGGCAGCTTTAGCTGGTAAAATGCAACATCCAACTTGTTTACTTTTTCAGCCTCTGCTCCTTGGAATCCACTATATGCTGATCCAAATGTGTAGTAGTAGAGACTTCCCAGGCTGGAGAGATCTGTGTAGCCCCCAGTGCCACTGTAGGAGATTGCCCCACATATCAGAATTAACAGATTCAGAAGCACCTCCACCAACTGACAGAGACCTGCAACAAAACAACCAAAACACATCCAACTATTAACAACTAATCACCAAGATGTAACCACTCAATTCTCTCATCTGCAGACATAAACTGTGGACAGTTTGACAGAACTGCTGTCCCTAGAATAAAAGTGTCCAATTGAAACAATGGAGGATCTCTTGCAATATTCACCTATTCTTCCAGACCTAATATACATCTTCCACATACGCACTGCCTCAGATGAATATCAGGCATTTTAGAAGACTAAAGTCCTTAATACAAAAGTGCAGCAGCACGTAGGGATCCCCAGTGCATTTGCCCGAGTCAATGGCAACACTGTTGGTTGGATCACACACATGAAATAGATGCTAGCTACTTTCCCATAGACACAAGACTAAAAAGGTGCCCATGTCTACAGTGCAAGGTTGTCTGCAAACATTGACTGGGATTGAAGTCGATCTGAGAGAAATCCTTACTATTGATGGGTGTACCTGGAGACAAGCAGCCAGAGGAAGCAAAAGTCAAAAAATGAAAGATGATGGAAGTGACAGCCTGGCAAAAGGAAGAAATTTTATTCATCTATGCCAGTTGTGGAAGAGATGGCCCCTTATAGCCAAAAGGATGTTCAGTCCAGGACGACATACATTTTGAGCTCAGTCCACTG
Organism: Rhincodon typus; assembly: GCF_021869965.1. Classification (NCBI taxonomy): domain Eukaryota; kingdom Metazoa; phylum Chordata; class Chondrichthyes; order Orectolobiformes; family Rhincodontidae; genus Rhincodon; species Rhincodon typus. The sequence goes on along the minus strand of NC_063346.1, from coordinate 29,456,556 downwards.
TCTCCTCTACTATAACAGAAGATTGAGTTTGAAAACCAGCAATGGGAGTATTAGAATAGATACATGTGGAGGTGAAAAAGGCACAATTGAAGTCTGTAACGAGATATAGCTGGAGGTAGGTAAGGTGCAGATCTGGACGTCTTTATGATTGATAGGCTTTGAATAGGATTCAGAGGTAGCTCAGAGTTCTGTGCTGACACCACCTTACCCATGTCTCCTTTATCCTTCCACAGAACCTCTGACTTTAACTCTGTCCCATTCTACATTCTTTATTTCTCACTCGGCCATACATATCCTAATAGTGGATGATTTCTGTGTTCATTTGCATGTGTATTTTGGTTGTCACTTTGGACAAAAGCTCATTACAATTCCCATTTTTTTCCTCCCTTTTGCTTTGTTTTAAAGATTTGATAGGGATTTGGGAGAACAGTGTACACACGAAAGGAGCTTTGACTAAAAAAAAGATTTAGGAGAGATTAAGAAAATATACCTTAGCATCATTCATTTTATTCAGCACAAAATCGTTCTAACTTTTATACCTTTGGTGTCCTTTGATTTTGTACCTTCCTCACACTGTCGCTTAAAACTGGAAAATAGGTTATTTCTATTCAAAAGATTAGTGCCCAGAGATGAATTTCCTTTAATTTTAGGATGAGAAAGTGAAAATATTAGAGATGCTGGAAATCCATAACAAAAGTAGAAAATGTTGGAGCCACCAAAGGTGTGATTTATTTCAAGGGATGGAACATAAAAGGGATGGTTTGCTACAATTGCATAGAGTATTGGCGAGTCCACATCTGCCATACTGTGTACAACTTTGGCCCAACTGAAGTAGTTCAAAGAACTCAACTGATTCCTGGGACAGTAGAATTAACTTATAAAGAATGTTTGGGCAGGCTTTGCCTATATTGATTGGATTTCAGAAAAATGAAAGGAGATCTTAGCAAAACAAAATCCTGATGGGACATCACAGGACAGATGTTGAAAGAAGGTTTCCCTTTGTGGGAGCACCTAGAACTAGGGGACCAAACTTCAAAAATAAAGGCACCTCCCATTTAAGACAAAGAAAATGAACATGTTTGACTCTTCAGCTCATGAGTCTTTAGAACTCTTCCAGACAGCAGTGAAGGTGTGGTCATTGAGTATTTTTATGGTACAGGTAAATAGATTCTTGACTAACAAGCAAGTCAAAAGGGTGTTGGCAGTAGGTAGGAAAGAAGAGCTGAGGCCACAAACAGATTGGTCATGGCCTGATTAAATGGCGGAGCAGGCTGAAAGGGGCCAAATGGCCTTCTCTTGCTCCTAATTCATATGTTCGCATAGAGGCGGAGTGCTACCTGCCAAAACACAAGACAGCATCAACTTGTTTATTCTTTTGATAGTTTCTGTCTGACCTGCCAAGTGTTTTCAACATTTTCAAATTTTGTTCCCTCTACAAAGGTTGAAGTGCTATGAAGTGGGTGTTAGAAGAACATCATTAACACAGTATCACAAATCAGTGTGTCCTTCTTTGGAGTCACAGTCTATTCATTCTGCACAGTAGTGCCTCACTTTAGTTTCTTCATAATAGGAAGAAAGCAATAGCCAAGTGTGCCTGTTACAAACCTAGAGGGTTACACAACAAGTGCACAAAACCAGTTAAACCAGAAATGCTGCCTTCTGTCTAGCCCCAATCTGTTCTTTCATAATGCAGCAACTAAAAAGAGACTGAGTTTCACATACCATAGATAACACAGTATGGAGCTGGATGAGGACAGCAGGTCAGATAGCATCGTTTCGAGTCGGGACCCTTCTTCAGAAAAAAATTTCCTGCTGCTCTGATGCTGCCTGGTCAGCTGTGCTCCTCCAGCTCCACACGGTGTTATCTCTGACTCCAGCATCAGCAGTTCTTACTATCTCTGAGTGAGTTTCACATACCTCTGTGGTTCAAAATCACTCCTATACTATACATTCCAATTTCACATTGGTTGCCATTTCAGCAGATTCAGATTCAATTCCAAAGCAAGTTTGTTTTGTTTTAATCTCTCTTCCTTTTAAATTGACTCTCATATAATAGTGGAAGCACAAAATGAATATCATAATATCAAATCTTGAAGGGAGAAGTTGTGATTCAGTTCACTTTTGTCATGATACACAACAAAATTTGAACTAAGAATACAGCTTTTCTATCATTCTCTCTGAATGTGGTGCTCCTGCCATTGCAAATATTGACAGATTTTGTAAGACTGAGAATCTATATACTTCTTGATCCCTTTCCAGTATTGTTTGACAGCTTCATTTAAATCTACTTATAAATGTTTCCTGTTGAAGTAGTTCAAAAAATGAATGGCCAAATTCAGGTAGAAATATATCACTTGTCTTTTTGTTAAAGAAAATCAATGGTAGTTTATTTTTAAGGATATCCTGGGCAACATTTCATTCTTCAATCAACATGATCAAAAATTCAGATTAACCCTTTTTGCTTGACTTTTCTTCAGGCTGTTTGTTCCTGTCAGAACCATGTAAAAGGCCCTGTCTAAGAAGGGTCTTACTGAAAACATTTCAAAGACCACAACGACTGATTACACAGCTCTAAATGCATAACTGGGAAGGTTTAATTTGTAGAGAGAAGATACTGAGTATTTCTGGTACATTCTGAGTGAAAGGAAGACATTACAGGCTGGTCCAAACAGTACAAACAGAAAAGATCAGCTGCACATACTATATGAGCACAAAAATAAGGACAGGCAGAAAGAAAAATTAAGTATAATAATAATGCGTCATATCAATTTTTAAAAATTAGCTTTACTGTTCATATTTTCACCTAAAATCATTTTCCCACATTATAACAGTAATTACACTTAGTTTGTTACCACATGCACTTTGGGGGCATCCTGAAATTATGAAAGATGCTGTATCAACATAATTTTTGTTTTTTCTCTTTTGAAATAAATGGACTCTGTACTGATTGCATTGTTTAATCAATAAACTATTTAAATCTGCTTTATATCCTTTTGCAATAAATATATTGTTTAGAAAGCTTTTAAAAATTTGACAACTTGATCATAAATTTTACATGAAATCCTATATTTTTCTGATAGCTGTATTAGCCAAAAATGTGCATTTATGTATTCATTCTTGTGACATTGAAAGTACTTTACAATGATTTTTATACCTTTATACCTTTTATACTTTTAAAATATAGTTACTGAGGGCAGGGCGGTAGACATTGTCCACATGGACTTTAGTAAAGCCTTTGACACGGTTCCACATGGGTAGACTAATTAGTAAAGTTAGATCACATGGGATTCAGGGAGATCTTGTCAACTGGGTGCAAAATTGGCTTGATGGCAACAGAGGGTAGTGATGGAGCTTTGTTTTTGGACTAGACACCTGTGACCAGCGGTATTCCACAAGGATCGGTGCAGGGTCCACTTTTGTTTGTCATTTATATAAATGATTTGGATGAGAATTTAGGAGGCATGGTTAGAAAGTTTGTGGATGACACCAAAATTGTGGCATAGTGGACAGTGAAGAAGGTTACCTAAGATCACAAAGGGATCGTGATCAATTGAGCCACTGGGCTGAGGAGTAGCAGATGGAGTTTAATTTGGATAAATGCAAAGTATTGCATTTTGGTAAAACAAACAAGGGCAGAACTTATACAGTTAATGGTAAGGCCCTAGGTAGTGTTGTCGAACAGAGAGACTTCGGGGTTCAGGTACATAGTTCTTTGAAAATTGCATTTAGGTAGACAGGGTAGTTAAGAAGGCGTTTAGCACGCTTGCCTTCATTGCTTTGAACATTGAGTATAGGAGTTGGGACATCATGTTGAGGTTGTACAGGACATTGGTGAAGCCACTTTTGTAGTACTGAGTACAGTTCTGGTCGCCCTGCTTTAGGAAAGATATTATTAAATTGGAGAGGGTTCAGAAAAGATGTACCAGGATGTTTCTGGGACTGGAGGGATTGAGTTATAAGGATAAGCTGTGACTTTTTTAATTGGAGCATATGAGGTTGAGGAGTGCTCTCAATATAAAATCATGAGGGGCATTAATAAAGTGAATAGCAAAGGTCTTTTCCCTAGAATGGGGGAGTCCAAAACTAAAGGTATATTTTTAGGTGAGAAGAGAAAGATTTAAAAAAGGACCTGAGGGGCAACTTTTTCACACAGAGGATGGTTCACGTGTGAAATGATATGCCAGAGGGATCGGTAGATGCAGGTACAGTTAGTTACAACATTTAAAAGGCATTTAGATAGGAACATGAATAGGAAAGGTTTAGAGGGATATGGGACAAATGCAGGCAAGTGGGATGAGTTTAGTTCTGGAAACTTAGTTGGCATGGACAAGTTGGACTGAAGGGTCTGTTTCTGCGCAGTATGACTCTGTGAGCATTTGAGCCAGCCAGTAGATTGTGCATAGTAAGCAAACCACAAAAATTCAGTAAACCACCGAATCCTCAATAATCAAAAAGCTATAACTTTGTCAATAATTTGAAGATTCTTACTTGGATTATGTTGAATAACAGGTAAATATTGTTCTCAAGAAATAGAAGAACAAATTAGTGGCTAGGTTGCTCTAGAAACTTCACACAATCTATAGTTGAAGACAATTGCTCAATACATTGGCAGCAGCTAATTTATACAATTAATGGCCAATGGACAGCCATTTCCCAGGATCACTTGCATTTTCTGGTGGCAGAGAGGCTCCCTGCAAACTGGGGAGCTGCTACTGCACGTTGCCTTTGTTTTAAGGGAGTGGGGCAACACAGGAGGGAGGCGTCAGAGCTGGAGGCTCCATTGCCAAAGGAGAGCTTTCCAGCAGCAAAGGCCACCCTCATAGGCTTGATACTACTATTTGAAGGGTAACCCCTCTGACCACTGGGACCTTCTTGGACATGGGATCCTGTGGATCAAGGGTCTCATTCTTCTTGTACCCTGAGTAGCTGCCAACTCTCACAGTGATGCTGCTGAGGTTATCAGGTTGTTGGTCCTCTAACTTGGCCAGCAGTGGAAAGAGCCAGCTCATTTGCCCTAATTGGGCAGCTGGCCAGCTGTATCTTTGGTCCCAATACCCGTGTGGGCTTGGGACCCCCATATAATACCAGTGTCAGGACTGACAGGTGCTGAGGCAGATGCAGTCTACAAACCTTCTAATGAAGGGTCATCAGTTTGAAACATTAATGTGGTTTTTCTCCACAAATGCTGCCTGACCTGCAGAGTATTTCCCGCATTTTCAGTTTTTATTTCAGGTTATCAGCATCCGCAGCACTTTGCTTACGTAAAAATGATTAGCATTCCTGATGTTAAATCTGATCTTGCCGCCTTACCTCGATTTGTGCAAAGGTAACGACAACTGTGACAATTTAGGATGCCTCCTGAATCTTCTGGCTTGTAGTAATACATCTCCGATCTTTTATCTTCAGCTATTACATATTCTGGTGGTGGAGTTTCAGTATAACTGTTAAAAAAGTGGAATAAAGTTTTTGCTATATGTAACCCAAGAATTTTTTTCTCATAACCAACAGTATCTCATTTACTGTATAAACTATGGCTGTAAGGTCTGGCTATATTTATATTTTGATATGAATTGGTTTAAGACTTCTAGAACTTATTTTGTCCTTGATATTAAAAACTTTCCATTTAATTAAATAGAATCAGATCCCTTTAAAAAGCGTACTTTACATCTCACTTTTATAGTAGGGACTGCCACTCAGTTCTAACAATCTAACACAAGTTCAGAACAATTTCTTCCTAGCATGATGTTAAGTTTCCCAACCATGCCAGTTGCAGGAATAATTTAATGCTGACCCTAAGTTAGCTTCAGACTGATCTAATTCAGTGGATTTTAGCCATCCTAATAGGATATTGCCCTTTATCAATTAAGAGGCATTTTAACCTCAAGTTTCACTTGCATTTTTCTGCACACATTTAAGAAATAGAGCTGAACCCTGAACAGACAAGATCATTTTTCTGAGCCACCTAGATCAGAAAGGTCTAAAGATCTTGGGTTGTACTGTTTGAGAGGCAGTGGAAGAAAAGCTACAATTGACCACAGCAATCCTGAACTCTGTACAGCTACTCATACAGGGACCCTGTGTATTGTGTACAAAGCCAAAACAGTACCAACTCCATTTTTTAGTGTTCCACATTATGAAATGCATACTTTCCTGAATGCATATAGAACAATTCTTTTCATTACGCGTTATTTTTCTCTTACTTGTTATGTCTGTAGGAAGCTTTCTCATCAGATGGCAAAGAAACTTCTTTTTCATTTCCGTAACGCTGTTGATTACTATGTTTTTCATAGTTTTCGTGAGTTTGAAAATTATGTTGTTTTCTTTCTTGGTTGTGATGATGGTCTTGATTCTCCCTTTTGTAGTAGTCCCTCTCTTTCCTGTTTCGGTTCTCTCTTGTACGATGCTCATTACCGTAGCCGCCTCTAGCATGAGAACTTTTCTCTTCTGATCGTTCCTTCCTCCTCTCTCTCTCTCGATCCCTATTTTGTTTAGAGTAATCCCTTTCTCGGTGATGTCTGTTGTCACCATCCTGATCCCTGCGAGGACAGGAGCGCTCATTGTAGTGATGTCGATTACGATGGTGCTCTTTGTTGGGATGACTTCTCTCACCTCTTGTTAAATTTTTCTCAGCCCTATTTTCCAGGGAGCTTGTTGGTGGTTGGGCCATCTTTTTTTCAGCTATATCAAGTATTCTGTGATTTGTTTAAAAAAAAATTGAGTCACAAGCATACCTTTTCCAGCATTTGCCACATTAATATTGAGGGAACTGTAATCAGGTGGGAAACTGATGATTCTTGAATATTTGTACAGAGTCGCAGAAATTAATATAATGGCAATGAAAATCACACGGAGGTCAGGTTGATGCAAAATACCTGAAAATATATTTAAAAAGAAAATAAAACTGAAAATCTGGTTAAATCCTTAAAGCTAGTTACTAATTATGTTAACAACGAACAAGTCTATAATGAGGTTTTAGGCTCTGAAAAGTTCAAACTAAGTTATTCCCATCTGTACTATTTACATGGTTGCCCAGGAATATCCTCAATTGTATCACTTGTAACAGTTTACCCAACACTATTGATGAAAGATTAATCTGAAGCTCTATGTGGAGTGGGATAGGAAACAATCTGACATGGGGATTTTTTGGCAACTCTCAAATACTTCTACCAATAGCTGATCATTCACTCAGCATGCTCAAAGATTTCAATTGAAATGTTCTTGCCAATTTCAATTATAAACATACAGCCCTAACAACAGTAGCCTGGAGACAAGACTACCACAGAAATGCACAGAAACTGTGTCACCTACTTATCTGATGGATACAAAGGAAATGAAACTGCATTGGTTGTGTAGAGATCCATTTCACATATACCGTCCCAAAACTTAGATTGCATTGTGCCAGTTTAACATGTGTAAAATGGACACCTAAAGTTTTAATATCATGAGCAGTGTGCACACCATTCATCATTGGAAATGTGGTACTCATCATATTGCTAAAACCAACTGCTTAGGGAGCTAGGCAAAAAGGGAGCTTAATGCCCATTTGTGCTCCCTTGGAAATTTGTTTATTACAGAGAGCAGAAAATCTTTAGAACAAGCCTAAAAAAGTAGTCCTTTAAAGGAACCACGGGAAGCTGCCAGCAGAAAGGCACAATTAGCAAAATTGCTAAGCTCCCCAATTGCTCACTGTTATTGCCATTTCTCGTTGGACAGATTTGTATATTTAATTACATTACCTCTGGCCGCCAACTACATTATCCAGTAGAAGCTTTTTTCCAACTGTAATATTTTAATAACTGTAAATGTTCAAAGAAATTGAAATACTTATTTCTGATGTCCATGTGACTTTTCTCCTGTATTATTCATAACACCATGCAGGAGACTAAACAAATCCTGGAGATTCCAGGGCAATCCTGGTGGGTTTTCAACCCTATTGCTCCTCCATGACTGGCACCCCTATTTTGTCAGTAATAACCAGATGAATTCAATATATCAACTTTCCATGGTCCTAGTACAGATTTCTGTTGTCTCTCAAATTGAGTATGATTGATTTCTAGACCATTAAAAAAAGGACTTTCATTCAAATAACATCTTTCATGACTGTAGATCAATTAAAACACTATTTGGGCAACGCAGTACTTTGGAAATATCATCATTACTGTAATGTAGGAAGCAATAACAATCAGTTTCACACAAGGTTCAACATCAAAGCGATGATGATGAGCATCTGTTCTTGAAACATTGATCAAGGTGTAAATATTGCCCAGGGATAACTTTTCTGGTCTTTGAAATTGTGACATTGGATCTTCCACCCAAGGGTGTTTTTGTATCATTGATTAGCATCTCATCTGAAAGATAGCTCCGCCAATAATGAAGGACCCCATCATGTTCACTTGTACAGAAGTAATGGCAGCTTAGATTTTTGTGCTCAAGTCTCTAGGTTGGGATTTCAACATACAACTTTCTGTCTCAGAGGTGAGACAATGCTACCAACTGAGCCACAGTTGATGCTCTCATGAAGTCTGCAATATTATTTAACAAGCACATAAGAAAAAGCATACTGAAAGCATCATAGGCAGCTCAGAATACATTCAATTGTTACATAAGAAATAGCGGTTGAAGTACACCAAACAACCCCCTCAAACATCCCTGTCATTCAATATGATTATGGCTGATTCTTGGCCTCTACTCCAGTTTTCTGTTGCTCCCCATATCCCTGGATTCCCTCAGACCCCAAAGATATGTCTACCTCAGCCTTAAACAGTGGAACATCCATAATCTGCTGGGATTCACAGAGTCTATTTTTCTGGAACAGTATGTTGTTGATGCAACCAGGGATCGAGCTATTTCAGATGTAGTTAAATGTAAAGAGGCAGGTTTAATAAATGATCTCAGAGTACACAATCTCCGAGAAGACAATGACCATGGTAGAATTTAGCATTTGGTTTGAGACGGAGAAACTTGGATCAGAAACAACTGTACTAAACCTAGATAACAGGATATTTGCAAAGACGGCAGAGTTAGCTGAAGTGGTCAAGATAAAATAGCAGAAAAAATGGTTGAGGAACTATGAAAGACATTTAAGTAAACAGTTCATGACTCACAGCAAAAATATACCATGAGGAAAAGGGATAAGCAGACCATAGTTAACCAAGTAAGTTAAAGATAGCATCAAATTGAAAGAAAAAGCATACCATGTGGCAAAGATTCATGGTAATCCAGAGGATTTGAAATATTTTAAAAACCAACAAAAAAAAGTGTGAGAAGATAAACTATGTGGGTAAAAAGTAACCTCAAGACGGCCAGTGAATTTTTTAAATATGTAAAAAGGAAGAGAAAGGCCAGAGTGAACATAAGCCCCCTGGAGAACAAGGCTGCAGAAATCATAATGGGGAACCAGGAAATGGCAGAGGAATTGAGTAAATATTTTGCCCAGTCTTCACAGTAGAAAACATCCAAAACTTTAAATGATCAAGGGGTAAAAGGGAGAGAAGAAATCCATACAATAACTGTCACTAGGGGAAAGAAAAGTATTAAGGAAACTAAGGAGACTAAAAATCAATGTATTCCTGGAACGGACGGGTTGCATCCTAGAATATAAAAGAAAGTACTTGCAGAGGTAGTGGATGTACTGATAGCAATTTTCCAAGAATCCTTGGATTTTGGAAAAGCCCCAGAGGATTAGTAGGCTGCCAATGTAACACCATTATCCAAAAAAGGGAAGGAAACAAAAATGATTAGGCAATTAATGGGCCGTTGGCTTAACATCTGTCATTGAAGAAAAATGATTGGGTCTATAATAAAGGATGCAATACCACAGCATTTCAATATACATAATATAATGAAGCTGAGTCAGTGTGCCATCATGAAGGGGATATCATGACTTACAAATTTATTACAATTCTGTGAGAAAAAAAGAAGCAGAATAGATAAAGTAGATGTATTATTTGGATTTACAAAAGGCATGTGAGAAGGCTCCACATGCAAGGCATATTTAATAAGATAAGGGCCCATGATGTTGAGGATTGTATATTTGCATGGATAGAAGATTAACTAACAAACAGAAAACAGACTTGGAATAAAGTGCTGGGGTCACAGCCATTTACAATATATGTTAATGACTTAGATGATGAAAATGAATGTACTATAGCCAAATTTGCAGATGACAAAAATAGAAGAGAAAGAAAGAGGTGAAAATGGCACAAAAAAATCTATGGAACAATATATACATGTTAAGTGCATGGTGGGCAAAAACTTGGCAGATGGAGTATAAGGTGGAAAAACGTGAGGTTATGCACTTTGGCAGGAAGAATAGAAGTGCTGACAATTTTTTTAAATGAAGAGATTACAGAAAGTTACAGCACCAAAGGATTCAGGGGTCCTCATGCACTAAGCACAAAAAGCTAGCAAACAAGGAGATAGTAAGAACTGCTCTTGCTGGAGTCAGAGATAACACAGTGTGGAGCTGGAGGAACAAAGCAGGCCAGGCAGCGTCAGAGGAGCAGGAAAGCTGATGTTTCGGGTCGGGACCTGCTGGGTTCCTCCAGCTCCACACTGTGTTATCTCTTAAGCTAGCAAACAAGTTCGGCAGGTATTGGGGAATGCAAATGAACTGCTGACCTTTATTTCAAAAAGAATTCAGTATGATAGGGAAGTCTTGCTAAAAATATGCAATGCACTAGTTAGACTACACTTAGAATATTGTGAACAATTTTGGTCCTCTTATCTGAGGAAAGATATGGAGGCAGTCCAGAGAAGGGTCACTAAGTTGTTCCTGGGTCTGAAGCTATTTTCTAATGAGGAGTGGCTGAATAGTTTGGACTTGTACTCAAGAGGTTAGAAGAATGAGAGGTGACCTTTTGAAACATATAAGATTCTTAGGGGGCTTGAAAGGGTGGACACTGCAAGATTGTTCCCCTTGTGGAAGAGCCTGTGATCAGCGGCCATATTGTAAGAGTAAGGGGTCACCCAGTCTGGACCGAGATGAGGAATTACTTCTCTCAAGAGGGTAAATGAATCTTTGGAATTCCTTACTTCATAGAACTGTAGAGGCTGGGTGGTAAGATATATTCAAGGCTGAGATAGACAGATTCTTAATCAGTTAGGGATTCAAGGTAATGGGAAAAAGGAAAAAAAAAGATCAATGGTGGGCAAGACTCAATGGGCTGAATGGCCGACTTATGCTCCTACCTCTTACGGATGGGGAATTCGAATGTTTTGCAGCCTTTGATTATTTCTCATATGTTTTACAGATTGAAGGTTTGCGTTAGCAGGTTTTTTTTCCCTTCAGGATAAAGTGTTAGAAATCCGTGCATTTCCAATATTAAACTGAGATTTAACTACAGACGTTACTATTTAAGGTGACGAGGTCGCTCAATGGGTCTCTTAATTAATGTCAAATCAATTGTAACCTTAACGACTTTTTCCCCGTTACCAAGCAATGATTATTATAACTACCAAAAAGCAGAAAGTTGTGAATTTCTATCTATATCTTGGAAGAAAATAATCAAAACAAGTTATTGCTATGCTTTGCTTACATGTGCCAAATCGGACTCAAACTCCTGTCCAAGTAGAAAATTTTTCCCAAAAATGTTTTCCGGAGAGGGGAGACGAGTTCGTGTGAACCTTCTCCAGCGAACTCTGATAGTTTTCAGTTGAATGACGACCGCACCAAATGGTTGGAAATCTGATACCTCAACACCTGACCGAAACTCGCTTTGGAGAAACTCGATGCTGAGAAAAACAACTTGCCCCAAACGTCAGCGCATCTCCTGCAAACAATGGCCCCAGCAGAAAATGAGTGTGATTCCTGGGTAGGGAGAAAAGAACTTACTTCGTCCAGTTGATGGATTGTGCCAACGAACCACAGAGCCTGAAATCTCACAAAGAATTCCCTATTGAACGTAGCCTAGTCAGCAAAGACGCTGATGTAAGTCTGCACTTAAATTGAGCCGTGCGTTAAACGAAAGCTCTATCCGCACTGCAAACACCACTCAGGTGTTTGTTCTACCTTCCTATTTTCCTGCTGTCGTAGCGCCTGCTCATCCCAGGGACTCCTGCCGCCAAACCCGTTGGCTTGACCTCGCCCAACAGAGGCTTACAAATTGTGAAACATTAATTCCCCATTTTTTTGTGTCGCGTTCCATTTTCATCTTGTTTGTTACGGCCGCAGGGGATTTACTCAGCGGGTAAAGGCATTTCGTTTTGCACTAATCAACAAAACTAACTGCTTCAGGTAACGAAGAGCTAGAACAGTAGAATATACGTTAAGAGCGAACACACTGTAAAATGCCTTAGTGCACACCTTAGACACCAGTTCCATGTCGTCAAAACACAGAGGAGGAGGAAGTCATCTTCTCTGGACAGAGTAGAGAAAGGTTACCACACTGCCCCCTACTTCTGTCTTGGGATTTTTATAACTTTGAAAGGAGGCATTCCACAGATGATCTTATGATGAAAAATTCTTTTTCTTCGTTTATGAGATACATAGCATTGCTGGTGAGATATTGTCCATCCTAAATTGCAGCAGAGAGGGTAGTGATGAGCTACTTTTTACAACTTGCAGATAGGGAGGGAGTTCTTGGATTCTGATTCATCGACAGTAACGGAATAGTGACTATAGTTCCAAGTGAGAATGGTGTGACTGGTGGAGGGGAACTTGCGGATAATTATGCGCCCGCTGCCCTTTTTCTTCAGTAGAAGTTTCAAGTTTAAAAGGGGCTGTGGAAGGATCCTTGGGAAGTTATTACAACACTTCCTCTAGATGCATGGTACATGTTGTTGCCTTTGCATGCCAGTAGCCGACAGGGGCCTGATCAAGGAACAAGAACAACAAAGAACAAAGAAAATTACAGAGCAGGAACAGGCCCTTCGGCCCTCCAAGCCTGCGCCGATCCAGATCCTCTATCGAAACCTGTTGCCTATTTTCCAAGGATCTGTATCCCTCTGCTCCCTGCCCATTCATGTATCTGTCTAGATACATCTGAAATGACACTATTGTGCCTGCCTCTACCACCTCCACTGGCAACACGTTCCAGGCACCCACCACCCTCTGAGTAAAGAACTTTCCACGCATATCTCTCTTAAACTTTTCCCCTCTCACCTTGAAATTGTGACCCCTAGTAATTGAGTCCCCCACTCTGGGAAAAAGCTTCTTGCTATCCACCCTGTCGATACCTCTCATGATTTTGTAGACCTCAATCAGGTCCCCCCTCAACCTCCGTCTTTTTAATGTAAATAATCCTAAACTACTCAACCTCTCTTCATAGCCATCGCCCTCCATACCAGGCAACATCCTGGTGAACCTCCTCTGCACCGTCTCCAAAGCATCCACATCCTTTTGGTAATGTGGCGACCAGAACTGTACGCAGTATTCCAAATGTGGTCGAACCAAAGTCCTATACAACTGTAACATGACCTGCCAACTCTTGTACTCAGTACCCCGTCCGATGAATGAAAGCATGCCGTTTGCCTTCTTGACCACTCTATCGACCAGCGTTGCCACCTTCAGGGTACAATGGACCTGAACACCCAGATCTCTCTGTGCATCAATTTTCCCCAGGGCTTTTCCATTTACAGTATAGTTCGCTCTTGAATTGGATCTTCCAAAATGCATCACCTTGCATTTGCCTGGATTGAACTCCATCTGCCATTTCTCCGCCCAACTCTCTAATCTATCTATATTCTGGTGCATTCTCCGACAGTCCCCTTCACTATCTGCTATTCCACCAATCTTAGTGTCATCGTCAAACTTGCTAATCAGACCATTTACACCTTCCTCCAGATCATTTATGTATATCACAAACAGCAGTGGTCCCAACACAGATCCCTGTGGAACACCACTGGTCACAGTTCTCCATTTTGAGAAACTCCATTCCACTACATCTCTCTGTCTCCTTGAGGTTGGTTGGCTCACTGAGCTGGTTTGTTGTTCCGCGGAACAACAAACCAGCTCGGCGAGCCAACCAACCTCAACATCCACAACCCCGAGCTACAGATCTACTCCAAAATCTCTGTCTCCTGTTGCCCAGCAAGTTCTCTATCCATCTAGCTAGTACACCCTGGACACCATGCGACTTCACTTTCTCCATCAGCCTACCATGGGGAACCTTATCAAACGCCTTACTGAAGTCCATGTATATGACATCTACAGCCCTTCCCTCATCTATCAACTTTGTCATTTCCTCAAAGAATTCTATCAAGTTGGTAAGACATGACCTTCCCTGCACAAAACCATGCTGCCTATCACTAATAAGCCCATTTTCTTCCAGATGTAAATAGATCCTATCCCTCAGTATCTTCACCAGCAGCTTCCCCACCACTGGCGTCAGGCTCACTGGTCTATAATTACCTGGATTATCCTTGCTACCCTTCTTAAACAAGGGGACAACATTAGCAATTCTCCAGTCCTCCGGGACCTCACCCGTGCGCAAGGATGCTGCAAAGATCTCTGTTAAGGCCCCAGCTATTTCCTCTCTCGCTTCCCTCAGTAACCTGGGATAGATCCTATCCGGACCTGGGGACATGTCCACCCTAATGCCTTTTAGAATACCCAATACTTCCCCCCTCCTTATGCTGACTGACCTAGAGTAATCAAACATCTATCCCTAATCTCAACATCCGTCATGTCCCTTCCTCAGTGAATACTGACGCAAAGTACTCATTAAGAATCTCACTCATTTTCTCTGACTCCTTGCATAACTTCCCTCCTTTGTCCTTGAGTGAGCCAACCCTTTCTCTAGTTACCCTCTTGCTCCTTATGTATGAATAAAAGGCTTTGGGATTTTCCTTAACCCTGTTTGCTAAAGATATTTCATGACCCCTTTTAGCCCTCTTAATTCCTCATTTCAGATCGGTCCTACCTTCTCGATATTCTTCCAAAACTTTGTCTGTTTTCAGTCGCCTAGACCTTAATTATGCTTCCTTTTTCCTCTTTGCTGGTCTCACAATTCCACCTGTCATCCATGGTTCCCTAATCTTGCCTTTTCTATCCCTCATTTTCACAGGGACATGTCTGTCCTGCACTCTAATCAACCTCTCTTTAAAAGCCTCCCACATATCAAATGTGGATTTACCCTCAAATAGCTGCTCCCAATCCACATTCCCCAGCTCCTGCCGAATTTTGCTATAGTTGGCCTTTCCCCAATTCAGCAGTCTTCCTTTAGGACCACTCTCCCTTTAGGACCACTCTCGTCTTTGTCCATCAGTATTCTAAAACTTACAGAATTGTGATCACTATTCCCAAAGTAATCCCCTACTGAAACTTCAACCACCTGGCTGAGCTCATTCCCCAACACCAGGTCCAGTATGGCCCCTTCCCGAGTTGGACTGTTTACATACTGCTCTAGAAAACCCTCCTGGATGCTCCTTACAAATTCTGCTCCATCTAAACCCCTAACACTAAGTGAATCCCAGTCAATGTTGGGAAAATTAAAATCTCCCATCACCACCACCCTGTTGCTCCTACATCTTTCCATAATCTGTCTACATATTTGTGCCTCTATCTCATGCTTGCTGTTGGGAGGCCTGTTGTACAGCCCCAACGTTGTTACCGCACCCTTCCTATTTCTGAGCTCTGCCCATATTGCCTCACTGCTCGAGTCCTCCATGGTGCCCTCCTTCAGCACAGCTGTGATATCCTCTTTGACCAGTAATGCAACTCCTCCACCCCTTTTACCTCCCTCTCTATCCCGCCTGAAGCATCTATATCCTGGGATATTTAGTTGCCAATCTTGCCCTTCCCTCAACCAAGTCTCAGTACTAGCAATAACATCATACTCCCAGGTACTAATCCAAGCCCTAAATTCATCTGCCTTACCTACTACATTTCTCGCATTAAAACAAATGCACCTTAGACCACCTGTCCCTTTGTGTTCATCATCTGCTCTCTGCCTACTCTTCCCCTTCGTCACACTGACTTCATTATCTAGTTCCTTACAGGCTTTAGTTACTACATCCTTACTGTCCACTGACCTCCTCATTTGGTTCCCATCCCCCTGCCACATTAGTTTAAACCCTCCCCAACAGCGTTAGCAAAAGCAGCCCCTAGGACATTGGTTCCAGTCCTGCCCAGGTGTAGACCGTCCGATTTGTAATAGTCCCACCTCCCCCAGAACCGGTCCCAATGTCCCAAAAATCTGAACCCCTCCCTCCTGCACCATCTCTCAAGCCACTCATTTTTCCTGCCTATTCTTTCATTTCTATTCTGACTAGCACGTGGCACTGGTAGCAATCCTGAGATTACTACCTCTGAGGTCCTACTTTTTAACTTGACTCCTAACTCCCTAAATTCTGCTTGTAGGACCTCATCCCATTTTTTACCTATATCATTGGTGCCTATATGCACCATGACAGCTGGCTGTTCACCCTCCCCCTTCAGAATGTCCTGCAGTTGATCTGAGACATCCCTGACCTGTGCACCTGGGAGGCAACATACCATTCGGGAGTCTTGTTTTCAACCACAGAACCGCCTATCTACTCCCCTTACAATCGAATCCCCTATGACTATAGCCCTTCCACTCTTTTTCCCGCCCTTCTGTACAGCAGAGCCAGCCACGGTGCCATGAACCTGGCTACTGCTGCCTTCCCCTGGTGAGCCATCTCCCCCAACAGTATCCAAAACGGTATACCTGTTTTGGAGGGAGATGACCGCAGGGAACACTTGCACTGCCTTCCTGCTTTTTTCCTGCCTTGTGGTCACCCATTCCCTTTCTCCCTCAGCAATCCTAATCTGCGGTGTGACCAATTTGCTGAACGTGCTATCCACGACTTCCTCAGCATCGCGGATGCTCCAAAGTGAGTCCATCCGCAGCTCCAGAGCCGTCATGCGGTCTAACAAGAGCTGCAGCTGGACACACTTCTTGCACGTGTAGGAGTCAGGAACATCAGCCGCGTTCCTGAGCTCCCATATTGAGCAAGAGCATAACACGGGTCTGGGATCTCCTGCCATTTTTACTCTTAAGTTTAACTTAGTCCTACTATAATATCAAATACTAGATAAATGAAATGAAAAAAAATTTGTACCAAATCACTCTACTTACCAGCACATGATAAAAGAAAAAGAAAAACACTTACCTTATCAACACACCAGAGTCTTTTTTTTCAGAGGAGGAGGGCGGGTGGGAGACACTTACACGTGTAGTGTCTCGGGTTTAGCCACTGCCCAAATTTGTTCTGCTAATTTGTTCTGGGTGATGCAGAGTTTCTTGGGTGTTGTGAAGCTGCACTCATTAAGCAAGCAAAGATTTTTTAATCACATCCCGAATTTGAATCCTGTAGATGGTGCACAAACTTTAGGAAATCAGTTTTCTTGATTTGGTTCTCTCACCACTCACCACAGGTTCTGTCTGGCAGCTCAGATACATTATCTGTGTACACTTGCTGCCCTCAATGCTTTTTGCAAGTGGCAGTCAATCAGCTGAGGGAAGGTGGTGATCAGCAAAAGGTTTTCTCGCCCATGTTTGATCTGATATCTTGAGACTTAATGGGATCCAGACTCAATGTTGAGGACATTCTGTCTATATGCCACTGTACTACCAAGTCTGGCTATTGGGCAGAATATTCCCAGGGATGGTATTTGAGAGATCTTAAACATCAGTTTAAGGTATGATTCTGTGCAAATGGTTCAGTTGGGCCATTGCTTGACTCATCATCGGGACAATTTTGCTGGCAATCCACTGCTTGCTGTGACCTTCAGCTTCTGACTGTTCTACTAATTTTCAGATTCAATCATTTGGCTGGATTATCCTACTGGGCTGCAACTAATTTCTCTGCCACCCCTGAATCTTATGGTTTCTTCTAATTTTGCAATAGCTTTTCTGTTTTGTAATCAATTCTACACTCCTCCTGGCTCTTTTTTTATGGAAATACCTCGAGTAATGCATTCTCTGATACTCTACCCTTTTTAAAACCTTAAGGATTCACTCACCCTCTCTACTCAACTCCAAACCTGTACATTCTTCCTGCAATGCTGTTAGTTGACTCCACCCTACCTACATCAACTTTATCCCACAATGGGATCTCCAGATTCTTGTCCGTCTCCTTTCCATTCCCTATTTAGTAGCATCACATATCCACTGTGTTTTTTGAGCGTTTAAGTCCTTAAGTTTCCTCCACTTTATCTCTTGGCAATCTCTTCAAATTTTTTGGTCATCTTACAAAGCTAGTTCCCTGTTCTCCAATCTTCACATGACTAACAAGACAATAATCTCATCTCTCAGTTTCCAAACAATCAGGCTATTTGGTGTGCTCATTACAAATTTAACAATAACTTTAACCATATCAATTTAATATTTAGTCTTATTGAGAGCACCATCCGCGGAGTGAAAACGAGTTAACGTTTTGAATCCAATGACCGATACTGCCAGACCTGCTAAGTTTTTCCAGCACTTTCTGTTTCTGTTTCATATTTCCAGGATCCACAGGGGCTCTTTGTTATTATATCAGCACTCCCTTTGATTTTTGCTCTCACCATCTTATCTACTCACTGCTTCACCTCCCACCATCCCCACTCCTCTGTTAACAGCATAAAGACCAACAATTTCCAAACCCTTTCAGTCAGTTCTGAAGAAGTCATATCAGATTCAAAATGTGAACTCTATTTCTGTCTCCACAGATGCTGTCAGACCTCCAGAGTTTCTCCAGCATTTTCTCTTTTTATTTAAGATTCTTAGTGGGCTTTTTGGATAGATGTTGAGAGGTTGTTTCCTTTTGTGAGAGGGTCTAGGACCAGAGGGTATAATCTCAGAGTTAGGGTTCGACCATTTAAAACAGGAATTTGTTCTTGTAGATTTCTATACCAGAGAGGGATGTAGAAGCTGGGTGATTAAGTATGTTCAAAGCTGAGATTGACAAATTTTTAATAAGTAAGGGAATTAAAGATTATGGGGAATAGGCAGGAAAGTGGAGTTGAGGATTATCAGGTCAGGTGTGATCTCATTGAATTGCAGAGCAGACTCAATAGGCTGAATGGCCTACATCTACTCCCATATTTTATGGTTTTAGTAAAACAATTGTCCAATACCTTCTTGACTGTTTCAATTGAACCTGCCTCCTCCACACTTGTAAGCACTAGATTCCAGGTGTGAACAACTCATTGTGTAAAGAATTATTTTCTCACAAAACTTTGTTATTTTCACAAAACACTTTAAATCTGTGCCCTCTTGTTCTTGATCCTTTCATAAGCAGGAACTGTTTCTCCCCCTCCCTAAGCAATGCAGATACTTATGATTTTGAAAACTTCTATAAGAGTTCTTCTCACCTTTCACTCTAGGGAAAATTGTCCCAAACTCTCTGATCTATCCTCATAGCTGACAGTTGACATGCCTGAAACCATGCTTGTAAACCTCTCACCAATAGCATATACATCTTTCTATTGTGCCATGCCCAAAACTGCATGCAAAACTACAGCTGAGGTTTAACAAGTGCCTTATTAAAACTTCAGCATAAGCTCCTGTTTTTGTACTTAATGCATTTACTAAACTTCATGATACTATTTGTTTTATTAACTGCTCTCTCCACCTGTCCTTACACCTTTAATGATCTGTGCACATATATACGCAGGTCTGTCTGCTCCTGTATCTTTTAAGTATTGCACCCCTTATTTTAGCTTGTTTGTCACTGTTCTTCATACCCAGTCTCATACTTCAAATCATCAAATGTCATCGGCTACCCATTCACCAACTTGTCTTTATCCTTTTGGAGTTCTACACTGTCCTCCACACAGTTTACAAGGAGGGGATAGGTGGGAGGAAGAGCAGGTTAGGGAGGCAGGTACGAGCTGAGCTGGTTTTGGGATGCGGTCGGGGGAGGGGAGATTTTGAAGCTTGTGAAGTCCACATTGATACCCTTGGGCTGCAGGGTTCCCAAGCGAAATATGAGATGCTGTTCCTGCAACCTTCGGGTGGCATCGTTGTGGCACTGCAGGAGGCCCAGGATGGACATGTCGTCTAAGGAGTGGGAGGGGGAGTTGAAATGGTTCGCGACTGGGAGGTGCAGTTGTTTGGTGAGAACCGAGCGTAGGCGTTGCACAAAGCGGTCCCCAAACCTCCGCTTGGTTTCCCCGATGTAGAGGAGGCCACATCGGGAACAGCGGATACAGTATACCACATTAGCAGATGTGCAGGTGAACGTCTGTTTGATGTGGAAGGTCTTCTTAGGGCCTGGGATGGGGGTGGGGGGGGAGGTGTAGGGGCAGGTGTAGCACTTCCTGCGGTTGCAGGGAAAAGTACCGGGGGTGGTGGGGCTGGTGGGGAGTGTGGAGCGGACAAGGGAGTCACAGAGAGAATGGTCCCTCCGGAAAGCATATAAGGGTGGGGAGGGAAAAATGTCTTTGGTAGTGGGGTCGGATTGCAGATGGCGGAAGTGTAGGAGGATGATGCGGAGGTTGGTCGGGTGGTACGTGAGGATGAAGGGGATTCTGTTTTGGTTGTTATTGCAGGGAGGGAGTGTGAGGAATCAGTTGCGGGAAATGCGAGAAACACGGTCAAGGGCGTTTTCGACCACTGTGGGGGGATGTTACGGTCCTTGAAAAACAAGGACATCTGTGATGTCTGGGAGCGGAATGTCTCATCTCGGGAGCAAATGCGACGGAGGTGAAGGAATTGGGAATAGGGGATGACCTTTTTGCAGGAAGGTGGGTGAGAGGAGGTGTACTGTAGGTAGCTGTGGGAGTCGGTAGGCTTGAAATGGATATCGGTGTCCATGTGATTGCCAGAGATGGAAATAGAGAGGTCCAGGACGGAGGGAGATGTATCGGAGATGGTCCAAATGAACTTAAGGTTGGGGTGGAAGGTGTTAGTGAAGTGGATGAACTGTTCGAGCCCCGCCATGTCTGATTCATCTTGTCCATCTGCTTCCTATCCCCTCTGTCCATCTTGCTCCAGGATGTTTATTCTTCTTCTTCTTCCTCCTTTTCAAGAGTGGTTAGTGACAGCCTGAACGAATCGTTCTTATGATATCCCTCGGACCAGATCCTTGAAAACAGCAGCCAGCCAATAATTACCCTCCCACGGTGGTGACACTGCCTTGGCCCCGCCTATGGAGGCGAGTGACAGCAGATGAAGCCAATTAAAACTTCGCACTGTGCCGCTTCCCAACGCCAGCCAATCACCAGTGCAAAGCGTCTTTTCCTCCAATCACAGCGTCCGCGGACGCGCCCGTCGCTAAGGTAAATAACACGAACTGCGATTGGATGAGTTGTCGTCCTTCACCCAATGGAATTAGGGTTTATTTCAGGGTCGGCTGTCGCTGTGAGAAGACCTCTTGTCTACTCTATTTCACATTGATGTGGATTACTAGCGGATTAAAACAGAGCAGCCGCGTTTTCAACTACAAATCAAAATGCCATTCGGGTGGAGAAGAAAGGATCAAATGCCCTTTGTAAGTGGGACTTGTGTTTCTCCTCCTCTTCGCTCAAAGTAACGGACACGTCTCATGACGGCGTTGTTGTCAAAAACCGTTTCTAAGATAAACATTGACACTCCGGAAAATAAATATAACTGGACGCTGCAGATTTTTATTCAATCACATCAGCTTCTCGCGTTTAGGACTCTTCGTAAAATTCAGGAATTTCGGGGCAGCAATTTATATCCATGTGACTTATAATAAACATAGTCTGTGCTACAGGAATTCGATGGATAATTTGTTTTGCACGATTGAGATTGTTTTGGTGCAATGAAGATGCAACTTAGTGCCATAACAAGAAAACGAGTTCGTTCTGAAGTGGGTCAGAGTGCGTATGATGCGCCGCACTACTTTAAATTTTTTCTCAAAACGAAAAGCCAATGACTCCCTCTGCGTTTTCAATTACGTTGCTATCTCCAACTTCTCATTCCTTTCAAGTCCTTGGTCATGTTGTCTCCCAAGTTTGTGACAATCTTTTTTAGATCTCCATACTTGAATCTCACCAATGTGGTTACCAACCCTGCCACTACTTATTAAAGTCACTAATTACATACTATGTTTGTATGACAAACATGCTTCTCTGTCAACAGCCTTTGACATGGTTGACCACATCACCCTCCTCCAGTACACCTTTACCATCATCCAGCTGGATCTTTTTTTTCTATGCTGTTGTTTTTTTAAAAAGTTCTTTCATTTATTGATCATCCCAAATTATCCTTGAATTAGGTAGCTTGCTAGGCTAGTTAATAGCTAGATGTGGGTCGAGAGTCACATCTAGGCCAGTTAAAGGCAGCGAATTTCTCCTGTAAAGGCCATCAGTGAATCAGATGGTTTCATGGGCATCATTATCGAGAATAGTTTATAGTCCTGATTTACTAACTGAATTTATCTTCCACTAGCTCCATGGTGGGATTTGAACCCACAACCTCAGAGCATTAGACTAAGCTTCTGCAATCTTGGTCTAGTGACATTACCACTGTGCTCATATCTCACCTGCAATTTTCATGTGGTCAGAGAATCACTTGCTCTCACATTGTTACCTCTGATGTCACCCAAGTATCTCATCATGGTCCCTTTTTATTTCTTATGGATATGCTGCTCCTCAACAACATCATTTGAAAAAAAAAGCTTAGGTTTCCACATGTACTCTGATGATCCCAAACTCTACCTCACCACGATACTTTTGATATCTCCCTTGTCTCCAAATTGTGAGACTGCTTATCTGATAAGTACTGGATAAGCAGAAATTTACTCCAATTAAATATTGAGATGAACAATGTAGTTGTCTTTAGTTTCTACACTGCCATTCTCTATGTGGCAACTCTGAGGTTGAAATAAGATTTTTGCAAACTTGGTGGCATATTAAACCCATGATGAGTTTCTGACTATATATCAACACTTCTACTAAGATTGTCAATTTTCATTTCTGTATCACCACCTGATTCTGCAGCTGCCTATCTCTCTGCTATTCAAACTCTCATCTAAACTTGGCTAATCAGTGTATTCCTTTGCAGCCCTCCCTTGTTCTCCCCTCCAGAAACTTGATGTAATCGAAAATCCAATACCTGAGTTCTAACTGTCACAATTAGCTTTCACACATCATTCTGTGCTTGCTTATTCACATTAGTTTCTACTAAAATTACATGTCAATTTTAAAGTTTTGTTTTGATATCCCTCCATGCTTTGCCCTCACTATCTCTATAATTGCCGAATGCATCACTTCTGAGGTATCTTTACTCAGAACAGTTCTGGGCTCTTATATTTCCCAAATAGCTCCATCATTGGTGGCCTTCAGCTGCCAGGGCCAAAAGTGATGGCATTTCTGCCCCAACTGTCCATATCTCTCCACATTATTTCTTTAAGAGGCTCCTTAGAGGTGCTCTTTGTTTCCTTTCATGTAACATTTTGCAAATCATGTCAAATTTTGCTTCGTACTGCACTTACATAGTGTCTTGGAATATTACATTTACGTTAAGCATGCATTATGAACATCAATTGTTTCTAAGTTATGTAGAGTGCATAGTTGAATTGAATTAGCTTTATTGTCACGTACTGAAATGAGTATAGTGAAAAGTTTACAGTCGCTCTATACAGAATAGTCTTAGATACAAAGATACCTGGGTATAGATTGAACAGTTTAGTGTTCTAAATTAGGATATTTCTAGGTTCATGAGATAATCACCAAGAATTGCCTTGTCATCGTCAGTGATCACTCACTAATGAGTATGATTGTCCACCTAAGAAATTTCATTAGTTGCTGGTCACAAGAATTGTATGAGGTCAGTACAGGATAGTTGGAGTTTTAAAAGTTGCATAGTTTTAGGTTTAGAGAGTTAAATATATCATCGTAACTGTGAATATAAGAATGATGAGTTTAGAAAATAAATAACAGGCACAGCACTCATAATGTGGGCATTTATGTATCTGCAATGTAGAAATACATTGGTGTGAAATATCAAACGTTTAAAGAAAAGAAAGATTGAGAACTAGCCGATAATTTTGTTTGCCCATCATTGCAGCCATAGGGAATTTGAGGCTCACAGCAGGTTGGACGTGTTGTTGGTACTTGTCTATCAATGCTCTGATGAAGAGTCATCTCGACTTGAAACACTTTCTCTCTATGGATGCTGCTGGACCCACTGTGATCTCCAGCATTTTTTTTTTCAGCATGTAGCCTCATTTAGGAAATATAAGATACAGGTAGCTATGTATACAATTTGCTTTTTGTTTGCTTCTACTGGACTGCATAGGCAGTTTGACATGTGGGTTTCATTTTGAATCATTAGCAACACATCTCTTAAAGCAATAATATAACGGTTGTAAGCTGTCTACGGTAAGAATAATTTTCCAACTTTGTTTTCTGTACAGCTGGGCTATTTGCTAGTATAAGACATGCAAGCTTATTAATACCCTCTGCTGTTGCATGGAATTAAACTCTTGTTTCAGTTACAATACATGGTGGAATTATGGATCTGATTTTATAGTTGATAATCTATTTTTAAATCAAATATTTTCTCTCAGTGAGATAGTTATAAATCTACATCATTTTAATGAGAAAAATACGGTTGCATATTTCTTGAAAAATAGAAATAAATGGGATTGAGGAACAAATGGTTAACTAAGTACAAATACATAAGTAAGGCCTTAAAATTGCAAACTGAAGTCTGGAATATATCTTTTACAGGGATAAAATGGAAAAATAATGGAATTATACCAAATTTGTATAGAATCCTGGTTAGATTATACTTGGGATACCATGTACAATTCTGGTTGCCATTCTTTCTAAAAGTGGAAAGAGGCACAGGACAGGGTGCAAAATGATTTACACGGATGCAGCTAGAAATGCAACATTATACTGAACAGGAATGGATGAACAAACTCTCAAATTTTTATGTTGAAAAAGAAAACATTGAGGGGTGATTAAACGATGTTTACATTTATGGACAATTCTGATAGAATAGACACAGAATGTGTTTCCAGTCATAGACAGTACTAAAAC
This sequence comes from Rhincodon typus, assembly GCF_021869965.1. Lineage (NCBI taxonomy): Eukaryota > Metazoa > Chordata > Chondrichthyes > Orectolobiformes > Rhincodontidae > Rhincodon > Rhincodon typus. Next base: position 29,431,655 of record NC_063346.1, on the reverse strand, counting down.
TAGAATGAATTAATAAAAAATAATCTCCAAGATATCAAATGGGGAACTCAGCAGAAATGTCTTTCCTAGAGTGATGATGATGATGTGGAACCACAGGAAGCAGTTGAGGTGACTAGTACACATGTATTTAAGGGGAGGCTAGATAATCATATGAGCAAGCAGGGAATAAATGGTTATACTGATAGTTAGAAATGTGAGATGTCACTCAAGTGGCGCATGAATTACATGGGTTGAATAGCCTGTTTCTATTCTGTAGCTTCCAGGTAATTAGATGAGATTGATAGGTTTTATAAGTCATGAAGTTGGTGGACAGAATAGATGGGGAGAAACTGATTCTGTGGGCTGAATTCTCCCCAAAATCGGCTAAACGTCAATTTTGGGAAGTTTCGTGGAGAGTTTCCCTCCATGATCTGTAACAAATTCTCTCTTTCACTTCTGTGCTGCTTGCCTCCATTATCTATGCACCATGCCCCTACAGTGCTGCTCTTGAGCTATTGTGTGCACACCAGCGGCAAGAGTGCTTGCCACTACTGGGACCATTTGGGTTTGTGTCACCAGCACTGTGTTTAAATCCACCCTGAGTCCCAGTTCAAACCTGTAAGCCAGGAATATCCCTCCATAGTTGCAGCATGGGAAGAATTACCCTGGAGATGGCCCAGGTTGGCACCTTGATTTACAACAGGGAACTAGAGGTCCTCGTATACAGGGTGTTTGGAGGATTGGATGGAGGTTTTCTGCCAGATAGGGGTCATGAGAGAGAATAGGGGATAAGTGAGGGAGGCACTGAGGAGGGAGAGAAGTGGGGGGAGGAGGAGGAGGAAGAGAAGGAGGACTGGGGGATTGAGGACTGTGGCAAAGGTGGACCAGGGCTAACAAAGAGGAGCTTGTGAGGTTGCAGTGAGGAAGACCTCTTCTTGCCTTTCCTAAATACCCCTTCACTCTCCTTCACAGCCCCTATCCTCACAGCTGTTCAGGGAAAGATTTGGCCCATGACTCTAATCTATGAAATTAGTATTAATGGAAGAAACAAAAAAATAAATATCTACATGCCAAAATGTTTTAATAAAATGCTCACAGAATATGCCCATTCTATGTTCTATATACAGATGCTGTCTGATTGTTGTTTCTTTTGGAATTTTTGTTTTGTTTTTGTTTCAGATTTCCAGCACCTATGATTTCTTTATTTATGTGCTATCCACAACCTAAAATGTTTCCTTAGAATAAATTTTGCAATTTGTGTATAGTTAGTGTAGTTGTATTGAATCAATTCTACTGATTCCCTTAGCAAGACAAACATACTTAATAAGCTTTATTTTCACTGTGAAATTTGTATGGATATTTTGAAAGCAATTGAGGCATTTGGTTTGCAGTTTGGATTGATTAATTCATAATGTTTACACTTTTAAAATGTACATGAAAAGGGATTGTAATACATATCCACTTCTATGTTATCATTTTTTTAAATTCATTCATGGGATAATGGCATTGCTGGCTAGGCCAGCGTTTATTGCCTGATCCCTAATTGCTAAGATGGCTGTTAAGAGTCAATACACATTGCTGTGGGTCTGGAGTCACATGACCAGATCAGGTAAGGATGACAGTTTCCTACCCTAAAGGATATTAGTGTACCAGATGGATTTTTCTGACAATTGACAATGCTCACTGTTAGACTCCAGATTTTTATTGAATTCAAATTTCACTATCTACCATGGTGGGATTCAAACCCAGCTCTCTGGAGCATTAATCTAGGTCTCTGGATTGACCGTACAGCGATAAGACTCCTTGGCTATTGCCTTCCCATGACATACTATGTGATGTTCCTGTTCTCATAATTCAGTGTTGGTAGTCTGATACATTGATCATTTTGTATTGTGTTTGTATTTAACGTTTCGTAATTACATAGGGCTGACATGATGGGCAATGATATTACATGAAAGAGTAACTGATGCCAATTTTTGCTTGAACTGCCTGTAAAGGAATCTCAGTTTTGTATATTGGGATGTCATTTGAATTGATTTTTGCAAAGCAGAAATTCGTTTGAACCTAATTTTGTGTCAAGAAGGCAACATTTTCTGATAATATTGATCCAGTACTGGAACATTAACTTTGTTAACTTTGCATATTTTCTCTTGTAGATTTGTTGCCTTGACTAACCAAGCTTTCCACCATTTGTTTAGAAACACATAGCTCATGGTTTGGTTCCTGCGGCCACAATAGCTCCCAGAGCTGCTGTTCCCCGCACCCCTCCACCACGTAGCCCAGAGCCTTCTCCAGAGAGACCAAGGTACACTGTATTCTCAGTTTTATTAATAGTTGTGCATGCTTTTTGTTTTAAAATCATTAATCTAATAGACTTGGTTTACATAGACGTTCAATCTAAGGTTTAAGTTAATTATCTGATCACTTTCACAACATTTTGAGGTGCATTTTGACTGTCTGTTGATATTACTGACTTGTATTTGTTGCATCATATTTGATTTGCTATCCTAAACAATATTTATAATTGCTAATTGATCTGAAATTACTGTCTGGATGAAAATGATGTGCATTACCTAGATCATATAAAAAGATGCATTGCTACTCCTTTGTAGCATTTATACATAAACAAATACATCTTAGTTGTTACCTGGGGTGGGGTGTTAGCTCAGTTAGCCAGAAGACTAACATGTGGTTCAGAATATTGTCAACAGCATAGGACTTCATTCCAGTTCTGGTTGAGGTAGACTTGTAGCTTAATAAGTAAAACCATAGCATAAGCTGTAATTTAGCGATCCACAAATAATTGAGGATACAGTCTAGAACAGAGGAAGTTGTGTGGCAGCATTGGGAAAAAAATCAATTCCTGGGTATGTTAACCTAGTGCACTTCTAAAAAATGTAAGCTTTGGGATTCTGCAAAGGATAATGGAATTTGAGTAGAGATAAATAATCGTTAGCTGTATTTTACAGTGAAGTCTGAAATCTTAGAATTGAATTTTAGTACCTTTTGGGAGCTTACTACAAAAAAAAGAAGAGCTTGCAGTAGAGGGTTATTTTGAAGAAGAGGCAGGGGTGTAAGGAAACACAATTATGATTGTCATTATCATCTTAGAATAATGGAAATCTGATAATAAAATACATGTGCAAGATTTCAGTTTGCAAAATGTACATTCTTGGAGAGCAAAACAATCATTAATTTTTTTGCCTGATTGCTTCATATACATAGCTCAAAATTATCCTGTCTGAAGAATGTTGTATTTTTCAACATGTTTTGTTCTGTTGTACATTGAACTCATTCACAATTTCAGGTCAGCATTGGCAGCAGTAATTTTAACTTCGTGCCTGACTGGTCGTACAGTTGCCATTCCTCAACGGCATTTGACAGGACTTCGTCAAAGATCTTATTCTGAAAGTGATGGCACATTTTCAGAGCAACAAAGCCTTCTTGAACCTTATGCCACTGTGGCTGATCTGCAGTTAAGGTATTGTACAACAAATTGATGGTGTCTTAATTTATTCTGTGCAATTGCTACAAATACCTGTGTCTGTTTTACAGTGATCAGGTCTGGTAGCATCTGTGAAGAAAAAAAAAATCAGAGTTAACGTGATAAATATTTCCCTCCCCTCCCTTGGCTGCCTTCCACAGAGACCATTCCCTCTGGGACACCCTAGTCTACTCTTCCTTCACTCCCAACACCCCCCATAGCCTCACGGTACCTTCCCCTGCAAGTGGCAAAGGTGTAACACCTGCCCATTTACCTCCTCTCTCCCCACTATCCAAGGGCCCAAACATACTTTCCAGGTGAAGCAACACTTCACCTGCACTTCCCAGAATCTAGTCTACTGCATTCGCTGCTCACAATGTGGTCTTCTCCACACTGGGGAAACGAAGGGTAGACTGGGTGACCACTTTGCAGAACACTTACGTTCTATCCGCAAAAAGACCCTAAACTTCCAGTTGCCTGCCATTTTAACACATCACCCTGTTTCCTGGCCAACATCTCTGTCTCTGGCTTGTTGCAGTGTTCCAATGAATGTCGGCGCAAGCTGGAAGAACAACACCTCATTTTCTGGGGGACCCTGCAGCCATCTGGACTCAATAGCGAGTTCAGTAATTTTAGGGCCTGAACTCTCCCATGTCCTAGGCCCCTATCCCACACACCAGACCTTGTTATTACATAGCCTGCCATTACATACTGCCCATTGTTAATCAGTAACAGACCCCATTAACAGCTATTCACCCTTCTCGCCAGATTGTTATCAACTCCTTTGTCTACCCAACTGCTCTTCTCTCTCTTCGGCCTCTATCCTTTATCCTATTGTTTACTCCTTACCCCATCCCCCTACCTATTTTCTGCATTTAAATTGACATTTTTCCAGCTACCGTCAGTTCTGAGGGTTACTGGACCTGAAACATTAACTCTGATCTTTTCTTCACACATGTTGCTGCACCTGCTGAGCTTTTCCAGCAACTTCTGTTTTTGTTCCTGATTTGCTGCTTCTGCAGTTCTTTCGGGTTTTATTTAAAATGATCATGATTGTTGCAGATTTTCAATCAAAGGTGAGAAATAAGCTCTGTTAGATAACTGTCATTAATTAGCAAATTAAAATCTTGCCAACATTCTTTATCCTCCTTGTCTTTTCAGGTTAAAATTGATATTCTCAATCAAGAATTTCCATTCTTCCACTCTAATGTGTAGAAGCACAAACCTCTTTTGTGTCATGTCTCTCAACAGTTGCTAGTTCTCATTATTTGCGCACATGTACACTGAAAACTCAAGCGTTTCACATTTTATCAATCATTAGTTATTTGGAAGCTCTTTGTTCCAAAATTGTTTTAACCTAACAAAGTCTCAAGAGATACCTATCCTTAACATTGGTTGGTGACTTTGCCAAAGTTTGAGGGTTAGAGGGAAATACTTGCACTTTGTTGCATTTGTAAGCATCTAACCACTTGTTAGCATAGAATGCTTACCTGCCAAGGTAACAAGAAAGTCTGGTTGGAAGAATGGTGCAGCGAGCTTATCCAGGCTGGCCCCTCCCTGAAATCATCTGGTGACTGATCCCAAAGCCTCCTTGGGCTAACTGTAAACACTGCTCTGAAGCAGAAGTTCAAGGTTTTTTCAAGGCTCCAAGCCAGGATCCTGATTTGGATTCTAGCTGGGCTGACCGGACATTGATCTGCCTTTTGAGTTAGTGTGTCAAGGAATGCAGGAACTCAGATTGTTAGTGCCCTGGTCGTAGCCATACTGTTGCCATTTCTTGTATAAAAACTTTCTAAAAGATGCACTGAGGCTGTTTTTCTTCAAAGCTAAATTAGAATTGTAGTGCTATGCTTCAAAGTTTATATATTTACTGATGTCCAGTGCCATGTTCTAATTTTATGTAGTTTAGGATGGGGTTGTTTATAATGGAATGTTGATGAAAGAATTGTGGTGCGTCAAAGAAGGGATCAGGATGTAACCGAGACTTGAAGTTTGTGTTACAAGGAGAGGCTGGATAGGCTGGGACTTTATTCCCTTTATAGAGGTTTATAAAATCCTGAAGGGCATAGATAACATTAATAGCCAAAGTCTTTTTTCCAGGGTGGGGAGTTCAAAACTAGAGGACATAGGTTTAAGGTGAGAGGGGAAAGATTTAAAAGGGATCTGAGGGGCAACTTTTTTACGCAGAGGGTGGTGCATATATGGAACGAGCTGCTGGAGGAAGTGATAGAGGTAGGTACAATTACAGCATTTAAAAGAAATTTGGACGGGTACATGGATAGGAAAGTTTAGAGGGATATGGGCCAAATGCAGGCAAATGGGACTAGTTTAGTTTGGGAAACTTGGTCGGCATGGATGAGTTGGACCAAAGGGTCTGTTTCTGTGCTGTATGACTCTAAAGGTGCATGTATGGAAGAAATTGGTTTAATACAAGTGAAATGCTGCTCGTTATGAAATGAATTCAATTTGTCAAAACCTGTGTAACCAGTTTAATTGTTCGTTTTTGTTCAATATTGAAATATCTCTTTGATATCTAATGACATGGATGTACCAAGTTCCTTGGATTCCAGGAATGATCTTACATTGAAGGTTCTAATCATTCATCCTCAACTAATTTCTTGCTTTGGAACATAGAAGTCTTCGAATCACTTCCTTCCCCTGTTTTAATATTCGTTATCTATATTCAATATTTGTGCATGAATTTTACCCAACCCCCAACTGACAGGAATTTGACAAGATCCGGATGGTTTTACATTTTCCTTAATTTTACATTTATATTAAAGTTAATGGAAAGCAAAATCAGGCTGTGTGAAAGAGGTGCCTGATTTGGATCATATCAGTTAGACTAAATTGATTTCATTCTTGAATCTGATTCCTCTGTTCGTGAAATTAACTTTCCAGTATGTTTGAAGTATCTTAGTACATCTTTTCTGTATGAATTATTTCCTGATATTTCCACTCTGTGTAACCTTATTGTCTTAATGAGCCTCATTGTAACTTTGTCACACCAGAATCTCGTTTAACCCTATATTTGCATTGCACGTAAAGCTTCTAACTTTTATTTCTAATTTAACCTTCAGCCTCACCTACTAGAAGATTCCATAATTGAATTTAACCCAAAAGTTTAAATGAGTGACTAGGTTAGGGGTAGCACTTTTTAATTGCATCCATGCACCTATGTAAGATTAAACAAATATTTTTTAAAAGATAAGAAACCTGCTACTTGGCATTTCACTCCCACATTTGTTTTCCTTCTCTATGAAGGAAAGAAATTTGAGTTTTCTTATTGTTATCATTATATTTTGGTAAGGAGACTCAAAGGCAGTTTTCCACGGGAGGGAAATAGTTGCTGCTGAATAAAAACATCTTATACCGAAAAACTGTAGAATGCATTTTTTCCTCATTTATGGTTAGGTTATATTTCAAAAAAGTTACACAGTTCCTCAATTCCTTTCATGGGGCGTTAAATACAAAGGACGTGTAGCTTTTCATTGTTCAGTTAAGAAGAACCTCATCAGTTAGTTGGATGCAACTGGCACAGTTTTTTTTCCATTACGTTGATAGGAACCACTTGATGTTAACAAAAGTCTTCCCCTTGCAATGTATATTCTTTAATAGGTTTTTATTGGCAAGTTGTTCAAATAAAAAGAATCCCTTAGAATATTTTGGCCATGATTTTTGCTGCATGGTATGGAGTGTGGAGATGTTTCCTGGCCCTACAAACCCTATCCAAGAGAAACTGCCCTGGAGTATCAGATTTTCAATCCAGGGTGACAAAGTATCCTGGAATGGACCGGACAACCCAGGAACAAGCGTGGAGGCAGCCAACTGCGGGTGTGGTCTGGGGACACGGTGTGCTTTTGTGCATCAGCACTTTGTGGAAGTTGAATTAAACACTAACAAAATGAATAACAGCCCTCACCCACATAGCCCATCCTTCCCACATGCAAATCTCATTCCCCATTCTTGCTAACACATGACACCTAATTCACTGCACCCACCCCATGAGCCCCCACGTATTCCTGGTTACTTTGGTCCCTGTACCTGTTCTATGCTGAGCCACACCTTATGTCCCCCACTCATCCCATGGTCTTTTATTGTTCTTATGCCACCTTCACATTCATGTTCCAACCTATGCCCTCGCTTAGTATTCACCAAGGGCAAAGGTCTTCGAAGGAAACCAGGCTGACATTAGTTTCAGTCTATTGATGTGTCACTGCTTAAAACAAATAACATCCATTAATTTTTAAAAAATCAATACTTTAAAATTTCTGTAACTAATCTCTTTTGAATACAAACAATTGTATTGTAAGTTATTTGACAATTCTAATTGATTTCTGCACTTTTTTTGGCACATACTAGTCTAATTTTAACAATCCGAACTGGATATAGGCCGTTGTTTAAGCAGCCAATTATCTCCCCAAAATGCATATGCCTGAAGCTTGGGCTATCTACAGACCCACCCTGCAAAACTTATAAATGATCTCTTTGCAGTATAACTTTGACTTTTGGCGGGTTTTGCCATTTTCTAGTGTAAGGCACTATTTTGTAACTGGTTGAAGAATTCCTGCTGCATCTTTTATTCAAAGCTTTTGAAACATTTTTAAGCTTGTGCAAATTAAACTGTGGTCTAAGATTCACGGTTGCATATAATTTTTTTGTATTAATCTGGTAAATACATTTCAAGTAATTGTGGAAATCTGTTACTGGTTTCCATTATTAATTTTCATTATCTTTGAAAAGGAATGAATGGCAAAGTCCTGTTAGAGGCAGGCCTCAGTTACCACTGCCTTCCGATTCTGATGAAGAATGTAATGAGGAAGAAGGAGAAGATGATGACCAAGATGTGGAACTGTTGTCCGATAAAGCAGACCAACCACATTACTATGTTCTCGAAAAGGAGGGAGAAGTATATATTAAAGAGCCAGTATATGCCATTCCTCACAAGGCAAACCAGGTGACTGTTTACATTTTGCAATGAAGGTCTGAAAATAAGATTCATACTAGACATGAAACGTTAACTCTTTCTCTCTCCAAAGACACAGCCAGACCTGTTGAATTTCGCCAGCATTCTCACTGTTTGTTTCAGATTTCCAGCATCTGCAGTATTTTACTTTGTTTGAATGCCAAAGTATTAAGATGGTACATAAATCGGCAGAGTTTCATTGTAAATTCTGGTGATGTCTCACTTTCATTCCAAGTGTAAGGAGGCACAGACTTGAACATTTCTAGTGCATAGCCTGTTCAGCCATCCATTGCTATTCCACCTGAAACTGACGGTGCCCTTAGGATTTCATACATGCACAAAATAATATATAAATCCCAGAAGTTAATCACAGTGATTTAATACTTCTGTGTGTTGTTGAGATGCCCAAAACCACAATCAATTTGGTCATAGCTCACAAAAGAGTAGCCACAGGCCTTCTGCCTCAAAATACATGTGGAAAAATGTGCCAGTGGTTAGTTGAAAACTTGCTCATAGATGTTCCCCTACGCTCTTGTGAGAGACCAGAGTGATGTGGATAGAGGGGCTTAAGTTGACCTGGAGAGTATTGAGTGGCGGTGGGAGGTGAATGGGGTTTTGAGTTCGCATGGGTGGACATGTAGTATGTCAGCTTTGAAGGGATTTGAAGGGCGGGGCCTAGAGGGTTTTTAGTAGAGCTGGAGCCAAGTACCAGCAGGCTGTGTTCGCACTTGGCAGCTCCTGTAGTTGTTTCTGCATTGTTTCCAGGGGCTCCAACTAGCACTAGCAACCCAATCCTCAACTCCAGAAATGAAACTCTGGGCACTCACGATAGCTGCTCTTGAGTCAGAAATGGGAAGTCAGGAATTTTCCCAGCACTGAGTACATGATGGAGGAATGGAAATTGAGATCTGGCAGAGACAACTTGATCCAAATGGTCTTTTTCAACAATAATAGTTATTTATAATCCTCTGTTTAAACATCCAGCAATATTGTTGCCAC
>NC_063346.1:29364776-29421727 GCF_021869965.1 Rhincodon typus | reverse complement strand
TCTGAAGGACGGTCACTGGATCTGAAATGTTAATGCTGCTTTCTCTCCACAGATGCTGCCTCACTGGCTGAATTTCTCCAGTAATTTCTACTTGCGTTTCTGATTGCCAGCATCTGCAGTTCTTTGTTATTTGGTTTTCCTCATGTTAATTTAAAACAGTGCCATTCCAATAACTCCACACTTGGCCACATTAAACCACATGTGCTGCATACTGACCCAAAACAGTCAAAGTCTTTTGAATTTCACCATTATGGATGAAATAACAAACATTTGAAATGACAAACAGCACTCAAAAAATGTTAGTCAAAAATTAACTCTTCATGCAATACCTTTTATCAATTATAGAATAAATACAGGTGTGAACACAAGCACGGTTTTATCTTTGAACACACCACAAAATCCAAACTCAAAGCAAAATATATGCATCTGGATTTTTACAAGACAACTGTTCAGTTTTATCTTGAAATCAGTGCAAGAAACAAAAAACACAAATCAAATTAATACAGTTAATTTGTAAATCAGCTTTCAAACTCTTAGAAGCTTGAAATCAGTGCATCTACCTTGTGTTATTTAAAGGTCGTACCTGAGAGATATCTTCCAGGACGGCTTTGTAAAGTTTCTGTACTGTGTAGGCATGCATTTCAACACTATTTGTGATCAACTGGATCAAATTGGGCACGGCATCATCTCTTACATAACTGCCAGCCTAAAATGGAAGCATGGAAAAATTAAGGACCATTGTAACAATAGTGATCATAGGGGAAAAGAAAAAAAAAACAAACAAACACAGTCTTTAAACACAACAATAACTTAAGACTGTTTTCCACTTTCCATGCTTGACCGCTCAGCGAGAACTACAGGAGTGAAGTAGGGAGGCTGAGAGAGAGAGTGTGATGGTGTTTCAGAGCAAGAGCACAGATGATAAAATTCAGTTGGAAATCTATGATGGCCATTGCAACCTCGGAGCTTAATTTCCTAGATTTCAGTTTGCCATCCCACCTGGGGTCCCGACCTCCACACTGGGAAGTTCTAACTTAAAATATTTGAGACAAAAATGACATTTTATGGTAGTCCCAAAGTCTGTCCATCATCAAAAGGTATAAGTCAGGGGTATGCTGAAAAACTCTCCATTTGCCATGCTAAGTTAAGCTCCAATATCTAAAACTCAACACTATCCAGGAGAGAGCAAGTCACATGACTGACATCAATCCAACATGTTTAGCATTCACGCCCTCCACCATTGGTGCACGGTGGCAGCAATGTGCACCATATAAAAGGTATGCAGTATAGCAACTCATTATTTCTTCCTCAATAGCACCTTGCAAACTTATCCTTCTAGGTGGCAGAGATCACAAGGGTACTAGACTCATGGGAAAGCCACTGCAAGCTCCTAATCAAGCTGATTCAGAACTCTGTGTCTATTCCTTTCATGTTGCTGGGTCAAAATTATGAGAGTCCCTTTCCAACAGTACTGTGCATTACCTACAGATAAAGGGCTGCAGTGGTTCGAGACAGCAGCTCATCACTCCACCTTCTCAAGAGGAATCATAGATGGGCAATAAACTGGCCAAGCCAGTGATGCCCACAACACATGAAACAACAGTGAAGCACCATGAAAACTTCAGGCATAGAAAGCATTCTATCCCATAACAAACCTTTTTACACTACATGAGAACAAATATGCTTTGTCTTCTGAATTACCAAACCTTCAAATTTAAATTTTCAGCATTGTATACAGTCCTTTTGTGATCCGCCTATCTCTATCCATTTCCAGCCATTAAAAAAAAAATCAAAGAACACAAGTTTCTGAAATCTGACCTCGCCGATTTCCTCTTTCCACCACCATTGTCATTCATGCCATCAGGCAACTAGGTCTTCAGATCAGAAACTGTTCCCTAACAGAATCCCTACATTCTACAGTAGGCCATTCAGCCCATCGAATCCACACTGACCCTTCGAAGAGCATCCTACCCAGATCCCATTCCCACCCCTGCAATCCCACATTTCCCATGGCTAATCCACCTGGGCTGCACATCCCTGGACTGTGGGAGGAACCTGACAGACACTGGGAGAATGTGTAAACTCCATACAGACTGTCGCCCAAGGGTGGAATCGAACCCCGGTCCCTCATGCTATAAAGGTAGCGCTGTTAACCGTTGAGCCGACACTCAAGACACTCGTCATACGTCCTAACATCAACTTGTTTAGCTTAGTGCCAATTTTTATCTCGATTATAGTTCAAGAGTGTCTTGGAACCTTTTCCTACGTAGAAATTATATACATGCAAGCCAACTGTTACTGTTAAAAACCACAATAGCTAGGCACTGTATTGTGAAAATGCTACTTTAACCAAATTGAAATTAGAGCGATATCAACAAAAAGGGGCACACAAAGGCAGGGCCTAGGACTGGCCGGTGGATAAACAACTCTTGCAGCAGTCTGAGATCCAGCTGCCTCCATCTGTTCTGTCCTGCAGACACATCTAGGCCAAAGAGAAGTGATTGTAATTTTCTATTAGCACACTATCATTCTACTGCAAAAGAAAAAAATAATTTAATAGCATAGATCATCCAATCAATAGAATTAAGTCCTGGTAACACTTACAGATAACAAGCTGATATGAAATTTAGTTTGGTTTCCACAAAAAGAAGTCATATTGCCATTGTTAAATTAATATTTCCCAAAACAAACACGGTCAAACAAACTTTGATCACAATATTAAATTGACTTTCAGTAATATATAACAGCAAACTTTTCATGTGTGCTTGTATCCATTAATTAAGAGGGCTAACTTTGGAATTTGATGGAATAGAAATAGAGGGGAAAAACACTTGCTATCTGATCCATCAATGCTGAAAAAACTACTTATCTCTTCTATACAGCAGCTCTCACTTTCTTCCAGAGGCCGAGAACAGCCAGTGGTCATGGTAAAGTGTGTGCATTAAAATATTCAGAACTCAAACCAGCAACCCATCTCAGGGGAATGAGTTGGTCATCTCTCTCCCCTGTCCTAATTCAAGATTTAAGAGATTCAAGAGAGTTGGTTCAGGTTTGAAATCTTAAATTTTAAACACCCTACCCAACCAAAAACCACTGAGGGATTAAAATTTCCCTTAATGTGTCAAGGCTTTGAAAAGTCAATGAAAATTTAAATGCTCTTTACTGGTGGAGTTTGAAGGTAAAATGTTTTCCATGCACATCAACCTAGTTTTCAATCTTGCATTTTATTCAGTGACGAAATTGCACATTGTACGAAAAACAAAGCACTTTTCTAGCTAGGGGAGTTTGGGTTTCAAAGTCATCCCTATTTTAACATATTTCTCTATAAGCAGCTGGAACTTGAGATTTAATTCTATGAAACAACACAGATAGCTTACTAAAAACAGTCACCAAAATCTGAGATCTGCTGAAAATAAGATGGTATATAAACAACTTTTTAAACATTATACTGCAAACACATTTAAATGTGGTTAAATGTCTTTATACCATACCCATTAATGCAGAACAGAATTCAGGAGTGTAAAATTTGTGTGATCATCCTGCACATACAATTCAACAATTGAGCTTCAAAAGATTAAAAACGATCTTTCCAGTTTTTCTACTGGATGAAATTCTGTTCAACACCCAAAATTTTCAGTAATTACATCTTTTATGGACTGTCATTATCGAAACAATACATACCAAGTTGTTCTATTTGTGGCATGTCAATTCAAACAAAATGGAGCATCAACTTTCTACTGCAGACCACGTTTACATCTCAGATTCAAATTGCCTTAATTTTAGAAGCTCAAGATATGGTAATCTTTAGTGAATCTATGCCATAAAAACAAGGCCAAACTAACCTGACTGCATTACAGACTCCCCAAGATTGTACTTCTATGCCTACTTCATATGTTTACCTTTTTTGGTTTAAAAGATGCATGTCATGCCTTAACTGCATCCTGCGACAATGCATCCCAGGTCTTTATCATTAAAATGGAATTGAAACTGCAACTTTAAAAAAAAAAAATAGATGAATTAAGGAGATCTTTACATCACAGAGGTTTGGGAAATTAGCAGCCTGAGTTGACAATCCAATATCTAACTCATATATAAAATGAAGAGAAAAGCTGCAGCTTTAAGATGAGACCTCTCTTACCGTTGTTAACACTTTCATTATTGTGTCTATGTGCCATCTCTTGGATGGTGCATACCTGTTTAGAAAAAAGAACGTGATGAGAACATCTTTTCCCGAAATGTTTTGTATTTCTAAGTACTCTGATAGTCGATTGGCAAACACCTTTAAAAAAAAACAAAGGCAATGATAATACTAAAAAAAAGCCTAAAATCATTGGTTTACTGTTGCTTCCTGGTAAAGCAGTTTTAAAAAAAAAAAAATGAGGTGTTCAATAATTAACAAGAAGTTCTAGATATAAAAACATTCATTCATTCTTTGACAGAATCATGATTATACAGTGCCTTAAATGAACCATATATTCAGCATATCTTGAAAATACACCTGATGATACACGGAATAAAAGATCCAAGATTACATAAAATATAGGAATTAAAAGCCCCATAGTGTACTGGGAGAACTGATTACTGCAGCAATTGACGCAAATTTCTCAAATTTATGCAAATAAGTGGTTATATTTTTGATAGTATTTTTTAAAAAGAAGTGCAATGACAACAAATGTTCCAATAAATAAAGTGAACTTCAATCAATAAAATGGAAATAATACCATCAGGCAGCATCCACATGAGAATAAGACTGTTAATCTTGTAGATCAGATGCAAAAGGGATTGAAAGATTGAAAAAAAAAGTAAAAATCATCAGTGTTTTAGAATTATAGGAAGTTAATAGGTTAGATACTAAAGTTGTGGTGAATTGTAATTTTTTTTAAAAAAACTGGAGGTATTCCATAGTGTCCCCTCTTATTCAGTATAAGGATTACTGGTCTTTATGATTTATAAAATATTTATCAATTAAATATACACATTATTTATATTATGACTTGGATTTGCAGACATGTGGGATACAAATTAAAGTTTGACATCTGCAACAGACAGAATTCCAAATATACTTAAAAGACAGGCAGGTAGTGCTATACATAGAACAGCATAGCACAGTACAGGCCCGTCGGCCCATGATGTTGTGCTGACCTATTATCCTACTCTAAGACCAAACGAACCTGCATACCCTTCATTTTACTATCATCCATATGCCTACACTTTAAGATCACAGAATGGCAGATGAAATTCAACAGAGTAGGGGTAGGGCATTTTCATCTGTCCCTTGATTCTAGAATGAGTTTCTGCCTGGGCCTTCATGAGACTGAACTTTCAAATAGTGGGCCTTACCAGAAGGTAGTAAGATCCAGTTTGCAGGATTTGCTTCCTTTTAATCATTCTCTACTATTACTCTGCTTCATAATTAAGGGACTTGTATGCAATGCATGCTGCAGCTTGATTGCCAGATTATTACCATTTTGAATGGCAGGTGGCAAGCTCTTCCCACTAATATCAATGCTGCCAAGTTTCAAATCATCTTTGACAGTAAGGAATGGGAAGGGAAGGCAACAGTCAGTGCTGGGATCCCCTGTGGTCATTCCCCTCAACAATAAGTACACTGTTTTGGATACTGTTTGTGGGGGGGGGGGGGGTGGAGAACAACCTACTAGGGGTAAGACACGGACCAGGTCTGGGTCTGTGGCTCAGAAGGGAAGTGGGGAGAGTAGGAGAGCAATTGTAGTGGGGGATTCAATAGTTAGAGGCACAGACAGGCAGTTCTGTGAATGCAAACGAGACAAACGGATGGTATGTTGCCTCCCGGGTGCCAGGGTCCGTGACATCTCGGATCGTGTCTTCAAGATCCTTAACTGCTGGTGAGCAACCAGCAGTTATGGTACACTTCGGTACCAACGACATAGATAAAAAGGACCGAGAATGTCAAAAAACTAGTGCAGGGAGTTAGGTTGGAAGCTGAAGTCCAGGACAAACAGGGTAGTTATGTCTGGATTACTACCAGTGCCACGTGATAGCGAGGTAAGGGATAGGGAGAGAATGCAGCTAAACACGTGGCTACAGGGCTGGTGTCGGAGGGAGGGCTTCCATTATGTGGATAATTGCAGCACATTCTGGGAAAGGTGGGACCTGTACAGGGAGGACGGGTTGCACCTGAACTAGAAGGGCACGAATATCCTGGGAGGGAGGTTTGCTCGAGCTGTACGGGATGGTTTAAACTAGACTGGCAGGGGGTGAGGAACCGGATCTGCAATTCAGAAGATGAGGTATTCAGCCTTCCCACAGACACAACAGGGAGTGAGGTTGTTAATAAAGAAATGCAGTTGATGGAGCGAAATTGTGTACATAGGGATGGTTTGAAGTGTGTATACTTCAATGCTAGAAGTATCAGAAATAAGGCGGATGAACTTAGAGCATGGGTCAGTACTTGGAACTACGATGTTGTGGCCATTACAGAAACTTGGGTAACTCTGGGAGAGGAATGGTTGTTGGAAGTTCCGGGATTTAGATGCTTTAAAAGAAATAGGGAGGGTGGTAAAAGAGGCGGGGGAGTGGCATTGCTAGTCAGGGCTAGTATAGCAGCTACTGAAAGGCGGTTCGAGATTGATATGTCTACAGAGTCAGTTTGGGTTGAGGTCAGGAACAGAAAAAGGAGCAGTCACTTTGTTGGTTTTTTTTTTAAAAAAACAGACCCCCTAATAGTTGCAGAGAAGTTGAGCGGCGGATTGGGAGGCATATAATGGAAAGTTGCAGAAGTCACAGGGTTGTAGTCATGGGTGACTTCAACTTTCCAAATATTGATTGGAAACTTTTTAAGTTGTAATAGTTTAGATGGAGCAGATTTTGTCCAGTGCATTCAGGAAGGATTCCTGACACAGTATCTAGGTAGACCAACACGAGGAGAGGCTACTTTGGATTTGGTGCTTGACAACGAACCAGGCCAAGTGTCAGACCTGTTGGTAGGAGAGCATTTTGGCGGTAGCGATCGTAACTGCTACTTTTACAACAGTCATGGAAAAGGATAGGTACATACAGCAGGGTAAGGTTTATAATTGGGGGAAGGGTAATTATAATTCTGTTAGGCAAGAACTGGGTAACATAAAATGGGAAGAGCACTATAGAAATGTGGAGATTGTTTAATGAACGCATACTGCGTGTGCTCGATATGTTTGTCCCTAGCAGGCAGGAAAGATATAGTCGAGTGAGGGAGCCTTGGTTCTCAAGAGAGATTGAACGACTAGTTAAGAAGAGGAAGGATGCTGATATAAGGTTTAGGAAACAAGGATCGGAAAAGACTCGAGGGATGCAAGTTAGCCAGGAAGGAGCTGAAGAAAAGGCTTAGGAGAGCTATAAAGGGGCATGAGAAAACCTTGGCAGATAGGATCAAGGAACACCCCAGGGCTTTTCACACGTACGTGAGGAATAAGAGAATGACCAGAGAAAGGGTAGGGCCAATCAAGGATTATAAAAGGGAATTTGTGCACGGAGCCTAAAGAGATAGGAGAGGTCCTTAATGAATACTTTTCTTTCTTCGGTATTCACAACTGAGAGGGACCTAGTTGTAGGGGAGGACAGTGTGAAACAGGCTGGTAGGCTAGAGAAGGTCAATGTCAGTAAGGAAGATGTACTAGGAATTTTGAGGAACTTGTAGGTAGATAAATCCCCCAGGTCTGATGGGATTTATCCAAGGATTCTATGGGAAGCGAGGGAAGAGATCACAGGGCCTTTTGGCGATGATCTTTTCGTCCTCACTGTCCATGGGTTTCGTACCAGAAGATTGGACAGTGGCAAACGTCATTCCCTTGTTAAAAAAGGGAATAGGGATAATCCTGGAAATTACAGGCCAGTTAGTCTTACTTCAGTGGTGGGCAAAATTATCGGAAAGGGCTCTGAGTGATAGGATTTATGATCACTTGGAAAGGCACAGTTTGATTCGTGATAGTCAGCATGGATTTGAGAGAGGTAGATCATGCCTCACAAACTTTACTGAATTCTTTGAAGAGGTGACCAAACACATGGATGAAGGTGGAGCAGTGGATGTGGTACACATGGATTTAAGCAAGGCGTTTGCTAAGGTTCCCCATGGTAGGCTCATGCAGAAAGGAGGCATGGGATAGGGGCAAATGTGGCAAATTGGATTCAGAATTGGCTGACCCTTAGAAGACAAAGAGTGGTAGTGGATGGAAAATATTCAACATAGTGCTGAGTTACGAGTGATGTACCACAATGATCTGTCTGGGTCCTATTCTATTTGTGATTTTTGTAAATGATTTGGATGAAGGAGTGGAAGGGTGGATTAGTAAGTTCGTGGACGATACGAAGGTGGGTCGAGTTGTGGATAGTGCAGAGGGCTGTTCTAGGTTACAAAGACATTGATAGGATGCAGAGCTGGGCTGAGAAGTGGCAGATGGAATTTAACCCTGAAAAGTGAGGGGATTCATTTCGGAAGGACAAATGTGAAAGCAGAATACAGAGTTAACGGAAAGATTCTGAGCAGTGTGGAGGAGCAGAGGGATCTCGGGGTTCATGTCCACAGTTCCCTGAAAGCTGCCACCCAGTTGGATAGAGTTAAGGCGTATGGTGTGTTAGCTTTCATTAATAGAGGGACTGAGTTCAAGAGCTGTGAAGTTATATTCCAGCTATACAAAAGCCTGGTTCGGCCACATCTGGAGTGTTGTGTCCAGTTCTGGTCGCCTCATTACAGGAAAGATGTGGAAGTGTTGGAAAAGGTGCAGAGGAGATTTACCAGGATATTGCCTGGAGTGGAGGGAAGATCTTACGAGGAAAGGTTGAGAGAGCTAGGGCTTTTCTCTTTAGAACGACGAAGGACGAGAGGTGATTTGATAGGGGTGTACAAAATGATCAGAGGTATAGATAGAGTGGATAGCCAGAGACTTTTTCCTAGGGTGGAGGTAGCTATTACAAGGGGGCATAGTTTTAAAGTGAGTGGAGGTAGATTATAGGGGAGACATCAGAGGTAGGTTCTTTAGTTAGAGTGGTAGGGGCTTGGAATGCATTGCCAGAGAGGGTAGTGGAGTCGGCTTCATTCGGGGCATTTAACCAGCTATTAGATAGGCATATGGATGATAGTGTAAGGTAGGGGTGGAGGTTAGATAGACCTTGGGTTTAAGGTAAAAGTTTGGCACAACATCATGGGCCGAAGGGCCTGTACTGTGCTGTACAGTTCTATGTTCTATTTTATGTTCAAGTATTTTCTTTGTCCACCCTAGAATACACAACCAGGATCAGGCAGGGAACATACTTTTTGGCCAACCTGATGCAGTATTCAGTCCATTGTAGAGAATTTTTTTTTTAAAAAGGAGATCTGCCTGATATTTATGGAACTGGCCAAAAAAAGAACAGTAGCATTCGCTTGGCAGATCTCCCATTGAATTCAGAGGCTGCAGCAGAAGCATTGCTGACGGAATTCCTCTAGTGCTGTTATAGATTGCTGATACACAACTGACAGGCAGAAAAATGCGTGGTGATAGAATGGGGCAAGACAATGCATGCTAGGTAGTATAATTTTAAAACAGTGCAAGAACAGGGTTTCTGCACAAGTTTTTGAAGGTGGCAACAACAGGTTAATAATGCTTGTGTTCTTGGACTGTACAAAGAGAGAGAGTATGGAAGCCACAAATTTATGACAAATCTTTATAAGACACTAGTTCAACCTTAGTTGTTGTACTGTGCTCAATAATACACACCATATGTTAGCAAAGATGCGAAAGCTTTAGAGAGGACATAGATGAGTTATTAGAATGAGTGTGGACAAAAAACAGCAAGCGAGTTGGACAGCAGTGACACAAATCATGGAGTTTAGATGGTTTTCTCTTCATTCACTGTTTCTAATGGCTGATGGGGTGAATAAACAGAGTATGCAGTTAGACAATTGACAAAGGAAATTTGAAAGAGAGGAAAAAAAAATCTCAGTTTCCCCCATCCCTAGTTTCAAATACACAGAATTATACATTTAAACAAAATAATTTAAAATTAAGGACTTGAGTACAAAATGTAGTAGTAGGTTGCTCTTTGAAAGAGCTGGTGCAGACTTGATAAATCTGCTGGACTCCCTTCTATGCGTACTATGTTCTGATTTATCGATTAAATAAACCACAGTGATTACATTAAGCCAAATTGTTTCTCAAATATCAAAGTGATTTGCAAAAATGTTCTGGAATCCTGAATGGTCATTGACAATATCAGCTTATTATGAAAAGCACCAAAATGCATACATTTACACCTAAATTAACATTTTGAGATCCTACAAGCATGGTGGATGAAGTGAAACCAATAGTTGTGGTTTATTTGGATTTTCAAACGGCATTCTATAAGGTGACACATAAATGGTCACCGGATAATTTATTAACTCATGGTGTTGCGGGAAATGTATTAGTATGGATAGAGAATTGGCTAATTAAAAAAAGGACAGAGTTGGAATAAATGGGTTATTTTTAGTTGAGCAAACTGTCGCTATTGGAATGCCACAGGAATTGATGTTGAGGCCTCAACTATTTACAATCTAGATCAATGACTTGAATGAAAGGACAATTTAGTGAAGCAAAATTCACTGACGACACAAAGATAAGTAGGAAAGCAAGTTACGAGGAGGACTCAGTGTATAA
Source organism: Rhincodon typus (assembly GCF_021869965.1). Classification (NCBI taxonomy): domain Eukaryota; kingdom Metazoa; phylum Chordata; class Chondrichthyes; order Orectolobiformes; family Rhincodontidae; genus Rhincodon; species Rhincodon typus. The sequence continues at coordinate 29,411,099 of NC_063346.1, read as the reverse complement.
AGGTATTTGGAGACGTTAGACAAGTGGGCAAAAATTTGGATATGGAGTATAATGTGGGTTAATGTGAACATGTCCACTTTGGATGATTAGAAAATCAGAATTTTATTGAAAACGACACACTGCCAAAATGCAGTGGTGCAGAGGGATCTGTGTCCTTCTATATAAAGTAAAACATTAGCATGCAGATACAGTAACTCATTAGGACAGCAAATTAAAACTTAGCCTTTAATATAAAAGAAACATTTGCTACAACTATACACAGCAATGATGAGAACGTCGTGTACTGCACAATATCTTGATCTCCTTACTCATCAAGGGATACATCTGCATTGAAGGCAGTCCACACAAGATTCACATAAGGTTCTGAGGAAGGGTCACCGGACCCCAAACGTTAACTCTGTTTTGTCCTCCAGATGCTGCCAGACCTGCTGACCTTTTCCAGCAACTTTGTTTTAGTTTCTAAGGTTCACTAGTTTGATTTTTGGGATGAGGTTGAGCAAATTGGGCCTGTACTTGCTGGAGTTTAGAAGATTGAGAGGTGGTCTAATTGAACAATAAGATTCTGAGACGGCATGAAAGGATAGATTCTGAAAGCATGTTTCCCCTTATATGTCCAGAACCAGGAATCTCAGTTTAAAAATTAAGAGTTTTCCCATTTAAGATGAAGAGGTTATTCCTTAAGACTTGTTCATCTTTAGAATTCTGAACTCCAGATTTCCGTGGAACCTGGGTCATTGAATATTCTGTGGCCAAATTAGACAAATTTTTGAACAACAATCAATATTTATGGGTGGTAGGCAGGAAAGGTGCAGTTAAGGACATAATCAGATCAACCTAAATCTTACTGAATGGTGGAATGGTCTGAATTGTCTACCCTTGTGCTTATTTGTAACATTACGCACCTATAGTAGATGTATGTTGTGCTGTTTCAATCAAACCTGTGAATGGCGAATTTTTTGTATTATTTGTTAACAACTTCATGAAACATCAGAATAACTTCAAATACAAACTCTTACTTCTCTGCTGCAAGAAAGATGCCAGAGGCACAATCAGCTTTGAATTCAGGATCACACAAATCCAGAAAATACAGCAATTCCTTCGTCATTCCTCTAACGTTATTTCCATTTACGAGAGCAAAGCTCAGTTCCATTGCACGCCTATAAAAGGCAAATGAAAAGGTGAGCTAAGTTTGTGTGTTACCATAATGAGAACAGCCCATTGAATTTTCAACAATTTTGTTGAAATTGACGTTTAATTTCATTTACATGCTGTATGTCTACAAAACATCAAATCCAATACTTTTGTTCAAAAACAACCAGTTAAATTTTGGACTCATTAACACATTGAAAGACGCCGCGTTAATTCTTTCCAATATTGTAATTCTGCAAATATGGATGCCAAACCCAGAACATTAGCTGAGAGAAATCAGAGGAAGGATCACTCAACTTGAAACGTTTACTCCGATTCCTCTCCACAGATGCTGCCAGATCTGCTGAACTTATCAGCAATTTGTTTTTGTCTCCGATTTACAGCATCCACGGTTCTTAGCTGTTATGCTATAGTCTACTAACAAGTATAATCTGTTGCCTTATTTCATATTTAGCTACTATAATGTTTGCAACCACCTACTACACAGCAGTTCATTCTTTCTTTGGCATTTACCCACATAATACCCAAAACAGGTTCATTAACAGCATGGCTACAATGGAATACATATGGACTGCAAGAAAATACTAAAACAATGATAGTAAATAACCAAGTCTATGATCCCTACAAGCTGCTGAGGCCATTTCCAACAATGGAGCCAATGGGATTCTCACTTGTAATCTTTGCATAATTGTACTGTTTACTATGCAAACTTAACTTTACTATAAACAATCAAAATTCCCAAAGTGAAATCTTTACCTTTTGATAGATACATCCAAGTCCTTCAAACAATCCACGATTGTACTTCTGTGTCTTTGGACTGCATTATGATCTGTTTGGACTGTTTTAAGCAGCGATGTCAGTGCTACATACCTTCAAACAACAAAGCAAAAAGTCGTACAAGTTTAAAAAACTTTAGCTGTAAACTGTGCATATTTTTAAAAGCACTGGTCTGAACAAACCAAACACCATGAGTGAATAATTGTTCAATCACAAGAAATCTCAAAACAACAGAAGATATGAAATAAAGAATGAGTTCTGGTGTACAAGATTTGTTGCAGGAGTGAGGATTTGACTTTTCTTTTGAGTAGGCAAAGCTTTCTTCAAAGTGATTTCCCGTTCTATCCAACTTTCTCAGGTGTACACCTGCACTCCATTATAAATCTAAAACCTGTTATTTACATGGTGCCTTCAATCTACACTAAGGCACTTTGCAGGACATTTTACACTGAGCCAAAGCTGTAGTAGAATATTTGGACAAGTGACTGAAAGGTTAGTCAAGAAACAAGATTTAAAGACTGGATTAAAAGGCAGATGTAGAGAGAAGCAGAGCTAATTCAAACCTTATGCCTTAAGGTAACTAAAAGTTCAGCTACTGATGGTACAGCAATTCAAAGTTAGGATTCACAAAAAGGCCAATATTGAACTAGCGAGATTTGGGAGGATTACAAGAGCTCAGAGGTGAGATGGGTAAGCATGTACAGGGATTGCAGAACATAAGTTTTAAAATCAACACATTGCTGGACAGACAGCCTACGTAGGTGAACATCATCAGCAACAACGGGTGAACCAGATGAATGTCAACCATACTGCTGTTGGTCTGGAGTCACAGACTGATTTTCTTTCCCAATGGGAATTAGTGAACCAGGTTATTACAGCACTCAAGAGGGATTATCTAATTGTTCCAGACCTTTATTTTATTGAATTCAAAAGTCACCACCTGCCACAGTGGGACACAAACCCATTTCTCCACATTAGCTTGGGGTTCTGGATCAGTAGTCCACTGAAATTAGCACTAGGCCACTACCTCTGGATACAGAGTGAGAAGTCCATCTTGGCTTCAAGATTACAAATGATCCAGATCAATTAGAGAGATGGAGATGCTGGTCAAAACAGGAATTGACAACAATAGCTTCTAATGTACATAATATTTAGTTGGAAGAAATTTTCAGCAGTGGATGCTGGATAAGCAGCATGGAACATCAGAAGCGCTAGAAATGGGTCGAGAGAGATTGTGAGGTGCGAGAGAAATAATTTGCTGCTCAACTCACCCTCAGGGCATCCCAAAAAGAATTTCATATCAAGTAAGCATTTTTACAATTGAAGTCACTACTTTTTTTGTAAGAATTTAGGTAATTGGCTCAATAGAAAACATGTTAAAAATCTAACAGATCCAAATTCATTGTTTGAAATTTGAGTTGTATTTACTTAGATCAATCTATGCATTAAGAGTTCAAAGAAAATGATCCTGATTTTGCTATTGCAAAAACAGTTTACACAAGTTTAAAATCAATGAAAATACCTAATATTTTTGTCATTATTAAGCAAGAACCGTCCCAAGATATTAATGGCTAAAACCTGTAATAAAACAAAAACATGAAATTTGATGTTAGTTATATGCAAATAAATATAACCTTCATTTAAACGTTAATCGCAAAATTAACTCGTTTTAAATAGATTTTCACATTAATTGCTGCAAAATTGAATGTGAAGCTCTTTTTGACAAATGTCACATCAATCACCTCCTGCTAGGCACGTCTTAAGAGTCTGAAATCAGCAAGACTTTTTATAGGTTGTCCTTTAGATAGCGGTAAGCCTGAAAAACCTATGCCTGTTGCGTATAGTTCACCTATGTTGTGACACTGATTTGGAAATACTAAAGCTGCTGTTGTGTAATGGAGTTTCAACTAAACAAACAATAAAAACGTGCCAAGAACCAAAACAAATCCACAATATTAATTTTTGACACTGTTACACACTCAGAAACACAGGCTGCAATATACCAGTTGTCATGTGGCGCATGGCAGACACAAGTTACTTGTTTTAAAGATTGAAAGAGTTCCAAATTTAGTTCCTGAGGACTGTGGTAATAAATATTGGCAGTCCTAGCTAAATATCACCACATCTTGTGGTAATAGCACATCTCATTTCTCCAAAATAAGTGCCTAATAAAGCTTAACTTTTAACTGCCTTTCCTAATGACACTTAATTCTACACAAGTAGCAAAATTAAGATGGAATGAAGTAAAACAGGACTGAAGCACTCTGCTGAAAAGAGAGTCAAATTTGATTAAGCTAAAGTTATCAAACGTTAACCATAATAAGATGAAACTTGTTTCATTGTGGCAAAAAAAAAAGAAAAAAAAATCGGATGGAGTCAGTTGTCCTCTTCATGAAAGGAAGAGGAGGTTTGGATGCTATTTACATGGGTTGCCATAAACTATTTTAATTACATACTATCAAAAGAACTTGACTATAATATGATCAATAGAATCCATAATTTCAGATTCTTCAGTTTTAGGACTGCTACCAAAACATAAATGCTTTCATCCATGTTCTAATTATCTTAGATGGCTGCTAAACAGCAACATGATTGAAAACTCTGCCACTGATTACACAATCATCTGACAACTCTAGGAAGAGCTCCAATTTTAAAATGTGATAATATTTCTGCATTACAATTGATCTGAATGTTCATTTAGATCATATCAACTACCACAGAAAGTGCTGTACATTTTTTAAAAATTTAGCCGTACAAAGATTCATGCAGCACACCACCACCTGCAAGTTCCACTCCAAGCCATTCACCATCCTGATTTGGAAAATTATCGCTGTTCCTTCACTGTCATTGGGTCAAAATCCTAGCATTCCTTCTCGAACAGCATTGTGGGTCTAGTTACAGTACATGAACTGCAGCAGATCAAGATAGCAGCTCACCACCACATTCACAATAAATGCTGGTCAGCCAGTGACCCACTTGTTCCACAAGTGAATTTTATAAAGTTAACAAACACTAAGCTTTCTTTCCAGGGGTGCACTAGACTCCATCACGAAAGATGACAAATTGTCCATCAGCTTCATCACTGGAAATGGTAGGACCGCAGCACCATTACTTTCAGCCTTTCCCAATTCATTAAGGCAAAGTAGCAGACCGTTCCTTGTCCCTCAAGTGTCATTCCAAGTCAAATTAACTACATTAAATTTCAGAATACAACTTAAAACAGATTATAAAGATCCATTTATGCTACATACCCTCAGTCCACTCTCTGATTTGATGTCCATAATCGTCAAAACTGTTTCATATAAAATTGCATTACCCACATTTTTGCTAGTTTCTGTGTTTGTGGCAACCTAAAAATAGATCAAAATTCACACTAATCAATACCAAAACAACACTAGTAAGTTACCAAAATGCAGCTGGTGCACACAATTATTTTTTAAAATCTGGACTAGTTCCATTTGAAATAATGTTTTTGCTTTTCTCTACTTGATTCAGTTTCAAAATTGCTGACAGATAAGAATAATCCTCCAAAACCATTCGACATTAATTTTGTTTTCTCATATTAAGTACATTTATGGATATTAAATATTTGCAAATCACAAGTTTTGAAACATGCTTTTATCATCATGTTGTATACAAGCTCAAAGAACCCAGGTCCAGAAACAAATTACATTAGAGTAACGTCCCAAAAGAGCTTAAAGACATATGCATTCAACAGAAATAGCCCACATTATTCCATGGGGCAAAAGGTTCCACGTAATTAAATGGATATAAAGAGCAAAAATAAAATTCCTAGTCAACATCAATTATATGCCACCCAAAAGCCACAACAGACAAGTATGGTTCCAATTTTATGACCCATAAATGGTTTGTGAAGCAAAACTAAAAGTGCAGCCAACCACATTTGACTGCAGATGTGATTGCCTGTTGTTACAGGTACTTCTGGTCACATTAAGTTTAGAAACTGTCTTCACCTGTGCGAGAATGTCATTCATGGCTTCACTCGAGTCATCATCATTTCTACCCAACATTCGTAGTAAACGCAGTATTCGAACCTAGAATTATACAATAGAAAATTAATCTGAAACAAACATTTTGGTACTCCAATGAGGGGTACTATTGCTATCTGAACTTAACATTTCTCCCAATGGCTGCTAAAATACCAAAACATTTAAAACAATAGAACAAAGCTTCTATCATGGTATCTCAACTACATACTCTTTGTTGTTGACCAAAACGGAGTTTAAAGAATACTTACGTTTATATGCATCATCTTTTCAAGTACACATTGAATTTTCAATTTCATAAGAAAGTTTTGCTTTTTTTTAAAAAAGAAAAAAAAGTTATTGGTTCTTGGGTTGTGTGTGTTGTTGGCTTATTGCCTTTGGTAATGTGGTGCCCTCTTGAACTACTGTAGGCCTTTCTCCACTGCTGTTAGAGACAGAGCTCCACAAATTTGACAGTGACAATAAAGAAACAGCAATGCAGCTCCAAGTCAAGATGGTACATCGATTGGTAGGAGCTTGGAGGTAATTATCTCATGCGACTGTTGCCCTGGTTCTTCTAGTCATTAGAGACTAACAATTCAGCCTGTGAGTGCTCAGAACTCCTGAGAGCTTTAGGGGAAATCAGAAGAATCTTGTGAGCCATTGATTGTTCAGCACCACATAGTAAAGAAAGCCTGGAAGTATTATTAGGGCAGCTGAGTATAATTAGAGTTCAGAGGAACATAGCCAAAATCATACCAATACAGAAACACTAGAGTGCAGTTTCCAGAAACCCCCCAGGGAATGCAGTCCCAGGAAAGAAGAGGATACTACTGTCAACTGTTGAGACAATCCATGACAGAGCTGCTTTTGGATGAAGGTTTGAAGCTATATCTTCGACAGAAAAACTGCAATCCCTTGTAAGTGTCGATGACCCACAGTCTCACTAACCATCTGGGTAATGCTGAGAAATCCACAAGATCTATCTTGACTGCATTTGTTACTTGAATGTCTTCTTGCATTGAGCTAAATAAATGAATAAACAATAAATAAGCCTAATTTGGCCTTGCAGGGGATGCAATTTGACAAGTTAGTAGTAGGTGACCATCGATTCCACTTGGAAGAGGAAGTGGAATGTCTGACCAGAGTTGGCATGTTAGGTTCGTCTTATGTTAACTCTGGATGCCAGAATACAAGTTTTATTTATGCATATTTACCTGATATATATATACACGCACACTTGTGTAAAGTATGTCAACGTTTGGTCAATCATTGTTTCTTCGCCGAATGCAGTTTCACTTGTAGTAAGCTGGTTATTTGTTAATTAAAGAATTATGGCTGACTTGACTTTGATATTGAAATAAGAGTCTGATTTCTAAATAATTATCATTCTTTTTAAATTCAAACTCTTTTTTTAAAAAAAAAAAAAACAGCCAGTGGAAGAGGTCACTAGGAAAGGAATCAGTTCACTTTGCCAGCCTTGTAAATAACAATCCCTACTTTGGAATCAGCAAAGCACACCACTTCAGGCTCTTAGCAGTGTCAAAAGCACCTGTCTATTCATAACAATGGGATTTCCTCTTATTGTTTCTGAATTTCACTACATCTTTCACCAGCCACTTGAACTCTGCATTAGTACAGAACATCTCTTCTCCAAATTATTCAAATTGCTGCACGTACATTCAGCAAAGAATATGTTTTTTGAGTCAGCAATTTCAAACAGTGAACTACCTTTCCCACTTCCTCTTCCTAGTGGAATGGATGGTCACCCACTACTAACTTGTCAAGTTGCATTCCCTGCAAGGTCAAATTAGGCTTATTTATCGTTTATTCATTTATTTAGCTCAATGCAAGATCATGCAGTAGACAAAGGTCCAGTTCAGTAATTTTTATTGTGTAGCCCTGTTCTTAAAGCAACATTTCAATAGCTTAAGAGCAAATCTACCATTGAAAATTCAATTTGCGAACAGCATTGTAATAATCTGGCTAAATACCATGAAACACCAAACTATTCTGAATTGGCATTTCCCTTGTTATTTATGAACATAGATTCACATTATTAGGTGCAAACAAAAAAAACTAACCTGAAGGAAGGGATCACTAATGCCAGAAACATCATGTTCTGGTGAGTAACCAGACATAATAAGGTTTTTCAGGATTCGAACAAGCTGAGGGACAAGCTGGAAAAGCAAGAAAATACAACTTAGAACTCAAAAACAAACTGGCTTATGATACCAAAACACTTCACATTAAGTAATGTCTTTCGTGAACAAGAGGACACAACAAATGAACCAGTGATTTATTTTAAAAAACACTCATGTACAATTGACAAGTATATTCTATTCTTTTTAATATTCAGTCGTATGACACTAAGGAAGTCTCCACCCACACACCCCTACCATTTGGAATGCAATTTCTACTATTCTTAAAGAGTACGCTAAAAAAAAAATCACAAATTCTGTGCACCTCTCAGACTTGGAATGTTCTTCCCTTTATTGATAGGTAATTTTTAAAAATTAATCCAACATGCAGTTGCAATTTTCTTTAAATTCAGGATGTTATCTTACCTTTTCATTCTAAAACCATGCAGCATTTGCAACAAGAGGAGATGAATAAGAAAATTAAGCACTTGTTAGAATATTGAGAAACATATTTGTAAAAGAACAAATCTGGCAATTAACAGTTTTTACTTGAAGGTCAAAGTTATTAAAATGGACAAAAAGATCAAACCCAAACTTTCAGAATGCACACATTGGAAAAGAATTCAATGTCGAAGCATGTTGTCCGCAGGATATCTGCAACAATACCAATCTAAAAGGAGATTAACATTTTATATGCAATAATACCTAACCTCCTAACCCTTGCATATTTTGGACATGTAGATGGAATATTTGCTTTTATGGGCTTTAATTGGCACTCACATTTATCTTTGACAGAGCATTTAAATTAGTTCCCATTCATCGACGTGCTATTTAAGAAATTGTTCAAGGGGTTCTGTGTCTACCATTACTGCTCAAGATACATTCTGGGATTTCTACAGTGCCACAGAGTCAGAGAATCATACAGCATGAAAACAGACCCTTCAGTCCAACTAGTCCATGCCAAAAATAATCCCAAACTAAACTAGTCCTACCTGCCTGCTCCTGGCCCATATCCCTCTAAACCTTTCCTACTCATGTACTCATCCAAATGTCTTTTAAATATTCTAATTGCATCCATATCAACCATTTGCTCTGGAAATTTATTCCACATGCAAATCACCCTCTAAAAAATTTACCCCCTCGTATCTTTTATTAAATGTCTCTCCTCTCACCTTAAAAACACGCCCCAAGTCTTGAAATCCCCCATCCGAGGGAAAAGACAACTACTACATGTGAGATTGGTCTTACAGGCAACCAGGTAAATAGGGCCTCCAGTCAGTCATTTTCTCACCATGCAAATCTGATACTGAAAGAGGCCAAATAAAAGACATCTTGCAAGCTAATTGCCTCCTGATCTGATAATCTCTCACTGTATCATGATGTAAAATCATGAACATGCATAAGGCCATAGCCTTTGGTTGGAAAAATTCCCTTAGATTACCCTGGAAATCTCAAAAAATTTGAGTATCAGATGAAGATAGATGTCTCACACTGCTCCTATGCAGTAGTGGCATTCTCTATTTACCAGACACTGCCATCAAATCAAAAAAGATGTTCTGCCTATCACATGAATAACAAAATACACAAATTTCAGTGTGATGCTAGGTACATTTACAATAGAGTTCAAACAGCAGGTCACTTTGGGTGTTCACAATAGGCAAGGTATGACTGCACCCATTCAGCACACACACTCAATGTCCAACATTAAGTGTGATTTTGCAATTACACAGAGCTTGCTAAATAATTCTCATGGTGCTAAGAATTGCACCGTCAACCAATTAAAGATCACAAGTCAGCTTTGCAGTGTGCTGCACTTGTACGCACTGAAAGTAAAATATATTAATATGCAGGGATCCTGTTTTTTTGCAGACAGAAAGGCCATATACATACATTTGTTTCAGTGTAGCAAAATGGGCATTGGCTATTCTGTGGTTCATTCTTCAGTGCAGTGCCTTGGCCAGAGTCAACCCACTTTGTTTAAATTGACAGTTATCTAAATGGTGTTTCCTTCTTGACAAGGCCTCTGAAGTCCACTTGCCAACTAATACATATTTTCTCTTAAACAGTATAAAATGTTGTCCCCCTTTAAATTGGTATTCTTGCAAACGTCCTGACCACAAAATAAAAGTATCACATTAAATTTCTGCATATTGAGCTGATCAGACAAATTTTGCAAAAATCTTGAGATTCTGAATCCAGATGTTATTTAGAAGCATGCATCAAACTGTCAGCAGCAGGACAGCAAGAGTTCAGAAATATTTTGGTTAATCTGAATTCAGGTTGTCATGATCATTGTAATTTGAAGTACTGATCATAATTACTAATAATTAAAGATCATCCTTCAGACATTACAATTCATTTTTTCAGTCATCCAAATTTGACAAATTAACAAAGGGAGCACACGCCTGTATGTGCAGTCACAACAATTTGCATTTCCATTGTATTTCAATACTGAAAAAAAGCTACTGATCTCAAACTTGAAAATTGCAATTGGGAGAAAGTACATCCCTAATTTCCACCAGCTTTGGAGGAAAAGAGCTGATTTCATAAGATATCAGCTTTAACATTGTTAGTTGCATTATTGCCAGAGTCTGAAGGCTGCAGGTTTACATTCCATCAAGTTAAGTCAGTCAGTAAGCCAATTTTCCACACGATGTAAAAACTGATGACCCATCTACCCTCTCAGTTGAGCATAAAAGATCCCATGGCAATAATGTAAAGAAAAGGAGTTCAACACATTGAGGGCTGACTACCAGTCAGGTAATGTCACCAAAAAAAAAAAAAAATCTGGTCATCGTGATACTGCTGATTTTAGAATATTTGCTGTGTACTACTGGCTGCTGTTTCCCTCATTTCAATCACAACTGCACTTCAAAAATGTACACGACTTCCTAAAATGTGATTTAGGATGTTTTGAGATCACAAAAGCTTTATATAAATGTCATTTTTTCCCTCTTAACTAACCCAGTTTCAATGTTAGGTTGCGAGGCTTAAGGTTGCGAGATTGCAGCTGCTCTATATCTACCCTATAAATCAAGCACCTTGGTGAAATCACCCCTTAATCTCTCAAATTGAGAGAAGCAAGTTTATACAATGCTCCTTCACAACATTTAAACGTATAGTCCAGATTTGGTATGGTAAATCTATGCTGCCTCCAAAGACAATGCCTCTTGAGGTACCGCATCAGAAATCTGGCCCAGGTTCTCACAACTGTACCAAGCAGTCAGAGATTGCTATCCATCCATGCATCCTCACCTCAAAAATTACTTGCACACACAGTACCTTCTCAAAGTCCATACGGCCAACTGCCACATACACACAAACTTCCTCAAAAGAAATTCAGCGAGATAAGCAACACGTGACTTCCCATCCAGAAATGGATATTTGAATGAGTCGCCATAATCTTACCAGATCAGAGAGATGACTGGTGGTGATTTAACCTGAGAGCCAGTGTATCTCAGGTGAGGGGAGAAGTTGAGAAGGACTGTCCTTCATGGTAACCTCAGCCAGTGATGGGAATTGAACCCGCACTGTTGTCATCACATTGCTTCACCAACCATCCAGCAAACCGAGTTAAACGGACTCTAAAATCCATATTTATATACTAATTTATGCACTAAATAGTTCTAGCATCAAAGAAATACTATTCCTCATTGTAGATTCTGATTATTTTCCTTACTACTGATGTTAAATTGGCTTATCTGTAGCCATGTGCCTTCTGCCTTAAATGCCATTGGAAATTTTCCAGTCCAAAATGCTTTTTTAAAAGAGTGGGCAAATTATAATTAACTCATCTATAAATGCTTCAGATTTCAAATATCCCAAAGTGGAAACATCAGGTTCTGGAGATCTGCTCAACAACAAATGAAAAATCCAATGTTATCACTGTCCTCTTGAATTCTTAAGGTTCCTTTGCACCACTGGTACAGATACACAGCTCTCATTTAACTAGTCTGGCATTTCCTTATCATTTACAATGTTGTTGGCCTTCAAAATTCCCCATTGGCCATCAACAACTCTGTAGTTATAAAAACATTTTGTTGTTAGCTTTGATATCCATAAGTTTTTCCATATACCTTTTTCCATCTTTCTTTGCATCCCTTGGTTCCTTTTTATAGGTGGTCTCTAGCAGTATTAACCAACAATGAAGTTAATTAGGGAAATTTGTTTTATAAATATTGTTCCTTAAAAAGATTTCCTAGTATTCTTAAGGTGCCATTAAAAAAGATTAGATATATCCGAAAAGGAGGAAATTAAAAAATCTGCATTCAAAAATTACTATTTTATTCGATAAAAGCGTAACAGTTTAAAGTAGTTTTTAAATGTGCTCCATTGAACTATGGAGAAACGCAGATAGCACCTATCACTCAATTTTTTATGCAAGCTGTTTAGTCTCTTCAAAAAACAAAAAAAAGTGGTGGCAACCTTGAAAACTTACTTTTTCCAGTTAATTAAAATGCAAGACCTAAATCATGTCAAAGCAAATGACGGAACCAAAATGCAGGTTTAGGTTATTAGATGACGAACGTGTTTGTCTGCAATTCTGGACAGAATTAAAATGTAACCAATTACATAACAATACACAGCAATAAACTCCTTCATTTCAACCAAAATTACGTGGCAATTGTAAACAATTAAAAAATTCCAATCTTGCCCATACAATTCTAAAGTGTGATACATTTGCTTTCCATTAACCTAGTTATAAACATTGTTCAAAGAAGGTGTAATGTTAGAGCGCACGTATAAGGATGTGTACCTGTGCAGCAATGAACATTACTTGTGAATAAGTGTTTAGTCTAACCCTTAAGCACAAATGTAACCATATTATGCATCATAACGAAAAGATGACAAACACAAGAAGATACAGTCACTCACTTTCCTGAAGTGTGCTAACATGTCAGGACTTCGTTCACACATTTCTGTGAGTAGAACAACGGACGTGTGAAGAACACCTAGAATTGAGGTATGGGGAAGATGGAAAACATTATACTTTGAAATTCATATTTCAAAATCTGTGTACAAACAGTTTAGTTTGTACAATGGATTAAAGATTATTACAGCCTAAAGATGCTTAACCTTTGTTGAAAAAAATCATTTCTTTCCTTCAATACATTAATGTTATTGTTGGTGTTTGAGAAGGTGATTAAAGTTGGAACCCAAACGCAAAACACTGAATTCTGGACATCTAAAACAACTCCACAGGTTTGGAGCATGTGTGGAGACAGAAGCAGAGTTAAAGTTGAATCAGAGATAGTAGGATCTTGTGCAGTATGATTGTTCTTCAGAACTGAAAAGGGTTGGAAACATTTTTTTTAAAAAGCACTTTTGACAAACAGGTTGCTAACGGCAGTTAAAAAAAGGATATAAAACAGGCGTAAACACACTGAAAAAAGAAAAAATAGGTCTTCTCTACTGAGTGCAAAATAAACATGACAAACAAAAGGCTAGAGGAATGCAAGAAAAATGGAAGAGAACAGGTCATCAAATGGTCAGGCCCTGAAGCTGTGGAATTCAATAGAGTCCTGAAGGCTATAAAAGGCACAAGTGCAAGACATTGTCTTGTCACTCAAACTTGGTTGCGCTTCATTGTAACACTAAAGTAGGCCCAGGACAGAAGCGTTAACATGAGAGCAAGACGGTGTATTGAAACGGCAAGCAATTGCTCAGTCCATAGGAATGACCCTGATCTTCCAGGAGCTTGCCATTTTAATAAATCACCTTCCTTTCATGCTAACATTTCTGCCCTGGGCCTACCACTTTTTCCAACGATACACAAAGCAAGCTCAAGGAACAACAATTCCTGTTAGACACCCACAGCCTCAGAGCTTGACTGCATGATGAAAGAAAAGTCGAAACAAGACACTGTACTCTCCCCCCCCTTCCCCAACCTGGTCTTGGAGATAGCAAGAACTGCAGATACTGGAGTCAGAGTCAATACCGTGTGGAGCTGGATGAACACAGCAGGTCAGGCAGCATCAGCGGAGCAGGAAAGTCGACGTTTAGGTTTATTGTCTCGTTTGTTGTCATGTTTACTTTGTTGTCAGTGGAGAGGACTCATTCTCTCCCTTCCACATCTTAACCTACACCCATTTTACATCTCTTTCACCATCAACAAACCCTTTGTCTTTTACACTGGGCCTCCATACCATCTATTCCCTTCACCACACCCACCAAAAGTATGAAAAATTTCCCACTCCTTTCCCAACCTAATAATGAAGGCAGCAGCTCCATCCAAGAAGTAATGAGACCAAGAATCACTCGTCAATTTCAAACTTAGAGAACATAATATCTATCTCTCTGCTATTAAAATGACTTAGTAGGATAAAGATTTGGATAACAGAACAGGTCCTTCAGCCCATTATGTTGTGCCGCATAAAATGCTAAATTAAACTAATTCCTTCTGCCTGCCTTGGTCCATGTCGCTCCATTCCTTGCATATGCATGTGCTTTTCTAAAAGCCCCTTAAACACCTCAATCGTATCTTCCTCCATCACCACCCCTGGCAGCACATTCCACACACCTACCATTCTGTGTATAAAAAAAAACTTGCCCCTCATCTCCTTTGAGCTGCCGCCCCTCTCATTTTAAATAAATGCTAAGTATTAGAATTTTCAACTCTGGGAAAAAGATTCTGACTGTCAATCCTATCCATACATCTCAATTTTACAGACATCTATCAAGTCTCCCCTTAGCCTCTGCCACTTCAGAGAAAACAACCCTAGTTTTCCTAGCCTCTCCTCATCGTTGATGTCCTCTAATCCAGGCACCATTCCGGTAATCCTTTGCTGCACCCTCTCCAAAGCCTCCTTGCTGTAGTGTGGTGACCAGAACTAAACACAATACTCTAAGTACAGCTTAACCAAAGTCTTATAAAGCTACAATATGACATTGCATTCAATGCCCCGACCAATAAAGGCAGGCAAGCATGCCATACGCCTTCTTTACCACCCTGTCTACTTGCCCCTCAAGATCCCTCTGTACATCAATGCTATTGACGGTCCTTGCAGTAACTCTGTACTTTTCCTTAACATTCGATCTCTCAAAGTGCAGTAACTTACACTTGCCTGGATTAAACTCCATCTGCCATTTCTCTGCCTATAATCGAATCAGTCGTACAGCATGGAAACAGACCAGGCCATTCAGTCTAACTAGGCACACTGACCATGTTCCCAAACTAAACTAGTCCCACTTGCAACTGATCTACATCCTGTTATATCCTGACAACCTTCTGCGGTATCCACAACGTCACCGATTTGTGTGTCATCCACAAACTTACTAACCATCTAGGTTTTCATCCAAGTCATTTATATATATCACAAACAGCAAAGGTGCCAGTATGGATCCCTGTGGAACACCATTAGACACAGACCTTCAGAGACAAAAAAAAATCCTTCCACCACTACCCTCTGCTTTCTGTGGACAAGCCCATTCTGAATCCAAGCAGCCAAGTCACCATGGATCCAATGCATCTTAATCTTCTGGAATAGTCTACCACAAGGGGCCACGTCAAAAGCCTTGCTAAAATCCATGTAGATAACATCCACGGCTCTACCCCCGTCGATCTTCTTTGTCACTTCCTTGAAAAATTCAATCAAGTTAATAAGACATGACTTGCCCCACACAAAGTCATGCTCACTGTCCCTAATTAGGCTTTTCCAAATGTGCTTAAATCCTATCCTGAAGAATTCTCTCCAATAGCTTCCCAACAACTAATGTGAGACTCACTGTCTAAAGTTTCCTGGATTATCTCTATTTCCCTTCTTCAATAGGGGAACAACATTAGTTCTTCGTCAGTCCTCCAGGCCCTCTGTGGCTGGCGAGGATACAAAGATCTTGGGTTGGCCCCAGTAATCTCCTCTCTTGCCTCTCTCAATAACCTGGGGTAGACACCATCGGGCCCTGGGGACTTTTCCACCTTCAAGAGACCCAACATCATTTCCTTCCTGATTTCAAAACGCCCAAGCATATTAGCAAGCTCCACACTAATTTCACTATCTGCAAATACTAATACAAAGTACTCATTCAGGATCTCACCCACATCCTCTGCCTCTAAACACATGTTGCTACCCTCTCCCTAGTTATCCTCTTGTTTTTAAAGATATGTATAGGATACCTTGGGATTCTCTTTTAACTCATTTGCCAAAGTCATTTCATGGCCCTTCCTTGCTCTCCCAATTCCCTGCCCGAGTTCTTTCCTGCTTTATATTCCACACGGGCCCAGTCTGATTTTAGCATCCTAAAACTTATATCTGCTTCTTTTGCCCTTTTGGCTAAATCCACAACTTTCTTCATTGTCCAAGGGTTCCTCACCCCGTCCTTGTTCTTCCTCCTTACTGGAGCATGCCAGTCCCGAACTCCCATCAATAGATCTTTAAATAACTCTCATGTTGAATGTGGGCTTACCTGATAACAGCTGCTCAAAATTAACTCCCCCAAGCTCCTGCCTAATATTGAAATAATTTTCCCTCTGCCAATTCAGTACCTTCCCACGAGGTGCTGATTTATCCTTATTCATAGCTATCTTAAAACTTAAGGAGTTATGATCACTGTTAGCAAAATGCTCTCCCACTAAAATGTCAGTCACTTGGCTAGGCTCATTAGCCAATACAAGGTCCAGTATGGTCCCTGCTCTAGCTGGACTATCTACATACAGTTTCAAGAAACCCTTTAGGATTCTGCCCCATCTAAGCCTCTTACTCTAAGGATGTCCCAGTTAGTATTGGGGAAGTTAAAGTCATCACTATGACAACCCTGTTGTTATTGCATCTTTCCATAATCTGCCTACATGTGTGTTCCTCATGTCTCGGTGGCTGTTGGAGTACCGATAGTATAATCCCGTCAGTGACTGCAGCCTTTTTTCAGCTCTACCGATACTGGAGGGATCATCCACAAAGTGCAGTATGTCCTCCGAGTGCAGATGTGACATTCTCCCGGATTAGTAATGCAACTCGTCCGCCTCTTACCTCCCTTTCTAGCTCATCTGAAACGACAAAACGCTGCAACATTGAGCAGCCAGTCCTGTTCCTCTCTCAACTAAGTCTCTGTAACGGCCACATCATAGTCCCATGTACTGATCCAGGCTCTACACTCATCTGCCTTATCCATAATATTCCTTGGGCTTAAGTGTGTTTATTTCAACACATCAGTCCCATTATGTTCATTTACCTGTATCTGCCCGTCCTTCCTTTCAGACTTACTGATCCTAACATTTACCTTCCTCTCAATTCCTCCACTTGCTGACCTACTGCTCTGGTTCCCAACCCCCTGCCTCTCTAGTTTAAAACCCTCTCGATTAGCACTAGCAAACCTCCCTGTGAGGATATGGGTTCCCCTCCAGTTTAGGTATAACTCGTCCCTGTTTACACATCACCCCTACCCCAGGAGCATGAAACCCTGTCCCCTGCAGCAGCTCCTTAGCCATGCATTAATCTGTCCTCTCCTCACTATTCCTTGCCCCACTAGCACGTGGCGCTGTGAGCAATCCAGAGATTACTACCCTTGAAGTCCTGCTTTTCAGCCTCTTTCCTAACTCCCTGTACTCACTCCACAGGACCTCATCCTTCTTTCCATCTATATTATTGATACCAATGTTCACAACAACTTCTGGCTCTGCAATCTCCACATTAAGAATTTCATGCAACTGCTCAGACACGTCCTTGACCCTGGCACGAGGGAGGCAAGACAGCACCCTAGAACATTGAACGCGGCCACAGAAGCATCCGTCTGTACCCCTAACTAGCGAGTCTCCTATCACTATCACTTGCTTGGACTTTGCTTGACCTGGTCTACAGCAGAGCTAATTGTGGTGCCACAGGCCAGGCTGCTGCTGTTATACTCCCTCAAGAAAGTATTTCCCCCCACCTATAACAGTATCCAAAACGGTAGACCTGTTTTTTTTGGGGTGCGGGAGGGATAGAATAGCGACAGGAGATTCCTGCACTACCTGCCTGTTTCTCCTGGTGATCATCCATGTACATGATCTACTCTTCTCTTTAGAAAAGAAATATCTAATTTCATTAAAAAAACCACATCACCTAGCTGCTATTCTTCTCTCTGGTTCTGGAGGATGACGATTGTGGCTGATGGTTTATAGATGCAAACAGTTTTACAGCTTTGTAATTAAGGTCAACGCTCTGAATTACCTACAGGTCATTTCCAAGCCGGTTGACATGGCACTCACCAAACTGTGTGATGCTGAATTACAAATTCAACACATTAGAAAATATTGCAAAATTACTAAATGACTAAATAAAATCGCTCTCAATAATATCAGAAATTACTATTAAATCTACTTATATTACAGAAATGTGATGGAGTCAGAGTTTTAATGGGAACATTACCGTGATTTTTTTCATTCAGCAGGTTTTTAGTCGCTGGTAGGAACATTTCCATCAGCTCAGGCACTTTTCTGATTACATGAACTGCACACAGTGCTGCCTGAAAAAAAGTTATCAACGAACTCAGACAATTTCCACACAGATCAAAGTCAATAATGCAAAAACTTTGTGACCATTTTAAACATGAATTTGAATAAGTTCACAACTTTGGTGAAATTTGTGTATAGAATTACATAAAATGGAATTTTAGATATTGTTGATTTAGTTATTAGAACATGCCTTTGAAAAGGTCTTACACAAGATAGCACAGATTCTTCAGTGTGGTATTTGACTCAAGGTAGAGCAATCAATTGATGTTAGCATTATCTATGCTAAATATTTTAATGGTGCTTTGAAAAGTTAGTGTCTCTACAACACCAATTTTCTGCTTTTCCAACAACGACCAACGTTGGAGGGTACATTCATTGACATAGGAAACATATGACTATTCCGTCCAGAGAACATATTGACCTTGCTCTAGAACACTTCACTAAAAACTACCAAACGAGCACCCACAGATGATCACCTTTTATCTGTCTTCACCTCCTGTACATTTAAAAAAAAAGCTCTGACTACAAGTCAGTTTCAATGAAAAGTTGGCAGCTGATATATTGATGCGATAAAGCAGTAAGTCCAGTAGCCCTGGTCAGAGGAGAGATCAAAGGACAAACAGTGGTGAAGCTCTGCATGTGAAGAATGATTATTCAAACAAAAACCAATACCACAAATCTTTAAATCAAAGCATTCCTCATTCAAACCAAACACTTAAAATGTAGGACACTACATGAAATTAACGCATAACATAAGCAAAGGCAGACAAAATCAAGTTTGTTGACATCTCCATTTCTTTATTCCACGTAACCTCCCAATGATGCATTGTACAACCTCCAAAGTCTAAATTTCCATTCTAAAGCTTTGAGTCCAATACTGTACATAAGTCTAAGGCCTTAAGGTCCATAATTACCTCAATTTTTATATTCTACAATTCATCACAAAAGGTATAAATCCACTTGATTTTGTTTTAGTAACCTTATTAACCCAAGGTGCTGCCTTTAAGGCTCAGGGAACCTGTAATCCCAAATGCCTAGGGTCTTGCATAGTACCAAACGTACCACTTTGATTCAGAGTATAATTACTTTAACAAAAATCTAAACATAAAACCTCATGGATAGACTTAGAATTCCTTCTATTTACTTCCTCACCTCCCAATTTTATTTTACAGTTACCTATGGTCTCAAAAAAATTAATGTTATACTCCTTATATTAGTACCTTCTCTCAATTTCAAGCCAATCACTCTTGCCAGGTGGCAAAAGCATTGATACTCAGTGAAGCTAAAAAAATCTTCAGCACCACTACTTGCAACTGCTAAGAAGCTGAAGTACATTTGCTCCTACCAATCTAATTAGTTATCCAGTTCGATGTCTTCCTCCTGAACCTTCATGATCTCCTTTACAGTACTCTTAAGTGATACCGTCAACTCCATGGATATTACATTTATTACAAAGTCCCAATCAATCCTCTCTTTTTGTCCTTCCTCAAATTCTTATGAATTTGTCAAATTCAAATATCACACAATTCTCTCTCAATATAGAATTCTTATCTTGTTAATTTATTCTACCACTTTCCACTTACTTCCCCAGTTTGAGCGAGAGGCCGTTTCACAATAATGAGACTGAGTTTACCCTAAAGGTCATTGCTTGTAACCTACAAACCTGTTTTTGTCATTGATGCTTTTTTCCTCAACAGATCATTAATTAGAAGACTGGTGGTGCAACTTCTCGTAAAAGGTGTGATAAATACATACATTTACCAGGGCAACAAAAAAAAAAAATTGAATTACATTTAAATGAGGAGACTTTTATTCAAGACTTCAGCTGTATATATCAGGCTAAATTAGAACAATTCAATCCAAAATGGGAGTCGAAGCTGCATTCTTCTGGGAAACAACTGCCATTTAATCCATGTTGTTTCAGGCCCAATTTCAATTTTAAACTGCCTACATGCAACTGACACTATAGCCAGTGTAAATGCATTTGAAAAGGCTATCAGTAAAACTGTAATACAAAGTTTGTTTACCTTCTTCCTCAGATAAGAGTTTGATGTCTTCAGTAGCTTTTCCACTTCACCTGCAAGATCTCTACACATTTCTGATGATCCCATACAGCCAAGAGTGCAGAGCGCCAAGCCCTGTACATACTGTGTATTGTGGTTCAGGTCACTGGAAACAGTTTGGAAAAAAAACATGATTTAGAACCAGGATGCAGTTTCACAATATGGACAGAATTATCATAATTGCTCCTTGACAAAAAATATTTTCAGATATAATCAGAGTTTAAAATTTTCAGTAAAGTCAAAAACCCACAAGTTAAAAAAGTGGACAGACATTTGATGAAAACCACTGTCAATAAGAATTAAAATTAAAACTAAACAAACAAAAATTAAAACCTGACTTCCTTTCAGTTTCCTTCTAACAATCTCTTTCCTTTTCCTTTCACAATTATAAACCAAAATTCTTTCACAAAAGAGCTGAATCCACAACAGCTTATCAACGGTCTCCTGGGTCATAAATCTGCACCCACACCACTGTGATTCTATTGTAGCATGAAGTTGACATTCATTGAGAAGGAATCGTGGTTACAGACTCATTCCTCTCATGACTCCCCAGCACAGAATATGAAACTACCAAGATGCTTAAAATGATCTGGCCTGGATCATGCTATTACAAGTTCATGTAGTATCTGCTGAAAGCACTTTTTTTTTTTTTAAAAAAAAAACACGCAGCTGGTCTGTGCACACAGTAAGGCTCTGAAAACCTTCAGCTATATAGGATATCCTCTCACTTGAGGTGTAAGATTGTGGATTAAACTCCAGAACCTGCTGTACAATCTGAATTAGCAGCCCTTTGAACAAGACATTACATCAAGGCATCAAAAGCAATCTAGCCTATAACTGGAAGAACAACGAGAAGTTGAGTGGCATAGGTGGATGGAGAGTGGCTGAAGCTTGGTGTTAGGGTATCACAGGTGTGAGGTAAGACAGTGGCTATCAGGTCGGCTGCCAAGGCATCCAAGGGGTTGGGGCAGTGATGGTCAAAGGACAGGACGGAGAGAGAAGTTTTGAATCTTTTAAACAAGGGAACAAAGGGTGCTATTGAAATAAACATTGCGCTGACAGTTTATTTCATTCAGAGCTGTACTTATCAAATATCAGATCTCAGAATCTCATACTTATGAATTACTTAGTTGCAGCATGTTAGACAAACATGCAACCACTTGTCTGCGAGAAGCATGCCTGATTACTTTTTTCCCCCCTTCTACAAGTGCACTATTTACTCTTTAAAAGTAAGTATTTGCCAATAAGTTATGCTTGTTATCTCAAGCCAGTTTAAACTGTGGTGTCAAAGCAATTAATGCTTTCCTTGTGTATCATGGTTTCAAGTTTAATGGAGAAATTAAGATTGTGGATATTGCTGAATTCTTTTAATTCTGCTCAAGGACCCATATGTCAACACAAAGGCAGAAGGTAATCCTACATGACTGCATTATCCAGTAAGAATAATAATGAAAAAACAACCCTCGAAAGAAAATCGCTAGAAAAGCTACAAAGAAAGAAATTATTATTTTGATACCTGCTGGGTACAATCTATAAGCCCTCCTTAGTCACTGTGGAGGCATCCAAAATCTGGAGAAACTTAACAAAAAGGAGGACATAAACCCAGTAATCAAAGGCCAGTAAGCTGAATGTCAACGGTAAGGTAAACATGAGATATGAGAAGACAATTGTCCCAGCATGTCTGTGCATACTCCCTGCAAGAGCAAATCATTCCACTTGGCCACCCTCTCTGTTGCCCTGCAAATTCACACAAGTTACATAGCCAAACCAGCCTTTGAAGTCACAATTAAATTGACCTCAGGTAGTGCAATCCAGATCCTAATCACTTATGAATGAAAAAAAGCTTTTTCTTGTGTCACTTCTGGTTCTTTTGCTAGTCACCTTACATTGGTACAATCAGGTTCTTGACCTTTCTGTTAACAGGAACAGTTTCTCCCAACTACTTTCTAAACCCCTCATAAACCTGAAGATTTTCTAAAAATCTTAACCTTCTGCGCTCTCAGAAAAACCTCAGCTTTTCCAAACTATCCATGTAACCAAAGCTCCTCTTCTTTGGAGGATCATATGAACTGTTTTTGTGCCCTCTCAAATGTATTACATAAATCCTAAGCACGAAGCCCAGAATTGGGCTCAGTACTTGAGTTATGGTTACAACTCTTATAAAATGGTGCATCAACCTTCATTGCATTCTTTCTTCCGGCCTCTATTTATAAAGTACGGGATCTATGATTTACTGAATCACTTTCTCAACCTTTTGATGATTTCTGCATAGACACTGCCAGGTCTCCATGACTCCTTTAGAAATGTAGCTATTTTCTAACCAACTGTTCCGAGAAGTTATTATACCCCTCTGGAGCAGGTTGATCAAACTCAGGCCTCCTGGACCACAGGCAGGAGACTACCACTGCACCACAACAGGTCCTACCCTTCAGAACAGTATTCTTTACATCTCTCCCTGTCCTTTTTAATAAAAAAGTGTGTTTTTGATTCATTCACAGAATGGGAGTATGGCTGGCTAGGTATTAATTATTAACTGCCCATCTCTAAATGTCCAGAGGGCAGTTAAGAGTCATGCACATCGTTGTAGCTCTGGGGTCCCACATAGGCCAAGTGGCAGCCGTTCTTCCATGAAAGACATCGGTGAACCAGATGGGATTTGCGTCAATCAGCAATAATTTCATTGTCATCAGTAGATTCTTAATTCTAGCTTTTTTCGTATTAAATTCAAATTCCACCATCTGCCATGGCGAGATTTGAACTTCGGTCCCGAGAATGAGTTTCTCGATTAATAGTCTAGCGATAATACCACTAGGCCATCATGTTTCCCTGCATAAAATTATCTGCCAGGTGTCCATACATTCCACTGACCCATTTACCTCCTCTTGATGCAATCATGAACACTACTTTACAAGACAGCTGTTTTGAAATATACCTTTAAACTCTAAGATTTTAGAGTAGATTTGTAGCTTGGGTTGTGGATATAGTGGTTGGTTGGCTCACCGAGCTGGTTTGTTGTTCCGCAGACATTTCACTACCCTGCTGGATAACATCAGTGCAGCCTCTGACAAGGAACTCCGTTGGAGACTGCACCGATGATGTTACCCAGCAGGGTAATGAAACATCTGCGGAACAACAAACCAGCTCAGCAAGCCAACCAACCACCTTAATACCTTTAAATTAAAGGCATACTCATGGGATCTGGTGCCATGGGGTGAGAATCTAAAATAGAAATCCATTTCAAGCAGGGAGGAAGTTTTCACAATAACTCAAAGGACAATTACTGTTTGGTTTATAGAAATAATTTTGGGTGAAGTGTCACGGTAAATTTTGACTGAGTGAAAGGGTAGGGGAAGTTAACCACTAACGTAGAGCTGGAATCCTACAAGAATATTGCCATAATGAATGCTACATATTTGAAGTGTGGAGCACAGTGAAAGGATTTCAATAAAACATTTTGTCGTGTCAGTTAATGCGAAAATTACTTTCTCCTTTAAAGTTATGTATTAGATAAAACATTAAACAGGCAGCAATGGCAATTTTGGCTTGGTTGTTACAGTGAAGGCCTCAGCATTGTTGGAAAAATTCATTTCCTTGTAAATCAGACTCTGTGGGTATCGCAACAATGTTTTAACAGTATCTTCTTCATTTTTCACAATACTTCAGAATTTTGTTTCAGTAACACATTAGGAAATTGCGCTCTCTACATACAGGTCTAACAATAAATATACATTAAACAATGCAGAAGTCTAGTACCAATGCCTGGAGAAATCCACATGAATTCTCCAGTCCAAAAAAAAACACCAACATTTTCCTTTTACTGATTCAACTGCATATCCACACTTCCTCTGTCTCTTTTATTCTGTGGGCTGTAAGTTTACTGACCAGCCATTACACACCACCTACTCTCATATCTTTTGAAAGTCAATGTAGACCAGATCAACAGTATTACACTTAACCGGCTGTTACTTCATCAAAAAACTTGTCAGTTAAACAAAAAAACTTGCCTTTAACAAAGCTGCATTGGTTTCTTTAAAAAAAAACAATGCCCAAGCAATTAATCATTTTGACCAAGGTTATGCCCCTACAAAAACTCTCTCACCACTGAGGTTACACTAATTAGCCTGCTATCACTGAAATTATCCTTTCACTTTTTTTGTACAACAGTGCAACTGTCGCAATTCTCTAGTCCTCTAGCACCACTCCTGTGCTGAGAGGAATTGGAGCGTTATCCAGTAACGCTGCAATTTTCACCTTTATTTCACTCAGTTCACCTGGCTTATGATGGTAATAGGAACACTGTCCATCTATCAAATACAGATGTGCCAAAACTGCACAGTGAAGATAATCACCAGAGTTTCAAGCCCAAGTACACAGTCATATGTTCCAACTAAACGTGACTGTAAGCAGCCTCGATAATCTATAAATTCATGAGTTGACTTGATGTGTAGCATTTATGTACTTGCATTTTTAAAAATGCAATAGTGCTTGAACCTGAAGATTTCTAAACTCAACTTCTGTGGTATGTAAAGATTGTTACCTGCTCAGTGCTAGAATCACTTGACGAACTAAAGAAATATAACCAACTGATATTAGATGGCAATACTAAATGCAAAGGAATGGCTAGATTAAATGAAAGTATTAAAACCTTGTCTCAGAAAGACACGATCAAATGATTAAAAACATAAATATTGTGAATTGCAACTAATTTTAGAATAACACAGCACTAAGTTTCAATTTGCTTTTAAAGGCACATGCAGTACTTCAGGTGTTTAACTATCATGGTGAAATAAAGCAAATATACAAACTGGCTGCTAATGACAATTAAATGAAGTTACTTTTTAAGATTAGCACTTACTTTTTAATACAGTTTGTCATGAGCAAGTGTACATCTTGCCTTTCATCAAGCAACAACATAGCACCAAGGTAACCAATCCGTTTGTCTGTAAATTTCTGAGAGGCAATCAGCTTCAGGCACTCCAACTGCAGTGAACAAAAACATGTAAAATATTTTATAAAGGCAAATTTGACTTTAAAACGATTCAGGAAGAGCAAAACAAATTCAAGCTCAAAGTAGTTTGTTAACAGGCCAGTCTAATCTCAGTGATGGGAACTACTGGAATTAATTCTGAGGGATATAATTAATCTGCACTTGGAGAGGAAAGGATTAATGAAGAACAGTTAGCATGGTTTTGTTCAGGGGAGGTCAGGTCTGGAAAACCAGGTGCATAGATGGGGACAATGCACTTGACATAGTCTGCTTGGACTTCAAGGATTTTGATAAGGTCTCGCATAGGAGACAGAGTGAAGGCAAAAGCTCATGGGATCCAAAAAAAATTTGGCTAATTGGCTGAGTGGCAGGAAGGTAATGATGGTGGAGGGCTGTTTGTTTGACTGGAAGCCTGTGCAAGTGTTGCAACTTGTTAATGGTATACATGATGATACAGACTTGAATAGAGGAGAGCTGACCAGTAAATTTGCAGATGATATGAAATAGGTAAGGTGGTAAATAGGGAGGAGAAAAGCCTTAGATTACAGGAGGATGTATACTGGCTGGTCAGATGAACCGATTGATGGAAAATTGAATTCAAACCAGATAAGTGAGAGATGATGCATTTCTTCAGGACAAACAAAGCAAGGGAACACATGAATAGTAGGAACTGGGAAACACGGATGATTACAGGGATCATCAAACATTAAAGGGAGTGGGTCAGGTAGATAAAGTGGTTAAGAAGGCATAGAGTTTAAGAGCAGGGAGGCTATGCTGGAACTGTATATAATATTTGTTGGGGATGTGATTGCACCAGAGAGGATTTGCCAGGATGTTGCCTCAGCTACAGAATTTAAGATAAGAGGGATCAGATAGACTGGGAATGTACAGGAATCTGAGGGGGAACGTGATTGAGATGTATAAAATTAGTGGGTGGATTAGTTAGAAAAGACAGGAAGAAACATCTTCCACTGTCGAGGTATCAATGGCCAGACAGCATAAATTCAAGGAAGGGGAAGGAAGTTTATAATGGTTGTGAAGAAACGATTTTTCACCAAAGAGGTTGGTGGGAATCTGGAACTCACTGCCTGAAAGGGTAGTACAGGTAGAAACCTTCAAAACATTTTAGTAATACTGCATTTAGATATGCACTTGCGTTGTCAAGGCATAAAAAGGCGGTGGGCCAGGTGCTGGAAAATTAGAATTAGTTAGTGTTTGGAGTGCAGGTTCATAGTTCCTTGAAAGTGGAGTCACAGGTAGATAGGATAGTGAAGGCGGCATTTGGTATGCTTGCCTTTATTGGTTAGTGCATCGAGTACAGAGTTCAGAGGTCATGTTGCAGGTGTACAGGACATTGGTTAGGCTATTTTTGGAATACTGTGTGCAATTCTGGTCTCCCTGCAATAGGATGGATGTTGTGAAACTTGAAAGGATTCAGAAAAGATTTACAAAGGATGTTGCCAGGGTTGGAGGGTTTGAGCTATAGGGAGGCTGAACAGGCTGGAGCTATTTTCCCTAGAGCATCAGAGGCTGAGGGGTGACCTTATAGAAGTTTATAAAATGAGAGGCATGGTTAGGGTGAATAGACAAGGTCTTTTACCTGGGGTGGGGGAGTCCAAAGCTAGTGGGCATAGGTTTAAGGTGAGAAGGGAAAACTTTATAAAGGGACCTAATGGGCAACTTTTTCCACACATGGGTTGGTGCTTGTATGAAAAGAGCTGCCAGAGGAAGTGATGGAAGCTGGTACAATTACAACATTTAAAAGGCATCTGGATGGGTATATGAATAGGAAGGATTTAGAGGGATATGGGCCAAATGTGACTAGATTAATTTAGGATATCAGATCAGCTTGGATGAGTTGGACCGAAGGGTCTGTTTCCATGCTGTACAGCTCTGTGACTGTGTTTTTGACCAGCGCAGACTTGATGGGCCAAAGCACCTTTTTCTGTGCTACTTTTATGACTGTGACTCTACCAATCCAAACTTAAGTGCTACCTTCATTTTTTTTGGTAAGTTAGGACAGACCACTTGTGAGAAAGCATAGGGAGAGGAGTCAATGACTTCCTGTTTAGATTTACTTTTGCTTCTGCTTCAAGTCAAATCAAATCTGTGTCCTGATATACAATACCACACAGGTAAACCTGCACCATTTAGAAATAACAATACCCGTATAAATTGAATTTGGGCATGCCTGGAAGATCAATAAGTCATTTCAAAAACAAAAAGGATTAAAACAACAACAAAAGCTAAAGGCACAAATGCTAGAGATGAGTTTCAAATCATTTCTAGGATATTTGGATAGTGTCAAAAATCTACTCAAGTCAAACTCAGCTTAAAAAAAGGGCTATGAATAATTCAAGAAAAAGAATAGAATTTAAGGGGTAATGTCTCACAGACATACACTAAGCTCACATAATTTCAGGATATATTATGACTTACTCCCCTTTTGCACAATTAAAGGTACATTGTCAATGTGCCAAAACATTCTGTCTGTAACGTGGAGCCACACCTGAAGCCAACCAGTTTTCATTAACTAGTACAGCACCATTGTTTCTAGTTTATTTGCCAAATCAACTTAAATCTGTGACCTCTAATCATCAACCATCCCACCAATGGAAGCAGTTTCACTTCACCTGTCTACACTTCATAATTTTAAATACCTCTAGCAAATCTCTTCTTTGCCTTCTTTGTTAACTGACTTAGCGCGTGTCCACTGATCTTGATAAACTTGTGCACAAACACCTTTGTTTTACTGCTCTGGCATCCCCTTTCAAATAGTACCAGTTAGGTTGGATTGCCTCCTCTCTTTCCTACCAAATGCATCAACTCACTCCTGTCCCAAATTTCATTTGCCATGAGTCTGCCCACTCCACCAATCTGTTATTAAGTAGCAAACCAGAACTATGGGCATTTTTCTTCCATAAACACACAGGAATATAATTAATTTTAATAGTGCCACAGTTACTCAGTCAACATTAGCTAACTCAATATATGCCAGATATCAAATATGAAGCCTCTTTGGACTGGGCTGCTCATCTAATCAACAACTAATTTAATGTGCATTGACATCTTCTTAAAAAGAAGTTTCCACAAAATAAATGGCAAATATAACATTAGCAGTTTACCTGACCAAAGTGTGCAGGATAACCTAACATGTGCATGTACAGTAGTTTTGCCACATTTCGACAGCGGTAAGTATTATCTTCTTCCCTGAATGAAGATCGAATTGAAGCACATTCCTTCTGTATCATCTCACGCTCCTCAGCTTGGGTCCTGGCTGTCCGGATAGTCCGGATTAGCTCCCGCAGTCTGATAGGGGCTGGCATCCTCTAGAGTTGAGAAAAAAAATCAAAATATCCTCAAACAAGATCCTGATGACCTTCATGGCTAGTTTTTTAAAACTCAATGATTTTAGACAGATAGATAAATTATGTTATTTTAACAGTGCAGCATAGCCATATGCCACACACTTCCATGAGCTTAAAGACAAACGTTGATGTAATGCCAAGAAGGCTCAATATAACAGAAGTGCTTCAAGGATGCAGAATTTATAAACTGAAAACAAAGCAAGATATAGCACTTTTCATTTGTTTGATCTCGTAACGACTTAACTGAACAAAGCAATACTATAAATACAGCATTAATTAAAAGAATGAACTGCAGATACTAGAAATCTGAAAAACAAATTTTGCTGGAGAAACTCAGCTAGTCTGGTGGTGTCTGTGGAGAGAGTGCAGAGTTAAATGTTTTGGGTCCAGTAGCCCTTCAGCTCTGGAGTGTAATTTCAGTTCTTGCTTTAACTGTTGCTTCTGTGAAACATTATGCCTAAATGATACATCTGAATTTCCAACGAATTTCAATGCACACCAAAACCTTGTGCAAGCCGCAAACCACAAAAATCAATGCAACAGTTAGGAAGGAGGAAAGCGCACACCTTTCTTATTGAAGTATAAAGACTTCAAAATGATTTCAAGCCATCTAGTCAGAATTCATGCACATTGGGCACAGTAAGTTTAAGAACACTGCTTCCTGTTGCACACCATTGATCAGATCCTGCCAACTTAAAATTAACCCATTTACGTCCACCCTCTACTTCCTATTAGCCAACTAACTGTCCTCCATCCAAACAAATGTGTTGTTGCCTAGACAATGAGCTCTTATTTTGCACAGCAACATTTGGTGTGTTATGTTACCTATGGGCAATCCACCCAGCCTGCACATCTTTGGACTGTGGGAGGAAACCAGAGCACCCGGAGGAAACCCACAGAGAGTTGGGGAGAATGTGCAAACGCCACACAGACAGACAGTCACCTGAGGGTGGAACTGAACCCAGGTCCTTGGCGCTGTGACGCAGCAGTGCTAACCACTGTGCCACCATGCCGCCCCTTCGGAGAAAATAGCTCCAAATTCGTTTCATTCTCGATGACTATCAATGAAACACTGGGCCAGAATTTTTGACAAATTCTGTAATTACATCTGGAGAGTTCACAAACATACAGCTTTACATAGAACTTTTTCCAGGAAAAAGAAAGTCCTTTGAAAGGACTAGAAATCCCGCAAATGCCTTGTATAGAAGCATACTGCAATAAAGGTTATAATTTGACTGCAAATGTTTTGTGGGTCTCTTCTAGTAAAATCAAAATAAGTTAAGTTATTAGGCTACATCAAGGAAAGGTCTGTTTTTGATCAGATTCCACAGAGGGAAACAGTACCAAAGATCACAAAATTAGATTGATTTCAGTTATATGAAATCAAAATTAACTGATGGAGCTCAGAGGATAAGTGTTGTAAGAAAGAGAATACTACAAGTGGAGCCACGTGAAGTACCTACTTTGGGATCTCTTACTACCTTCATAAACGGTGTAGAGGTAGAAGTCACAATAAGAACCTCAGCACCTTTCGTGTAATGAAACACTTCAAGACTTCACTAGATAATTAAGTTTAACGCTCAGCCTCATAATTCTATTTTCAGGAAGATGACTAAAAACCTTAGTAAAGGAGGTAGGTTTTAAAGGAGCAACTTAGAGTGGAAAGCGGTAGAAATAATAAAAGGTTTGCAGGGGAGTCTAGAGCTTATAGTTTTACTAGCTAAAAACCATGGCCACCAAAGGCAAAACAATTAATGTTTGGGATGGTCAAGAGACCAGAATTACAGACAAAAGTTGTGGAGCTTGAAGAGTCCAGATTTAGGGAAAAATCAAGGCTATCAAGGGGACCAAAAGCCAGCAACAGGACTTTAAACTCAAGGTTTTGCTCCTCAAAACCAGATCAGATCAATGAATAAGTGCAGGATGGTGGTCAACAGAACTTAGTACGAGCAAGAACACTTGCAGAGTTTTTGGATAAACTCAGGTTTAGAAAGGGTAGAAATAATCCTGCCTCTGGGCCAGAAGGTCAGAGTTCAAGTCCTATTTGGCCCAGAGGTGTGTCACAACTGGTCATTTTTGTAAACTTCCTCTGGACCACCTCCAAGGCCAGCACATCCTCCTTTAGTCACAGGGTCCAAAACTGCTCACAATATTCCAAAAGCAGTCTGACCAGATCCTTATACAGCCTGAGCAGTACATCTCTGCTCTTGTAATCTAGATCTCTTGAAATGAATGACAATGTTGCATTTACCTTAACCTGCCAACTCCTTCTGTTCATTCTTAATGAAATCTGGAGCTTGGTCTCAAGTCCTTTTGTGCTTCAGATTTCCGATTTAGAAAATCAGCCTGTGCGTCTAATCTTCTGACCAAAATGCATTACTTCACACTTTCCCACACTGTATTCCAACTGCTACTTCTTTGCTCATTCTCCTAGCCTGCCCAAGTCCTTTTTCAGCCTTCCCACTTCCTGAACACTACTTATCCCTCTACCTATCGAGTCACCTGCAAACTTAACAACAATGCCCTCAGTCCCTTCGTTACTGCACAACATGGTCCCAACACTGACCCCTGCAGAACTCTACTGGTCACCAGCTACAATGCTGAGAAAGGCCACTTTAACCCCACACTCTGCCTTCTGCTAATCAGCCAATACTCTATCCATGCCTGTACCTTGCCTCAAACCGCATGGGTTCTTATTTATTTAACAGCCTGCTGTGCGTCACCTTGGCAAAAGCCTTCTGGAATTCAAAACAGATTGCATCCACTGGCTCTCCTTTGTCTAACTTGCACAGTATGTCCTCAAAGAATTCTAACTGATTTGTCAGGTATGACGTCTCTTTGACAAAGCCATGTTGACTCAGTCCTATTCTACTATGCAATTCCATTACTCTGCAATCTCATTCTTAATAATACAGAATCTAAAATCTTAACAACTGAGGTCAGGTCTTAACAACTAACTTCTGCTGCCCTCCCTTCTTAAGGATGGGGGTGTTCAAAACGAAAGGGCATAGTTTAAAGGTGAAAGAGGAAAGGAAACCAAAAAGTAACATTTTCACTGAGAGGGTGGTACATGTACGAAATGATCGGCCAGAAGAAGTGGAGGAGGCAGGTATACATTTAAAAAGCATCTGGATGAGTAGATGATTAGGAAGGGTTTAAGAGGGATGTGAGCCAAATACTGGCAAACCAAACTAGATCAGATAAGAGATAACAGTGTGGAGCTGGAGGAGCATGACAGGCCAGGCAGCATCAGGGGAGCAGGAAAATCGGCGTTTTGGGTCAGGACCCGATTAGATCGGATTAGGATGTCTGGTCAACACAGACAAGTTCGACCAAACAGTCTGTTTCTGTGCTGTATGATTCTATGACTCTATGGTGCATGCTAACGAAGATCAATCATTAAGATCAATTGGCAACACAGTCATAGGGAAAGTAGATGGTTGGGAATCTAAAGATTGCTTCCAATAATCACTAACGTACTTACCTAACAAACATCAATATCAAGTATTGAAAGCTCAAATTGAATCAACAGCGACAGCTTACCAAAGGAAAACAATTCCAGGTTTTTACTATCCCTTGCAAGAAAAGTTTTGTCCCAGAATCACCTAGCACCGACATTATGATTTATTGGTTCTTGATTCATCCACTAGAGGAAACTATTTCTTTGTATCTATCTTATCAAATCTTTCAATAGCTTGAACAGATCTCCCAAGCTTCAAAACTCAAGCAGTCTTCATAATTTAACGCTTTAAACCCCCTATCAGGAAACCATGCAGCTACCAGGATGGCAGAAAAGAAATACAGAAGCCACTGTCAGTTTTCATCTCGTGATTCCTGTGAAAGCTTGAAGAATGTCTCAACCTTCTCAATTAAAAGCTGTATTAAAAGTATCACCTAAAGAACCAGAAAGAAGCAGAACTTCAAGTTCTCAAAACCAGTATTTGTGCACTTCAAAAGAACATCATATGCCATACCAAGATCATTTCAAACACAATTGCTTCAAAATGTAACAAGTAATTTCTGTGGCAGAATATTTCAGAAACAGTGTGAAAATCTTATGATTGTCACAGATTCTCAAATCACTACCTGCAGAAATATTGACAAGATTATTGGGTTGCAAAGCCTTTGAGACAATAACATGACATTCATCAATTTTACTGCACTCTTGCGGCTGATACCACAAACATTCAACGAGGCATCACTGCATAGGCATAGTTAGTCAAATCTCACTTGGAAGATTTGCTTTTAAACCAAATAACCTCACTATAGCAAGCCTATGGCAATCAAAAATATTTGTCCTAATGAATAGATCATTTAAATGAATTGCTCATCCTTTAACATAGTCGAGACTCTCTCAATACTCAACTTCTTACAAATATTTCAGCAGATATCTGGATCTTCCGCTTTTAAATTATGTAATCCAACTAAAATATTTCCAGCGTACAATCTTCGATCAATTGTACCATTAGACTTTAGCAGTTTTAGCTTTAAACATTTTGGTTAAAAACAAACTGGTATTTATCTTTCACAACCTTAGAACACCCAAAAACAGAACAACCAATTAACTGCTGTTGTACAGCAGTTTTTGTTTGCAGGGAAACCTTAGCAGCTCAGAATTGAGTATCTGAGACATGTGAATTTGCAGCAAAAAAAAAAAAAAAAAAAAGTGTATTCAAACACAACTGGTAGCTTACTGATCACGAATATTCCTCTCACAATCTCAGTACCTTCGTGCCAGGGAATGGAACCTGGTCAAATACAGAAGTAGAATACAGGGCATGATTAACAACAATGAGATGCCAACTTGAAGTTACTAAATGCATCCAAAACAGAAACGGTACGCAATAGTCAGTGATCTTATGGCCTACTTATCACATATAATCATGAACATGAATAATAAATCAAAGGAACAAGTAGTGATGGCTCCATCAGCATCCTCAAATGATAAGGATCCCAGCAATTTAACGCAAAGACAAGGCTGAAACATTTGCAACCATCTTCAACCAGAGGAGCAGAGTGGATGGATCATCTTGGCTGGAGATCCTCAGCATTAGAGATGCAAGCCTTCAACAGATGAAGGCGCTGGATACAGCTAAGGCTGTAGGCCCCAAGAACATTCCAGCTGTAGTACTGAAAACTTGTGTTCCAGTTTAACTGCACCCTAGCTGAGCTGCTGCTGTACAGCCACAACACTGACCAACATTTCAACAAAGTGGAAAATTATCCAGGTATGTACTTTTTATTGAATTTTTTCATGCTTTTTCCTCAAACATATCTATTTAATGTGCCTTTTTTGCCACAGTTTCTGAGTATAGGAGTTGGGAGGTCATGTTGCGACTGTATAGGACATTGGGTTGCCTACTATTAGAATACTGCATGCAATTCTGGTCTACCTTCTATAGGAAAGATGTTGTGAAACTCGAAAGGGTTCAGAAAAGATTTACAAGGATGTTGCCAGGGTTGGAGGGTTTGAGCTCTAGGGAGAGGCTGAAAAGGCTGGAGCTATTTTACCTGGGACAGAGGCTGAGGGAAGACCTTATAGGAGGTTTATAAAATCATGAGGGGCACAGATAAGGTGAATAGTCAAAGTCTTTTCCCCAGGGGAAGGAGAGTCCAAAATTAGAGGACGTAAGTTTAAGGTGAGAGAGGAAAGATTTAAAAGGGACCTAATGGGCAGCTGTTTCACACAAAAAGTGTGTGCGGTGATTTCCTTTGAGGAAAGATTCAGTAGGTTGAGCTTATACTCATTGGATTATAGAACAACTGGGCATATTACTGAAACATAACATGTTCTTAGGAGGCACGAGAGGGTAGACACAGAGATTGCCTCTCCATGTGTGAAAGTCTCGGACAAGAGGGAATAATCTCAGAGTACGGGTCATCCATTTAAGACAGCGATGAGGAAGTTTTTTGACGGCTGTCAAGTCTGTCAATTCTTAACCACAGAGGGCTATTGCGTCTGTGCATTTAGGTATGTTTAATGCTGAAATGGACAATTTTTAATCAGTAAGGGAATCAACAGTTAAGGAGAAAATGACAGGAAAGCGGAGTTGAGGATTATCAGATCAGCTATAATCTTACTGAATAGTGGAGCAAACTTGTTGAGCTGAGTGACTTATGATCTTATGACCTTGTGGACGCTGCTGAATTGGATGATCTCATTGGAAGCATTCAGTATTATAGCTGTGTACTCGTCTTCTCCTAATTTCTTGATTGGGTTGGCCCTCAGCTTGAGCTTAGGCTTGAAATAAAGTTCAGCTTTGAGCTAACTAGCTGGAGGTCTCTACTGCAGTCACCCACTAGGTATGACTTGAGCATGCAAGACATAATTTATGTCACAGTGATGCAACAGGATAGAGTCTTGGGTGCCAGTATTTACAGGCAGGGATGTATCCTGGGGTCTTGAAGAAATTGTATTGTTGAAATGTGTTGATCACAGCCAGCTATTTGGCACTGAGTTTCAAGCACAGACCCTTGTATTGATTCAGTTTCCAGTGGTTTCTGAGTGTTCCCTTAAATGCCAGACTGTTGTAGTCAATTCTAGTGTTGGAAACATCAAAGCTGATAATTGTGTTCTTGGGATGGTCATTTTGAATGAGTTCCATGATTGATTTAGAACGTATCCACATCAGCAGGGTTTGCCTTCATGACTTGAGCATACACACACCAGTGCTGCATGCTGCTGGTCTTGTTAGGGGACACACAGGCAAAATTATGCATTCAGAATAGCCAATCAGTAGACTTGAAAGTTTGGTGGTAATAGTTTGAGATACTGTTCAGCTCCAGGTCTACTTGACGAGTAAACATTGCAGCCAGTATTGTGTTATCAGACTGCCTCTGTTCAAGAAGCAAACATCACTCGGAGTGAATATATCTGGTCTGACTAACTCTTGGGCTACAAGGGCAGGGCACTGCTGGAAGTGATGGACCGCCAAAGTCGACCATATTATAATAGACAAACTTCAAAATTTTTCTTTTCTCACCTTTTGGAGTGAGGTCTTTTTTTTGTCAGTTTGGTTTCATTAACAGATGCCCAGTGACCATTGCAGGCTAAGTGGATGGTGGGAAGATGAGCATCTGTTCAGGCCACTTTCTCCAAGTCCCTCTCCAACTAAGAAGCAAGCAGCAGACTTCTGCTTCAAAAGCTCTTCAAAGGCTGCTTGTTCACTCAGTATTGACCAGCTGACATTATCTCTAGGTCAGCAAAACGATCAATATCCTGAGCCACCTGCACGCAGGACTGGAACTGTGGCTCCGAGTGTCAACCTTACACCTGCTGTTTTTGCCCCTTTCCCACTGCTATAGGTCTTTTCGTGTTGCAGCTAAAATGGACTTTGTTTCACTCCTGCTCACACAAGGGAGTTTTGAGGTGGAACAGTTCCACAGCTAACACTACCCTCGAGCCTACAGCTCATGTCATGGCCAGTGAGCTATGAATCTTAATGGATTCAGGTGTCGCCCTTTACTTAGGTAGGTTGCTGACCAAGGCTCAAAATTAACTTTTCTTTCCTTCATACTTTATCCATGGCTGGTAAACAAACAAACATACAAACATAATCCATGGATATATGGCATGGCATACCTTTGGTCCAGAACATAATTGCTGTTTTGGCAATTTGAGACATTTGGAATCTTTTCATCCTGGTCTTGATTATCCTGATCAAGGAAGACATCCACAAGTGCTATCATTTTCATCTTTTCTCACCTCATTATGATTTGTCTGGCAACTGGTGAGCCAGAGTGTGGTGCTCAGAGCCGGCAAAGAGTTGGGTGCTGAAGAGGGCAGTGAATCCAGTCCACTCCAAAAACAGGCTGAAACTGACTAAAGGTACAAGGTTAACATCTCTATCTGAAGTTGACAGGTCATCAACACCAGAAAAGCATGGATTTAAGGGCAAAATGTTTTTTTAAAAACTTGATTAAAGGTTTTATTTAACGAGGTAACAGATGATTCACTAAAGAAATGCTGTTGATGTGTTGAATATAGGAGACCCAAGAGGCATTTGATGAAGTGCCACAAACCAGGCTTGAAAAGCAAGATAAAAGCAATAAACCAGAAAGGGAGAACAGCTGCTTTTTCGACAAAAGGAAAAATGCTACTATTTTCTTTCATCTATATTAATGAGTTAAGCATGGGTGTATGATTTAATAGGTTGCAAATGACAGTAAACTTGAAAGTATTGTAAACAGAGGGAGGAGGATAGTTATAAACCTCAAGAGAACATACATTAGTGGAATCAGCAGATATGCAGATTAAATTTAACGAGTGAAGTGACTCATTTTAGTGGGGAGAATGAGGTAAGGCAATATAAAATCAAGAATACAATTCTAAAAAGGGGTAGCAGAAGGACTGCAGGAATGTTTGTATCTAAAGGTATGTCTAAAAGAAACGTCTAAGGTAGTTGGGTGATGATCATTCAGAAAACAACAGCTTGGCCTCAACTGGAATATGTTTAACATCTAATATCTAATGCTGTATCTAATCTAGGCACCACACTTTAGGAACAATCTGAAGTTATTAGACAGGGTGCAGAAAAATTTTACAAGAATGGTTCCAAGGATTGGGATTTTCAATTAGAAGTAGAAGCAAGGTTTTATTTACTTTTTGATAGATTGTTCAGAACCGAAAGGTTGACAGGAAAACCTGCTCCTTGTTTGATGGCTAAGAACTAGAATTGATTCAAAGGTGGCTGACTAAAAAAACAATGGTGACAGGAGGAAAATGTTATGTAGTCAATGATTAGGATGTAGACTGCACTGCTGCTGTGGGCAGATTTAAAGCTTTGAAAGCAGAATTGCATATACCGAGAGGAAAAACTTCAGGGTTACAAGGATAAAGGTAGACACAATGGGAGAAACAGCGTCCTTTTAAGCTGTGTTTGATGACTGCATGACCTCAGTTCCAGGCCTATGAGGAAGGTGGTCCTCAGGTTAGTCCCCTACGCCCAACCACCTTGAGCTGTTTCATTCATGACCTTCATTCAACCATAATGTCAGAAATTGAGGTATTTGTTGATGCAGCGTTCAGTGTTATCCACAGCTCAGATACTGAAGCAGATCATACACAAATGTAGAAAGACCTTGTCAGAATTCAGACACTCAAGCTCAGATTGACAGGTGGCATCTATCATTTGTTCCAGAAAATGGCCATTTCAAAGAATCTCCCAACTCCCCTCAATGTTAACAGCATGAACATCGCTGAATCGCCTTCCAACAACATCTGGATAAACAAATATAGCCAGCCTCAAAACAACTACAATAAATGGCCAAAACAGAAATTCCTAGAGAATCTCAGTCTAGCAGCATCTGTGGAGTGAAACCAAATTTAACATTGAGTCCGGTGACTCAAGGCGAACAAGAGATAGATAGACAGCATTACTGATAGTAAGCAAGGGAAGAGGAGAAGTTAGATAGGTGATAACAAGGACTATTAGTAGTTGAAAATGGGATTCCATGCTGAAAGCAACCCATTTCAGGACAGGAACTGCAGTAACGGGCATGGAGGAGAGTGGTCAGATTCTGAAATTGGTAAACTCCATGCTGAATCCTAAAGGCTGTAAGGTACCCAAGCAGAAAATGAGATGTTGCCCCTCCAGCTTACATTGAGCTTTGCTAGAGCAATGCAGCAGGCTCAGGGCAGAAATGTTGGCACTTTGTCCCACTTTTCCCAGTTTCTCTGTTGCATGTTTAGATGATGCCAATTTCAACATTATGCCCTCAGACAATGTCTACCTTTCTTCTCAACTGAGGACTCCCTGTTATCGTGGTCGATGGCCCTGTAATTCTGCCCTCATCCCTTTTCTTCCCTCCCACAATAATGATGGTGTCTCCTTTGTCTTCACTTTCCACGTCACCAGCCTTCACATCCAACGGATCATAAAGCCGCCATTTTTGGCACTTTTAGCAGATGCCACCAAACACGCTCCCCTCCCTTTGTTTGTCAGCATTCTGCAGGTACCGTTCCCTCTGGGACACCCTGGTTCACTTGTCTTCGGCCAGAGTGTGGCGAATCTATGGAATTCATTGCCAGAGAGGTGTGGAGGTCAGGTCATTGAGTATATTTAAGACAGAGACAGATAGGTTCTTGATTGTCAAGAAGATCAAAGGTTATGGGGAGAAAGTGGCAGGATGGGGTTCAAAAACTTATCAGCCATGACTGAATGGCAGAGCAGACACTATGGGCCGAATGGCCTAATTTCTGCTCATATTTCTTATGGCCTTCAATTCCTAACATCTCCCCTCAGCTCAGCTCACCTCACCATCCAAGGCCCCAGACACACCTTCCAGGCAAAGCAGTAGTTTACGTGCACTTCCTTCAGTTTAGTCTGCATTGTGAGCACTGTTTACTGTAGTCTCTTCTATACTGGGGAGATAGGAAACAAGTGAGGGTTCACACGGCAGAACACCTACGTCCTGTCCATTAAAGAAAAATGGCCCTAGCTTCCAGTTGCCTACCAATTCAACATACCACCATGTTCCCATGCCAACATTTCTGTTTCAGGCCAGCTGCAGCACTTCCAAATCAATGCTGGCTGAAGGAACAGCATATCATCTATAGAAGCGCCTTACAGCCATCAGGACTCAACACTGTGATAAAAGCTACAAAAGAAAATTGAATTGATCTTAGAAGACTAAAAACCTGCTTTCACTTTAACAGAGACACTTGTAATTAATGAAATGCCTTATGTTTACTCTTTTGAGAAAAACCAGTATCTAGAATATAGATGCAGGGCTCCGAAATTCATCAAGTATTTGCCGTCTTCTAGGGAGAGCAATGTTCTTTCAAACGAAAGCAGTTAGTTACATAGCTGCCTTTTGCTTCAGTTTCAAGTTTTAACACATTGCAAATTTTAAATTTTAAATTTGCAAACGTACACAATTTGCTGACATCTAACTTTTATGATCCACACAAACTATACACGTAGCACATTTGTCTGTTTACAAAGCCCTGGATATCCTGCACAATTACAAACAGCAACAGAAGGATCATGGGGTTCAAGTCCATAGCTCCCTGAAAGTGGCTATGCAATTAGATAGGGTGGTAAAGGTGTATTGTGTGATTGCCTTTATTGGTTAGGAAATTGAGGGCAAGAGTCAGGATGTCATGTTGCAGCGTTATAAGACTTTGATTAGGCTACACTTACAGTACTGCGTTCAATTTTTGTCACCAAATTAAAGGAAGTATGTGGAGGCTTTGGAGAGGGTGCAGAAGAGCTTTATCAGGATGCTGCCTGGATACAGAGAACGAGCCATGAGAGGCTAGAAAAACTCAGGTTTTTTCTCTTGAGCGGCGGAGACTAAGGGTAGACTTGACAGAAGTTTGTAAAATTATGAGATGCATTGACAGGGTTGACGGTTAGAATCTTTCCCCCAGGGTTGAAATGTCTAATAGTAGAGGGCATGCATTTAAAGGAGAGAGAGGAAACATGAGGGGCAGTTTTTCATTTTTTTTATATACAGAGTGGTAAGAACTTGGAATGCATTGCCAGTAGTGGTGGTGGAGGCAAATACGATATGGGCATTTAAGGGACTTTTAGATAAGCACATGAATATGCAAGAATGGTGGGATAGGGACCAAGGGCAGACAAAAGGGATTAGTTTCATTTGACATCATGTTCAACACAACATCGTGGGCCAAAGTGCCTGTTCCTGTGCTGTACTGTGCTATCCTGCACAATTACAACAGCAACTTGCATTCACATTATAGCTGTTCCATAAAGTAAGGACAGCTTTGTTTACTTTCTATGGAGATGGACAATGAGCAAGTAGTGCATAAAATTAGATGGGTGAGGATGATAGCTAGAGCAAATACATCAAGAAGTTAGTCCTGAAAAACTTTGGGAGATGAAGTGATAGTAACAGTGCTTCCATAAGAAAATCTGATGAGGGTAGAAACAAAGGCTTGCAGCTTGAAAGTGGCAACGGCAAGAGTGGTTACTGATCACTATCTGGGATTAAGGAGGAAAATTTCATGTTGGTTTCCACATAATCTTCCAGTGATTGTGAATTTTGAAGGAAAACTGAACTATGAAACAAGGAAATGTTCATGGCCTTGGAGGTCAAAGTGGGTACGGTCTGTGATGATTGCACAATATTCAGTACCGTTTAAGAGTCCATATTCGAATGCAGCAAAATCTGTACAATATCCAGGCTTGGGCTGACAAAT
The DNA here is from genome assembly GCF_021869965.1 of Rhincodon typus. Lineage (NCBI taxonomy): Eukaryota > Metazoa > Chordata > Chondrichthyes > Orectolobiformes > Rhincodontidae > Rhincodon > Rhincodon typus. The sequence continues at coordinate 29,370,036 of NC_063346.1, read as the reverse complement.
TCCAAGCAATATTTGTATTACACAAATGCCAGACATTGGCCATCTCAGACAAGAGAAATCTAACCACTGTCCTTGACATTCAACAACATTATTTCGATGAATCCCCACTAACATCTGCTGGTTACCACTGAGCAGAAACTGAACTAGTCATATCAATTCAGTAGCTAAAATAACAGTTTAGAGGCTAAGAATCCTGCAGCAAGTAACTCACCTGACTCCCCAAAATCAGCCCACCATCTGCAACACGCAAGTCAAGAGTCTGATGAAATACTCCCCACGAACATTAGAGAAACCTGTTACCATCCAGAGCAAAGCAACTCCCCTGACTGGCACCCCATCCACATCTTTCAATATTCACTCCCTTTATTCCAAAGTACAGTGACAGTAACATGCACCATTCATAAGATTCACTGCAGTAACTTATCAAGAGCCCTCTGATAGCACCTTCCAAACTCCCACCATTTAGAAGGACATGGGTAGCAAGCATATTGGAAGATCACTACTTGCAAGTTCCTCTAAGCCACATGCCATTCTGACCCGAAACTGCACTGCCATTCTTTCATGGTTACTACGTTAAAATCTCAGAGCTACTACTCTAAGTACAGTTCCTCCATTTCAGCTGACCATCACCTTCAGTAAGGTAATTAGGAATTAGCAATAAATCATTTTAAAAATTCTTAGGGTTAGGAGTGGATGCAATTTTTAAATTATGGTAACTATATTTGCACATCCCTCACATATTACTGTCCACTCTCTAAATATGTATCAATCATTTAATATTGGAGGTTAAAGGATCAAAGTTGATATAAGCAATATGTAAATGAAATTCATCCAGCTCAAATCAAATGTCATCCAAGTTCTAAAAGGTATACAATAATTATTTCAGCCAGTCAATCCACAGACTCCAAAGTGATGCTGAAAGCAATTAGTCTTAATTCTTTCAATTGCAAATTAGATAGACATTTGTCAAAACAGCATTTGATGATATATTAATTTGAGACATGGTAAGCTGTGCGCAGTGGACTTCAAAGGTTACTTTAGAACTTTGATTGGGCTTTTCTCAGGATATTTCTAAGTTTATTGTCAACTATAGTAATTGATAGAGAAATGTTATTTCAACAACTCCACTCGAGTCCTCTCACATTCAAAACAACTTTGAAGATTAGATTTGTCAGGTACTTTAAAGCCAGTGTCCATCTATATTTACTCCAGAAAGGAACTAAAAGGAAGGAATACAAGGTTATTCTTGGTTTAAAATTAGCATTCATGTCAAAATCACTCCACACCCTCAATGAGCCCAATACTATACTTCAGCAGTCCGAAAATTCGGCCAAGAAATGTAAATACTTTCATATCAGTGAAAGGCAAAATATTGCAGATTCTGGAAATCTGAAATAAACATAGAACACTGGAGAAATTCAGCAAACCTAGCAGCATTGGTGGAAAAAGAGACATTTAACGTTTCGAGTCTGAAATAACTCTTCAGAACATTTTTAGTTCTTTGAACAATTCTTTTCACTATTGGTCTCGAGCATTCCCAATTTCCACTGCCCCACCATGTCTATATAGACCCTGAATTTTGGTTTCCTGCTGACACTCTTTAACAACCTCTTTTTTAAGCAATCTGACACAGCATCTCCTTTTATGGTTTGATGTCAAATTTTGTCTGATTATACACCTGCAACACGTGGGATATTTTACCAGGCTAAAGGCTCTATATAACCATTAGTTGTTGCTGTCCTCAACTAGCGCTTACTGTCAAAGCTCATGAGTATTACAAAAGTGCTTCTATAAACATGGCACAGAAATCTGTGCATTGTTCAAGTTTTTCTCTAAGAATAAATTACAGCTTAAAGAGGAATATGGACCAAAGCTCCCTCAAAACATATGCAATATGATTCTTGATCAAATGTATAAGACACGAAAGGCAACTAGTTTTAATAATGTTTACCAAGTCCCTATATACATTAATATAACAATTTCTAGGTTATTCCACAATTCTGGATGCATTTTTTTCCCAATAACCTTTTCTTATGTAGTCACATTATAAATGGTCACTTGCCTCTATCAACACCTCTTTGCATATTTCTGAAGACCGTGCACAAACATCAGTGGAACTTATAATGCAAATATATTAAACTACTTGCTTTTATAAGAAATACTTAAATCAAACAATGTAATTCTTTGCTTGAAAACTGTATCGCTGATGCAATAATCAAACTGCAGCTTTTTTGTTTAAAATACACTACCAAAACATGTTCTTGGAGTGAGGGAAATCAGTTGAGCTCCACAAACCTGATCCCAAATAAATGAACTAATTTAGTATAACTCAGCATAAAATCAGCATTTTACACAGTTGGTGTTTATAAATACATAAATTATAGTTATTAATATTTTCAAATTCTGAATCCCTGTATTAATCAGTCAAATTAATAATAGTTGAATGTTAAACTGCCTAATGTTAGCACAAAATGCTGTTAGGCCATATCGACCACTTGTTTGTAATGAGCACGGTTTTACTTCAAAACATTTAAAGTATGTATAGTTCTGAAGTATTCACACGATCTTAAAACGTTTCATGGTCTCAGGATATCAGAGTGTTTACTTTTTGGAAAGCCGAAACTATCATAATCAGACAGAAGCTTTACTACAAAAGCATCACTATGAAAATCACTGTTGAGCAAACTGCAAATGCGTATAAATATACATTATACGAACATTCATGTTAATCGTTGGCACCGTATTCATTTCAATCACGACTTTCCAACGATAAAAACGCAATCAGCTTAGAGCAACATCCTCCAACACCAGATATTACAACCTGATTAATGAAATGACCCTGCCGTTAGTGAAACTTCAGAGATAACAATAAATCACAAAATAAAAGGCTAATTGTAATTATCGGACATATAACTCAATAGTATTAGAAATTATTACTTGGCTACACTTCAACAAGTTCCTAAACAACTCTGCTCCCATTTCCTATCGACACAATCCGCGAAGATGCAATGACCCAGAGAAGGAATCAGTTAACAGAGCGTCTATGTAAAACTCCTATCGCGTCATTAGTGAAGACCCGACACTGCTCTCACAAAATAGCTAGCTAACAGGAACGGAAGCTCTCAAACAACGACTGATAAAGGGAATACAACAACAAGGGAAACAGGAGACAGAGGGAAGGAGTGGAGGTAGCGACGGGGACAGCAGCACCAAGTGCTCAGGCTCAGGCTCCGGCTCCGGCTCCGGCTCAGGCTCCGGCTCCGGCTCCGGCCCCAGCCTCCCGGTAAGAAGACAACTACCACAGCGGGGAGGGGACAGAGGCGCATTACAATAGGGAAGAGAAGTACATAGTAACAGGCTAAAGCACAATACTACAACAAAGACAAAAGACTTCAGAGACGGATAAATCCTCGAGTGATTTCGAGCCACCTACCAGCCGATCGGAGCTCTCCGCACACAGACAGGGAGGAGAGGGGAGGGAAGGGTTAGGGGGTGGGGAGGGGAGAACCTGGTCACTTCAAAATGGCGGCGACTCCAGCCTCAGCACCTTCCACCCGGCGCGGAGCATCACGCTGACCTTTTCCTTCGGGGGAAAAGAAGGACTCTAACCGAAACATACACCATACGCGTATTTTTAACTGCTTTAAGGAAGAAACGAAACACAATTGTGTAAGTTGACCAATCTGGACAAAACCCCGTTTCATTTTGACGGCAAATATACCGAGTTGGCCACATGAGGAGGGTTTATTTGTTGTGTAAACCGCGGACGTGGTTGACATAGTGAAGGAGTGATGCGGGTTTACTCGTGGCAGTGGCTGATGACGTCATGACGGGCCCGGCGCAGACGCGAGATCACGTATCCTGGGTTGAAGGTCAATCTGATCACGTGTCTCGGTTGAAGGTCGGAGGATCCTGATCTGTGATGTCGTCCTTTTACAGGTTAATATCTAGAAACAGGAGCAAGTGAAAATAGTTGATACATTATTAACAAACCGTATCTGAATCGTGTGATAGACAGGAGCTTTCTGATCGTTGGCTGGGAGAATAATTTTTCAACCGCTGGTAGTTTGATCAATTTTCATAAGGTACCTGCAGGAGTATGGTTAATACCAATGTCCCTCCAGTTTGTCAATTACACAGTACTTCTTCACAAGTAGGCATTAAATTAGGACAAAGAAAAAGAGTTAAGTTTTCAAACAATTTTAATGCATCGGGTACTGTAATGACCGAGACGACTGAAATTTTTGGCATCCAAGTACGTACCTGGGCCAACTGACTTGTGGATATGACAACTCTCTCACTGAATTCACATCAGAACTGATCCAGTCTTTCATCCGTTTTATTATGTCCCTCATTATCTTAATTGCAAAACACACAAATATTTGCTGTGTAAGATGTTTTTATTTCTACCAGCATAAGAATTGAACCACAACAGTAATAAGTAGTACCTTACTCTCACAACCTTTGAAATTATTGGGGCCTTTCTCTTGATATAACAAATCTCATGCATTACATTGTACCTCATGGCATCATAAAACATGTGTATGCTCACATAAATTTTCTGCTGTGGTTCAACTTGACAGACCACTAGGAGACACCAGGACAGATTATATTCTTTTATTCATACATACACAAGGAGAGTCAGTCTTAACTATTCTAAACTGAACTCTGGCAGAAACCCAGAAGTTCTCATCTTTTCAACCCTTTCAATCACATACTAAATTTCTAATCTGATCAATTTATGACAGTATGTTAACCAGATGTACATATTGTGGGAAATAAGTAACATCAGGCACTGTTTGTGTACACACAACGCCTCATCTATTCGAGCTAATTGTGAAGTCTAGTCTGTGACCTTGTTTGTATCACTGACACTTTGCACTAGTTTAGTTCCTTATCCAGTCTAGAGTGTACCTGCACGTTGCCTGTTCTGCTTACGTTTATTTTAACTAAAAATACTTATAAATGAAACTGCTTGACCCTTATTAAACCTTTTCAGATTTAACATTTTGATCTCCAAGTTCTCGACTGAACAAAAGCCTGTCCTTACCTGTGTAAAAAAATTCAAATGTGCAGAAAATGTTGTCGTACTTCCTGCAGCAAGAGAGCTTTCATGCGGCAATTAACCATTGAATAATTGATGACCTCAAATAAGGTACTGGTTAGCTTAGTGAGCTGTATGTCGAGCATATGGCTCAAACAATGGCGTGCACGAGAGGGAGAGCGAGCACGCGCGTGCACGTGAGAGGGAGAGCGAGCA
>NC_063346.1:29334336-29359776 GCF_021869965.1 Rhincodon typus | reverse complement strand
GTGTGTGTGGATGAGAGGGAGAGGGAGAGTGAGCGAGCGTGTGTGTGGATGAGAGGGAGAGTGAGCGAGCGTGTGTGTGCACGTGTGTCGATGAGAGGGAGAGTGAGTGAGTGAGTGTGTGTGCACGTGTCGATGAGAGGGAGAGTGAGTGAGTGAGTGTGTGTGCACGTGTGTCGATGAGAGGGAGAGTGAGTGAGTGTGTGCCCACGTGTGTGTGTGGACCAGAGGGAGAATGTGTGTGTGAGAGAGACACATTACTGCGCGACCAGGGCTTCCTCTGCAACAATGGCTGATGATTCCATTATCCAACTCTGACTGAGGCCCAAAGAGATGAAATTCTTCCATCATGGCCATTGTGGAGCACATTGTAGGTCTCCTGAACATGAGGTTCCAATGATTGGATCGTTTTGTTTGGGGGAAGGAAGGTGCTGTAATCCTAACATGCTATGTTCTGCACCATTTGAACAGGCAAAGAAGGGACATGATGAATGCTGGGTGGAGTGTCAGCCTTCTTCCACTGAGAAAGGGGAACGTAGTCTTCTCCATGATAGAGTGGTGCAGTATCTAGCACATGTCAGAAAGGATTTAATTGACAGTCTATCCCAATAGATATGAAGTGTGAAGGGACTATTCATTGACTGTAAACTAGTTGTTGGTAAAAAAAAAAGGCAGGCATCCCACTTGTCGCCAGAAGCAAATCCAGCTTTCATTTTGTTTGTTTTCTCTTAAATTCTATTGAAGAACAAGAAAAACACCATCATTTTCACCTGTTCGAAGGCTTCCCGACATATGATACTTCGTTCTACCTTGGATGTTACGGAAAGAGTAGCACTCCCTTAAGTAGGGTTCTGACATTGTATAATCCAAATGAAATGTATCCTTGATTCTTGTAGCTGCAGTTACAATGGCAGCTGATCAGAAAGATATCCATGTAAAGTAACAATATACTTACAAATAGTTCTATTTCCAATGAAGTCTCACCCATGTTTCCTAAGTGTCTTCAAAAGGTGTTCTTTTCATTTCCCTTCCACTACAAGAACTGAGGTGGGCTATTTGTAGAAGGCAGAAATTGACCTTGTGCACATCTGGGCCTTAAATATGGTGTCAGCAGCAGAAATCCCAGAAGCTCCCAGCATTAGCAAATACTTAAACTGCTGGTGAGCACACGATAGCACAAGTATGATACTATTGAGGCATGCTGCATACACAATGAGGTGAGCAACAAATAACTGCATAAGTTGCTAGAGCTCAAGGAGAATTATGGTAAAATTCAGCCCTGTTACTTGAAAGGAGTGCCCCTTGCAGGCTTCTTGACATTACTGACAAGTTCAAAGTAGTCCAAGTTCATGTTCAGTTGCAAGATGTCCACTAGTACTTGCTTTGATTTTAAAAGCAGCTTTTAAAATGAAACTCACAATGTATCTTTTGTATTCTGGTCCATGTAATCTGTGCTCAGTTTCAAATGTGGCCACGACATCGTCTTTTTACTGAGCATACCTAATCAAGAAATTCTATGTCATAATATTTCCTGCAAACCACCTCATGTGGCCTCCTAGGGATCCTTCTCATTAGAAAGCAACATCCTCTATCATCCTGTCTCTGTCATTTTTCCTGAATGCTCTATACATTGATATAGTAAAATTTAAGAAAGATCATTATTCCGGCAATATAATTACTGGATGCCAACGTTGAATGCCAGAATCTAATTTTGAATATTTCTGAAATTCACATGTATACTTATTATGGTGCTTTTGTCCTCACAACTGTTTAACTGCTACTCTAATTTAGTCTGTTAGTATTAAACAACTTAAAACTTTATATGCTGTATGTAGGTGACTACAGTTTAATGTAGGCTCTTTCAAGGTTTTGGAGATTAAGATTATGAGAAGATAATTGACAAGACAACTTGACAGTTATTTCTATCCCTTCAATAATGTCAAGGTCAAGTGTGTATTTGGTGTATTTGAAAAAAAGCAATAGACTGTTTAGATTTTTATTGCTCTTCTGTACTGGCATTTACAATACAACAAGGCTTAAAGATAAAAATGTATTCTTCTACAAATGTACATTGTGTTCCTTTCATTCACAAAGTCATAAAATAGAAAAACAAATGAAAGTGTGAAAGGGCCATGTTGAGTTCAATCAGTTGCATAAAAGCTTTAAGTATTTATAAAAATGCAACATTTTTTCAACACTAGTGTTACATGCACAATGATCATAAAATTAAATATACTGAAATGCACAATTGCTCAAAATGAGCTTCACTATGTTTCCAACCTTAAATATTAGGAGCCACTGCACAAAATGGAATAAAGTAAATGACTACCAGTACAAACTACTGCCTGCGTAAAACTGGCCTGTCTGAATACAAAAAAAGCATCAATCTTGCCATTTTCACTCATGCCACCACACAATTACAACACTGCATCTCAAATGGGACAACATTTTCTATGGCACTTGTAAATTATGGCACTTAGAGCAGTTCAAGGAGACAAGTCCAGTCAACCCTTGGTGCAAGCAATGATGACTGTGATAGCACACATAACATACCTGGATTTTCAGCAGTGAAAACAGAATTTTGAAAGCTTCTTTCAGCAATTCAATACAATACCAAGGGCATTGACAAAAAGAGCACTCAATACAAATTCCAAATGCTCTGACATCAGGTTGACAAAGCAAATGGTCTTATGGCTTCCTTCATTGGATAGCATACATTAGTTTGCAGCTTTTTTTGAACAGTTTTAGCAGAGCAATAGCAAAAGCAATTGTATTTTAGCCCAATTCTTTTAAAAAAAACCCTCAGAGAATGAAGGAAAAGGAGAAACTTTTCATTTAATAGGTATTATACATGCAACACTTAAAGCATCTGAATTTCTTTACAATAGTAGTGAAAATTTGGTTCTTGCTAAATTCACATGAATTGGTGTCCACAAATTTTAATTAAGAACTGTCAGATACTGCAAGTATGAGCAACTTATTATAGAAAACATAGATTACCTTCAAAAGTTTTGGAGGCTACAAATGACATCAAAGCTTCTACAAAACTCCCTTAAGAAAAACTTATTTAAAAAAGTCCACTGCCTTCATTTGCAGCACACTAATGAACTCTACCATTACAATGGAACAAAATGTGCTTACATTCCCTTGTGCACTGTGTTATGAAACGTGGTGAAGGGATGCCTGGCATTTTCATTAAAGAGGAAGTGTGGGGGTGATGGGTGGAGGGAAATGATGGAGCTCTTTTATGCTTCTTTGGAACTTATTAATAGCACTGGAGGTAGTTTAGAATACCTTTTCTACTATTTTAATGCACATGTTGACCAGTGAGAAAGCCATGCTCAAAGCCACACAATTTAATTTTAATGTTAAGCATACCAGTGGCAAAAAGGTGGAATGAATATAAAAATATTCCAATGATGGGATTTCCAATAAAAAATTCAAATTAAGAAAAATCTTAGACAAAATATTGTGTTAAGAAGCGGAAAATAACCACATAAGTTAATTTTTATAAAGGAAGGCAACTTTAAGTGTTGAAGATGTGTGTATTTTATCCTACCTGTACATCCCAATAATCTTTGGATGTTTAGTGTTAGTTCTGTTATTGGTGGAATATATTAGTGGAATGCTATGATATGGAACAAACAAAACGTAAAATAATCCTGTTCAAAATTAAGCTTGTTAACCAGGAATAATTTAACAAATGTTCACACATTTATAAACAATGTTAGAAAAATGGATTCTCTACAGTATTACATCGTTTGTATCAGATAGCATTACAAGTGCCTTTGCCTGCATTACAAAATCAAATCAGTTTCTGAAAAGCTTCTGGTAGAGCGAAACATAAATAACAAAACCCACAAATACTATGCTGTGTTAATTTAGATACTGTTTAAATTCAACGATTTGATTCTTCAACTACCAAGTGAAAATACAGAAATTACCCAATGAAGGAAGATAATTTGATTTGTTAGTCAATGTCAAACTTCTGAATTACTGATCCTTTCGTTTGGAAGTCCATAAATTTAGTTGGAAGGTTATCAAGTTCTACAAGATTTTAAACCCACGTTTTGCATGGACAAGTATAACAATGGCAAATATCCTTAATGCAATCATCTCAGTTAAAGCAAATACAAATTTTTTGAGTGCATTTCTTTCACTACAAAAATAGAAATAATAACTCAATACAGCATGTATTTACTCCTGTAAAGAGACATTGATTGGATAAGTCATGGGCCAAGGAAATCTTACTTTTTAATGTAGCCACAATATTGAGAAAAATGCTGACACTGAAGACAGATTTAAATTTACTTGTGGCTAGAATCACAACTCAATAGCAATCTAAATAACTGATAGCATAAGATTTACTCATTATTCAAGCAGACCTTATATGTGTTCACTATTTTTAAAAAGTACAAACATCAAAAAACAATGCAAAGCTATTAATGTGTTTTATCTTAGATAAATTACAAATACAAGAGGTTAAACCAGACAATTTAGAATTTTAAATTTTGCATTACAGAATGAGGATTAATGACAGAAATTTTACAGCATAGACAATAGAAATGTATCTCAAAATTCTTATATGCATACCTGGGATACAACATACGTAAATGGTTTGTGAAATTCATGTAAAGATATTTTATTACAATTTATCTGGAGGTAGTGTAACTTAATCCTAGCCAAAATATCAAGCTTTTCTACAGACCAATAATAAACAGATTCCATTATGAGAAACCATTTCTTAAAGAGAAGGCATCAAAACCTGGCACACATGGAAAAGTAAGGTACATTGCTAAAAGGTGTTATTCTTATAAATGTGCCACTAAGCAAATTTCCAATATTCTTATCAGCACAACATCCTTCACTATACAAAATGGATACATTTCCTGCAAATTAACAGTAAGAAAGCTCACTTAATGTGTGCCTCTTGTGATTACTTAATAGATAACAGTCTGAGATAAAATGAATAGTATGAACAACTGATGCAATTGGATTTTAGAAGATACAGACTGGTGATAGACTGACAAAAATGTCAACATCTAAATAAATTTAACATGATTAATTTCCTCCTATTCTGCATGGCTGTTTAAAAAGTTCACTTTCAATTTAACAAAATATCAACATCCAAAAGGTACTTGTATTTGTCTTAGGTTATGTTTCATCACTTTTTTTGGATTGACCAATCAATTGAATATCACCACAGGAGAGAAAGTGTGGAGGGAAAAAAGGGGGAAAATAAATAATCTGGGACTTTTCATTTAACCATGCTGATCAAATGATCCTGTTGATGCTGTAATGGCAAACATGAAGAACTTTTCAACCCAATCCATAAACCATTCGGCCAAAGTATAATAAACGATAGTGAAAAGGGAAAAAGAGGAAAAATCCAAAACTGGGTGAAAAACAAAATTTTCAAGCCATACAAATATCCCAAGTAACAAAGCTAACAAAAATAATTGTTTGATATCCAGTGTATTCATTTCCTGTAAGAAGTCAATTCACTATAAAATTTGGATAATTTTCAAAATGGTTTTAGTTCGACATGAACACAACCTAATGTAAGACAAGTGTGAGGCTACGCAAATTGAAATCAGGCTAGGGCAGGTAGGTAGTGTCAAATTAATTTCAATTTCCCTTTAAAGCATAAGTTTATAGATTTCAAAGTGGCCCTTTGGGAAATTAACTTTTTTGTTCTTTTAATTAATTGGCTTTTTTTTAAACACTAATTGGAAATCAGAAATTATCAAGGTAGAGCCCTGTATTTCCTGATCAAACTTGTGTAAAACTAGCAGTATAGCTTGAAATAACAAATATGTAGTATTCTAAAAGAAACTGCTAGAAATTTGGTAAGTGTTATGGACATAAACTGGCAAAAAGCATATCAACTTAGCAGTGAGGTTAGTAGTGAGCCTTAATGTGTATATCTGTTGGCCCCACTCCTAAATTTGAGAATCTTATTTACTAGGCAGTGGTTCGCCCTGTACAAAATTCCACAGTGGCCTCCTCAACTGCCAATGCCAAGTTGGTGGATTTTTTTTTTAGAAAAAGAGCTTACAATTGTTCCTACAAAGCAACCCAACCTCCTATATCCCTATAGGATTCCCTAGTCACTGTGACATGTCTCAATTTCTCTGTCAGTGATGTAAGTAGCCCACATCGAATATGCTGATGTGACTTGAGGACTTATTTCCCCTAAGCTACATATTTCTTGATTTAGGCAGGTGCTATTTGCCAGGTCTGGGCCTGTAAGTAACCAATTTCAAACTGTTAAATGCAGGTGAAAGGCACCAAACCGTGGTTTATCAATTTGTTCCCATTGCAATGCAAAGTTGTGAAAAAGGTGATGGTGCAGTGGATTAGTACATAGTCCCTTCACTTCTTAGAAATGATTTGAAAATGATTGGAAAAGTGTTATGTGAGGTTTTGTCGGATAATTTTGAGTAGACATGGGTGATAATGATGTTTTCCCAAGAAACTGAAAAACTCGAACTGGTTCAGTTGCATGTGTATTTATGATATTAGAAATAAGGCACATTGTTGGGAAGAGTACATAGGCTTTAATCTTCATCTGGCTGATGTCATACACTGCTTGAAAATTCAAAGTGGGATTTGTTGTGTCAAAAATAAAAAACTGTCGTTTTTCAGCACCATTATCTCTCACCTGAAAATGAGACCAAAATTTATCATTTATAAAAAAATTGAAAATTGATTATTTCTTTAGAAATTTAATACTAAAATTGAAGAAACTAGCAATTTGTTCACAAGCGCAGAAAAATTCTAGCTGAATTTTCAGGTGGAATTATATCATTTTACAAATTCATTTTTTTTTTCAATAATAAATTAAAATCAACTACCTGCACATTAAATATTGAAAGAGGGATATTCTTGAAGTTTAGTGGTCATAATACAGGTCATCAGTTACCTGCTAGGAGGTGCACTTAAGGTCAAAAATTCATGTGAAATTATAGGAATAACTTCTATCCTGTCATTGCATGATTCATTAGGGTGGATTTTCAATGTTGTTGCACAGATGTAAAACTGGATTTCAACTGTAATGTAAATAAAACTTAGGTTATTTTGATGATATGTAGCTAATCTGCAAAACCAGTTTTATGCCTGCGTAGCAAGCTGAAATCTACTCCACTGTATATGCCTTAATTACGCTGGAATATTTTACAGAAAAAAGGTTTTGTAGTTATGTATCTATTTGGATACAATACAACTAGACCAATGAGTAACAGTGATATTGATGTTTCTCCACGAAGAAGACAAATCAAACATTGCGTAAATCATCAAAAATGCAGCAAATTTAAAACACAGACATGCATCTTAACAGACGGTACTATAAACTAAGGTAAATGACTGAAAAGCCATTAATTTTGCAGTGGAGATAATGAAAGCATTGTTTTTAAACACAGCCTGTACCAACATTAAATTTCCAAAATGTTACAAGGGTACCACTGTAAGTAGAAAATTACAAATATTTCACTTCAAGAATGTTGAATAATTTAACTTTTAGACAGAGCCCAACTGTAAATGATGAGGGAAAAATTTGCCAGAACAATTTTTGAAATTCTTAATTCACTAAACAATCATTTTGGTAATCAAATATAGATCACATGATAAACCAGACTGATTACATCACAAACAATGTAATACTCATAAGATCTCACACAAAATGCATGCCATACTGTTGGTGAAATTAATCAAAAAGGATAAAACTACAACTCCACAGTACACATTGTAATAAAATCATAGAAATGTCAAAATTATTTGAATTTTCTGACTGCAACTCAAATGTTTAGATTATGGTTATGCTTCAAACATTATTTGAAACCTTCACTGAAAATAGCGTTGTTAAACCATTGCCCAGTATCCATAATTATTGAAGTTGGTTTTCCGATTTCCAAAATTTTACAAAGCTCGTTAAAATGAAAGATTAATTCTTCAAAAACATCTTATTTTAACAGTTAACCAGAGTAAGTACTATAAAGAAATAACAAACAACTTGGAGAAAGATGGAAAGCTAATCAGCAGGCCAAAGAAACTCTGCATCTACACAGGGGCTCAGATGTGACAAGGTTACTAAAGATTGCTGATAGAACATAAATATTAATATGCTTAAAAGTTGAGCACGTCACCTATTTTATGAAGCTGGCTAATATATTGATTGAGGAACATGTTGAAGACTTTCACCATACACTTGGGAATTTTTAACTTGAATATAAAATTTTGTGCAATTCTTTCCAGTTGCCACCTGCCCCCATTCCCATCTCCCAGAATAAACCACTCCTGCTAAAGTAGGATCGCAAAGCTTCCAGTTGCTCTCCAATACTTCATTCAAATTGTCATTCCTCAAATTCTTTATGCACAAACTTAAATTGCAGACTATCCAATCGTAGAAAGCACTACCGTCAGCATGATCGCATCATCGCTCGGAAAAGAAACACCTTCCATCAGAACGTGTTGAATAGTATTCAGAAATCTAAACTACTGCTGATTTCCCTATCTCCTCTCCTTCCACCTTCAAAACCTTCACTAGTCCAGAGATACAGGCGAAATGTAGCATGTGAAAAGCCTACTCACAGACAAGGAATGAAACTTGGATCTTCTAGAGATTGCAATAGTTCACTGCTGGCTTCAATCATTTGTGGAGGTGCCGGTGTTGGACTGGGGTGGACAAAATCAGAAGTCACACGACATCAGGTTAAAGTCCAACAGGGTTATTTGAAATCAGAAGCCTTTGGAGCACTGCTTCAGAAGTTTGTGATTTCAAATAAATGTGATGGATTATAACCCAGTGTCGTGTGACTTCTGACTTTAATCGTTTGGACATTGGGAACTCGACAATTCATCTTTACAACACCCACTCCAAGTATGATAGACGGAAAAGAGAAAGACACATACAGACAGCTGCTACAAAAATTATCCTCTTCAAATAAACAAAACTAACCCTATGGTTCATTTCTCTACATTTATTCTTTAATACAACAAGAAATGTTGATATTAAGCTGGAAGTAGAACATTTTGCACTGCAAGATCATGTGAATATATGTAAGGGAAATGGCGTTTTTTTGACAATTCAACCCAACTACCTGGCCATAATGCACTCATGTCAAATGTAAATTTTCAAAAACATATCCTCAAGTGTTGCGGCAGTTGCACTGTCTTATGCCAGTTACATTTCTGCCTCTTTTGCAGAAGTTTTTGTATATCTGTAATACATTGGTAAAATTTTATTCACTTATCATTCATTATGAGTTTATTATAACACAAATCTGTTTCCAGTCAGTATTTTAATATCCTTCTTTTAAAACATTAGCCTGAATAAACAACAGATAACCAATTAAAATACTAATTGGTGTTGCAAGTCTGCACGGAAACATTTGTTCTCACATTGGACATTTCCAAACACAAAGGAGAAATTACTGGGGAGAGACAGCAAGAAGAGCAAATTTCTCAGTTTCAAACAATTTTCAGAAAGTCACATGATTTGGACAAACATTTTCATGATACATACACAGATTGCTGCATATGATCATATCTGCTTTTGGTTGTGTAACTGGTCGTTGTGAAACATTAACTTGCCTGTGTATTCAAGGCCAGATGGCCAACATTTACTTTAACCAAACTTACTTTTATTTAAATTTTGAAGCCCAACCATATTCACCAGAATTATAAAACAGTCCTATAAATTTATGAAATAGTCCTGCATGTTTTGGTATTTTGCCCACACGCTAGTAATGTGTATTAAAATGTGGTGACCATAGCCAGCCTAGTATAGGTATTGCATATAGGACTTTTCCCACTGCATCATGAATGGCAAGCAGGATCCAACATTCTGCTCCACTGATGCTATGACAGGATGATGATGGGGCAATTCATGTTTTAAGTCAATGTAATAGTGGGGCAGGGGGCATCAAGGATCTTCGATTTTTTCTTTTAAAAAAAAGCTCAAAGTCAGGTTTTGAACAACAGAATACATGAAAGCCCTTGAAAGATGTATAACTTTGGTCCTAGAAATAACTGTGGGAGGATTGGATTATGAACAGAAAGGAAAAGATTGAAATTTCTGAACCCAAATCACAATATTTTTGAAACTCAAATTATTTTGAAGCCAACATTATCTTGTGAAATGATGCTGACATCAGATATAAAGTCTAATAGCACAATATTCCATATTAATTCCTGTACATTGGTAAGTATAGCTTGTATATGATTGGTAAAAGCTGCCATTTGTGCTCAGAGATATGTAGCAGTCACCACACATGAAGGGCCACAGTGTAGAAATTGCACAGGGCTTCTGTAGAATATTCAAACAGGGTTTACAAAGCATTGAAAGTGCAGGAATTACCAAAATAAAAACAACTTTTTATTTACCCAACACTTGCATTGCTATGGATGAGCACACCACATATTTATTTCAAATCCAATTCCTCTGCATTAACTTCTAAACAATATTCTTTTCGTCTCCAGCAGAAGTATGGACTACGCCAAAAAAAGTTACCGAGAAGAGTTTTGTTATAACCTTTATACCTTAGGATGCAATCCCATAATAATGTAATAAAATTTATTTGGAAAACTGGCTTTAATTTGAAGTTAATTAAGGCAAGTAGTAATGGTGCATATTAGATCCTCTCACTTCATCTCCATATTGAAACATGTTCCTCTCATACTGTTCAATAAAACTACAGGTAACAAAAAAATTAGTTCTAAATGCCAATTCTCCAAGTTCAAGAGTTAAGTAAAAATGCTAATTTGTTGCAGCAAACATTTCAACTGACTATTCTCAAAATACAATCACATGGAAATAATACTGCATCTATGTGGAGTTCTGTGTAAAACTTGCAGCTTTCACTTTGCATAGAGACCAGATGATGAGCTACTATTAGTAACAGCTTCAATATCTAACTGTTATAGATCTGTATTTACAAATCTGGGGCTGAAAAAGCACAAAATAAATGGATTTCTTAGTGATTGAAGCAAAATTCTTCCAACTTTTACTTTAGTAAACCAAGATTTCTTTCTTATGGATGATAAGCGAACATCAATTTTCATGTTCCACATGTTGACAGAAAACAACAGGCTTCCTTTTCACACTGAAGAGTAAACTGACTTTGCTTAGTGTGAAATGCAAGTTCATCCAAGTTACAGATTGCAGGACTAATTCAATGTTCATCTTAAATACAGACATATTCAATGTTCTCCCTAAATATGGACACGTGTAAAGGTTCTTCTGTATACACACACGTACACACAATACTTGTAAACATGACAAATTGATTCAGGAGAACTTGACAATATTTCTACAAAAAACACACTAACTTTACAAAAAAAATATTTGTTTGCGTCTTTTTACATGTAAAGTCTCTTTCTTAAAAATATACAAGTTGAAGAACCTTACAAAAACAGATACAAGCTTTCCCACCCAGCCAAATCTAGGCTCAATGCATCTTCTCAGAGATGGAAGAGTCTTTTTGTTCTTTCAGCATTGTTTTCCAAATGTCTTCACTAACTTGGTGATCAAATGAGTGCGCTTTGGTCAACTCTGCTGTGCTCCATCAATATTGCATTGTAAATGTAACAGCAAATTATTTTATAAAGTTTCTTGTTCCTCCCTCTGGAGGTTTCCCCCTTTTCTCCACTCTTGTAAAGCTGTACAATAATAGGCTATCAAAAGGAAAACAGTTCTGCTGTTTTGTTCTAGTTTGTAGGAATATCCACAGTTATATAATGGTTCTGGATACATTTCATTTTCTTCGTGCAATATCATTGCACAATTTTAGCTAATGATTCTGGTTTTAGCCAATCTCGAAACTCACTTAGAGTTATATTTACAGCTAGTGCATGCGTAGTGTAGTTTCTATTCCCGTATAAGAACTTTTTTTTTTAAAAAAGCACCTTTGGATAAAAACAGCAGGAAATTAATTTAGCAGGTCAAGATATCCATGAAACATCTTTGCATCTTTCTTTGTACCTGCTATTGGTTTACTCAATGGCACATTGTGATACATGCTAATGCATATTTCCAAATGCTAGTCTGCTGAGTCCATGCGTTCAGATGGAGGGGCGTACTTCAGTCTAAAAGTACCTGAAAGACAATTTAAAACAAATACATACATATTATTGTTGTCTGCTCCAAAACAGCTCAAAATAGTTCAGTAGTTGCATTTGGAAAATACTGTATGATATTAATTTGCCAAGAATAGTACTACATAATACAATGTTTAGGTTACTTACATTTGAACAAAATCAATATTGACTTCTGTACTTAACAAAATTCATATTTTTCAAAAGAAATAAAACTGGGTACTAGGGAGACGGAAAAATAGGGTCTTTATTCTCGACAATATCACAAATACCATAAGAAGTTATCCAATCTTGATTAATTCAGGGAAGTTACAGTTTTTGGCTAATGTAGGACAGCTCCCAGGTTATTCCCACTGCCATAGCAAAATAATAGCCAAGCATTTACAAAACATTTCAGCTGTCTTGAATCAAGACTAGTCTGAAGTTCCTCCAGGATCTGACAGTTTTCACCTCAGGATGTTAAAGAAGTTGAGGAAATTGATCATACTTGCAGTCATGATTTCTCAAAAATCACTCTTTTTCATGAAGTTTTCCCACTTGGATTAAAAAATTATCAATGCACTCCACTACTTCATAAGAGTGAGAGAGATAAATTAGAAATTATAAATCTCTTAATCTAAATGTTAATTGTTGGGAAACTACTAAATGTTGTTGGGTTTTGGATCAGGACCCCAGTGTTGCAGTAAGATGGGGGTTAAGATCTCATTTTATGTGGGAAACAGTGATATTTCCTGGACTGGCCAATTAATGGCCCGAGGGCAGAATTACTGTCCAATTAAAAATGTTGGGTAGGCTCTTGAAGCTGAAGGGCCATTCAAGGCTCTCTAGCTTAATTGACAGAGAGAGGCACCTCCATTTTGAAATGTCCATCCTGCAAAGGACTTGAATTTTAAAAACATCTTCAGCAACCAGGCCACCATTATGAAGGGCCTTTTTCACAGAAAAGCCACACAGCCACTGCTGTGATCGGACAGTTGGAGCTTGGAGAAATAGTCACTTGCCTCAGTCTGCTGCACCAAGAAGCGAATGAGTGTTAGGAACTTAATTAGTATTGCTAAATGAAGCATACTAATTAAATTAATGGGACTAAAAGCCAAAAGTACCCTGCACCTGATAGCTTACATTGTGGATTTTAGAAGAGGTGACTGTCGAGATAATGGGTGCATTAGTTTTGATCTTACAGATTTTTTTTTAAGATTCTACAACAGACCCTTTGAATTAGTAGGTATCAAACGTAACCCTGTTGTTCAAGAAAAGAGAAACAGAAAACACAGAGAATCATAGGCTAGTTCTTCTGACATCACTAATAGATTCTAGTATTTTCCTTAATGCTAAGAACATGGTAATAACACACTTGGAAAAATCACAATATATTAAGACAATCAGCAAAAATTACAACTTACAGCTTTTTACATCATGAAATACGCGAAGACAATTCACAGGAGTGTAATCTAACAAAATTCAGTATCAAGCCATGTAAAGCAGATATCAAGTACATGACCACAGGTTTGATCAAAATATAGGAGTGTCTTAAAGAAAGAGAGGTAGCAAGGCTTAGATATTTAGGGATGTAAGTCCAGAGCCTAAGGCCTTGGCAGCTAAAAATACAATTACAGATGTTCAAGAGATTAGGATCGGAGGAAAACACATCTCAGAAGTGGTTGTCGGGTTGGAGGAGATTATAAAAGTCAAGAGGACAGAGGCCATGGAGAAATTTGAAAGCAAAAATGATGATTTTTCAACTTAAGTTGTTATTTAACTAATAATCAATGTAGGCTTGGGCACACAGGGGTTATGAGTGAAGAAGACTTGGTCAGAATAAGGACACAAGCAGCAGAAGTTCGGATGTCCTCAAGATTTCAGAAGCTAGAAATGAAAATTTCCAGGAAATGGAATAAGTCAGCTTTGGGTTTTTGTGTGATTAATTCATAGTGAGCATGAAAAGAAATCAGGTTTGACAAACCTATGAAGAGTTTTTAAGAGTAAACAGTATGGAACCAGTGGATGCAGTATGTTTGAATTTTCTAGAGGCATTCAACAAGGTATCACACAAGAAGTTTTCACATTAAATTAAATCTAATGAATTCGACATAGTATCTTAGCATATTAAATGGTACGCTATAACTAGTGGAGTGCCCAAAGTTCAATGTTTGGGCCTCAGCTATTTACAATATGTATGATGACTTGAAGGGATACTGTTTAATGTGTGAAGTTGATAATACAAAGGCAGCTGGGAAAGTAAGCAGCAAAGAGGACACAAAGACTACAAAGAGATAGAGACCGATTATGTGATTAGCTTCAAAAGGTACAGGGCCAAATGAAGTATAACTGAAGTGTGAAATTATGCAACTCAGTAAGAAGACTGGAAAAGCTAGAAAACTTAGGTACTTAACAGGATATCTATAAATGAATTACAGAACATGAACATGAACAAGTAGTGCGTAGCAAAAAAAGACAAGTCCAAATTAATTTCCCTTAATTGCAAAGTGGTTGAAGTACAAAGGTAAGGAAAGGGATAATTTTACCAAAAATTGGCTAAGTGTCAATTTCAGAGAGTTTCATGGAGGGTTTCTCATTGTGAGCTTGTGTGAATTATCTCACAAATTTACGCTCATCATTGCATGATAGTGAGAGCATGGTCTATGTCACCATGATCACACTATCATGCAATGACCAATGGCAGAAGTCACTCCTACCAGGACCTTCTGGGATTTCCACCGCTGGCACAATATTTAAAGCCCAGTTGTGCAACAGGTCAATCGCAGCCAGCTGAAGAGACATAGGGGAATTGGTAACATGTCACTGGAAGTACAAGTTCACATTCATAAATATATTGTTATTTTATGTTACCACTTGTGTAATCAACCATCATTATAATGGCAGCTAGAAGGATCAAGCCACACAAGGGAAGGTGATGGCCCAGGGGTACTATGACTGAACTGTTAATTCAGGTAACATTCTGGGGACCTGAGTTCGAATATTGACACGGCAGATGGTGGAATTTGAATTCAATATAAATCTGGAATTAAGAGTCTAATGATGACCACAAATCCATTGTCGATTGTCAGGGAAAACCAATCTGGTTCACTAATGCCCTTTAGGGAAGGAAATTGTTATCCTTATCTGGTCTGGCCTACATGTGACTCCAGACCCACAGCAATGTGGTGACTCTTAACTGCTCTCCAGGCAATTAAGGGATGGGCAACCAATGCTGGCGTAGCCAGTGACACCCTTATCCTGTGACTGAATTAAAAAAAACGAACAGTTGAAAGCATTCCTGTCTAATGAACAATGGGAAAAGTGAAGGAAAAGCAACCAAAAAACTGCATTTGCTTACAGGAAGAAACAGGGACTTTCAAGCAATGTCAAATTTACAGTCAATAAGGTATCACTGTTCCTGGCTCACATAATCAGAACAGAGTGTCAATTACATCTTTTCAGCTTGTTACGCCTTATGTTGCTGATGTATTTGCTGAAGGTGATGTTCCACCTGCACAATGTTCTTATGTTTCTACTTGGAAGTACCTCTACTACTCTGCCGAGTGCTTCAACATTCGTAACATCCCCTCTTTGCTTGCTGCAGTTGTGCAGAGCACAGCATGGCAAGGCTATGCAGTATACTCTGTATGGAATGTACTGCAAGGAACCCTCATATTGATCGATGTATCAGAAACCCATCTTCATAAGCCCTTACAGATCATCACCCTTTTTGTTGATAAAAACAGCATTATGATACAGCCCTCTCAACATAATGCACAATATATAGTGCCTATGGAAATTCAGCTATGTTGACAAAGCCTACTGCCTGGGCTGTGTCATGGGGAAACAAGATGAAGTGGTACGATCTAGCACAAATTGTAGTTGTAACTGCCTTCATATATCTGTGTGTTGAGGATTGAGAGATCTCACACGGGTCTCCAGTGAATCCTTGCAAGGAGCCAGCTGCGTAAAACTTTAGCACAGCTGTGACCTTGATGACCTCTGGAATAGATGGCCACCTACTCCTTCAGGTTACAATACCTGCTCCAGCTGATGGCATAGTTCTTTGACGGTGTCCTGCAACATTCTCAATCTGCAGGTGCAATGCTCCCTGCTCATCTGGAGGAAATGGTAATGAACACAATAGGACATCTGCAATTCCACCTCATCCTGAGGGTACCTCACAACTATGGTGTCTTCACGTGGAGCATGTTCAGCAGCTGATGGAGGTTAGTACTGGTTCTGGGCCTGCTGAAACATTTGTGCCTTTGTTTCATTGCAAACACAGTGAGGATGACGCTTATTATGGCTGAATGCATTGGTTACTGGTCTTAAACACCTGTGTGGGGAATATTAGAATTGTACAGATTCCTACTAAAATGTGAGCAATCAGCAATCAAACTATACACAAATGAAAGCTTTGCACAGTCCTTCACATTTTGGACATGGAAGGCTCCAAATATTTAGGCATGGAAGGGCTATACGTGGACCTTTTTGTCAAAGGGGACCTTATTCCAATGTATTTAGGACAAGCCATTCTCCACAAATACATTAAGAAGTGATAAGTGCTGCAGGATAAGTGAAATCATGCCTCCCTCCTCCCCGATCAAAGCCAGGGTAGCAGTGAATGTTGACAATGCACTCCACAGAAATCCACGAGTTCCAATCTGCTATCATTTTCCATCCTTATATGTTGAATTGCCTTCCTTCACAAGTATTGTCACTTCTGAATTTCAGCATGCTGTCTCCAATCCCACAACTGGCTTCTTCAATTACCCTGTCACAATGGTGGCCCCTGATAATCCTCACCGGTTTTCAGCGAGCAGGCCACAAGGACTAAATGTAGTCCATTCTGCTTACAGCCTTGGAAGGGCAGCCCTGACTGATGAGTGACCAAACCCCTGACTGATATCTGTGCAGCTGCCCAATTAATTTACTGTGAATCCCCAGGCTGGCTGCACATGCAAAGTCATTGAGGTCTACAGCACGGAAAAAGGCTCATCAAGTCTGCGTCAGTCAAAAACAACCACCTAACTATTCTAATCCAATTTTCTGGCAATTTGTCCATAGCTTTGGATACCTTGGGAGTGCAAGCATACATCTAAATACTTCTTAAATAATCTGAGGGTTTTTGCCTCTACCACCCTTTGCAGGCAGCGAGTTCCAGATTCCCACCAGCCTCTGAGTGAAAATCTTTTCCTCACACCCCACCCGAACCTCCTGCCCGTTACCTTAAATCTATGCCCCTAGTTATTGATCCCTCCACTAAGAGGAAAAGTTCCTTCTTATCTACCCTTTTAATGCCCCTCAAAATTTTGTATATGTCAATCATATATCCCCTCAACCTTCTCTGCTCCAAGGAAAACAATCCCAATTCATCCAATCGCACTTCAAACTCCAACCCAGGAAACACTGTGGTAAATCTCCTTTGCACTCTCTCCAGTGCAATCACATCCCTCCTTTCTGATTTGATTTATTATTGTGACAAGTATTTATGTAAAGTGAAAAGTTGTGTTTTGGGTGCAGTACAGGCAGATCATACCATACAAAGACCATAGGGTGATAGAACAGGGCAAGGAATACAATAATATGGCTGTAGAGAAGGTGCATAAAAAGCAGCATCAACATTAGATTCGAAATTTGAGAGGTCCATTCAGAAGTCTAATAACAGCAGGGAAGAAGTTCCAACAGAAGCTCCCTGCTCTTAAACTCTATGTCTCAGCCAATAAAAGCAAGTATCTCATATGCCTTCTTAATAACTTTATCCATCCATCCTGCTACCTTAAGGGACTGGCGATCTTGCACACTAATGTCTCTATTTGAGTCATATATTGAATCATATTTTGTTTTGATGTTCCTATGAAATACCATGGGATATCTCAGTGGGCTTTATTTAAGTCTCATTAAAAGTGCTGTATAAACATAAATAGTTGTTGAAAATAAAACAAAACTCTATATTAATTTTAAACTGCACCAATTTCAAATTAATTAATTCTGCCAACTCAAGAAAGTTTACCAATATACAGTTTGATGTTGGTATAAATTACCTTGCTGATTGGAATCCATAGCTGGCTGCTTGCAATCCTGAGCTCGGTGTCCATTAGCCCCACAGTTGTAGCATGAAATATGCCCATTCTTTTTATGTCCTGGTCCATTTGTGCTTCCTAGCATGTTTTGTGTCTGATATACTGCAGTTGTACCACCCAGGAAATTTTGCATGGGAGGCATGACAAAGTTTGATTGCCCACTTAAGATGGAATCAGGAGTCAAACCAGTATTGTAAGCAGGAGGTGGAACAACTGGATAGGGAAAGGCAGTACCGTTATTGTATTGGGTGCTGATATAACCACTATTACATAATGGATTGAATGGGAAAATTGGAAAAGTTAACACTGAATGCCCTGAAAATGGGCTTTGGAAGTAATTGGCATAGTTAATTGTCACAGGATTTGAACCACAGTTTCCACTGCAGCCACATGAACTGCACACGTTACACCCAGTTTGCTGCTGCTGCTGCTGCATAGGGATATTCATTCCTGAGCCACCACTACCATTATTGCTGTTAATATAACTGTTTTCCGCCACAGAAGAGAGGGTTGGGCTGGAGCTAGGGATAGGACAATTTGGCACACTCACAATGTTTGTGAAGGACACAGAAGAATGACTATTGGCAGGTGCATTGTTATTATTTGCACAGAAAGCGCCAGAGATGGAAGTTACAGGTGAACACTGCATTGTTGAAAAGGCAACTTTGGTGTTGGCTGAATAAGGAACTGTCCTTGCACTTATTACAGCAGGTGAGACACTTTTAACTTGTACAACACTATTATAGGCCGTTTGTCCCACCAGCATAGGTTCCGTAGGAATAGAGGAGGAGACGAGAAGTTTCATTGGAGTGTGAGGAAGGTTATATGCAGGGTTAGATGTTGCAGTAGTGGAAGAACTGCTGTCCACTTTTGGTAATGTTAATGGAGTTGTTTTAGGTGTACTGTCCATGGAAGGAGGTCCAACTTTAGTTCTAATCCCGAAATTTACAACTTTAGATGGAATCCCACTGTTTTCCATAACACTAGTGGATATTTGGGAAGCCTGAAGTGGAGATGTTGGCATTACATCCACAACCATGGCTCCAAGAGAGGAAAACTTTTTCTCTACTTTGATGCTACTGGCAGGCCCTTCATGAAGTTTGCTTCCAAGATCAACAGATGAGCTTGCATGGATTGGAGAAGAAATGCCAGTAATAGGCTTTATATCAAAACTGCCTCTTTCTGATTTCCGTACTGAATTTAGCATTCGGCTGGGGGCGATGTTCGAAGAGATCACTGGCATGAATTGTACAGTGGAAATGGCAGAAGATACATGGCTAGGGTGAGCCAATCCAGTTTCATTTTGCACTGGAGAAACTTGTGCTGTGGGTCTCCATGAGCCAGTATTTAGGTTGCTCAGGTGAGTTGATAACATTGCTGGTTTCTCTTTTATTTGAACATCCAATATATTCTCTGAATCTATAATAAGAGTTACATGAAAATGAAACAACATTAGAAAATGTGCAATATTCATTCACATAAACATTGTATAAATATATATTGTCAATTAGTACCTATGAATGATAGCAGATGTAGCATTTCATAATAATTTGCAGCACAAAATTATTAAAATACTCAACATTTAAACAGTTTTTAAAGTAATGGATTCTTTAATTTGACTTATGATTGTCATATGTACCGAGATACAGTGAAAAGTATTGTTTTGCATGCTAACCAGACAAATCATACCTTACATAAGTACATCAGGTTAATAGAACAGAATGCAGAGTATAGTGTTACAGTTACAGAGAATGTGCAGAGAAAGATCAACTCTAATATACAAGACGTCCATTCAAAAGTCTGATAACAGCTGGGAAGTAGCTGTTCTTGAATCTGTTGGTATGTGTTTTCAAACTTTTGTATCTTCTGCCTGAGGGAAGAGGGTGGAAGAGAGTATAACTGGGTGGGAGGGGTCTTTGATTATGTTAACTACTTTCCTGAGGCAGCAGGAAGTACAGATGGAGTCAATGGATAGAAGGCTGGTTTGCATGATGGACTGGGCTATGTTCACAACTCTCTGAAATTTCTTGCTGTCTTGAACAAAGCAGGTGTCATACTAAGCTGTGATGCATTCAGATAGGATGCTTTCAATGGTATATCTGTAAAAATCGGTAAGAGTCATTATGGACACGCTGAATTTCCTTAGCCTTCTGTTAAAGTAGAGGCACTGTTGTGCTTTCTTGACCATAGCATCAGTGTTGGACCAGGACAGATTGTTGTTGATATTTATTAAGTATTCAAGATGAATGAAATTAGCTGTCAAATATCCCACAGTCCAAAAATGTGCGGGTTAGGTGGATTGGCCACGCTAAATTGCCCCATAGCATCCAGGGATATGCTGGCTAGGTGGATTAGGCATGGGAAATGTGGGGATAGGGTGGGATGTTCTTCAGAGGGTCAGTGCAGACTCAATGGGCCAGGTTAAAGTTTGTTTTAAAGAAAACAGAAAGGGTCAATGAAGGTAATGCTGCTGATGTTGTGTATAGGAACTTTTAAAAAAGACACTCATTACAGAGCCGCACAACAGATTGGTGAGAAAATTTACAGCTCATTAAACAAGAGGGTTAGTAGCAACGTGGACCCGAAATTAAGTGAGTAATATGAAACAGAGACTAATAGTCAATTGATAATTTTTGGGCTGCAGAAGGTTTATAGAGGGGTTCCTCCAGGGGTCACTATTTGGAGCCTTGCTTTTCCTGACATTAATAAATGATATAAATCTCGTTGTGCAGGGAAGAATTTCAAAATTTGTGGATGATTGCAAAACTTGGAAGCAATGAAAACTCTGAGGAAGTTAGTGTACAACTCCACCAATTTATCAATGTTTTTGGAGTGGACAGATAGGGGGTAGATGAAGTTTGATGCAGAGAAGTGTGCAGGCATGCATGTTGGTAGAGAGAACATGGAAAGACAAAATAAAATATGGGATACGATACTAAAGTGGGTACATGAACAGAGAGACCTGTTGTATGTGGGCACAGATCAGGGTGATTGAAGGTAGCAGGAAAGCTGGAGACAGCATTTAATAAAACATATAGTATCCTCGGCTTTATTAATAGGGAAATACAGTACAAAAGAGGTTATGCTAAACTTATATAAGACACTTGTTAGACCTCAGCTGGAGTATTGTGTACAGTTCTCGATATCACACTATGGAAACACTGTAAATAAACTGTAGAATGCAGAAGAGACTTACAAAATTGGTCCTAGGAATAAGGAACTTCAGTTATAAGGTCAAGTTGGGAATGTTTTCCTTGGAGGGAAGGCAATTAAACTGAGATTTCATAGAAGATTCCAAAATCACGACAGGTTTGGTAAAGGGAGGAACTGTTCTCACTTGTGGAAGTATACAGAACGAGAGGCATGGTCGTTCAGTGGTTACTACTGCTGCCTCGCAGCACCAGGGACCTGGGTTTGATTCTCCCTGTGTCTGCGTGGGTTTCCTCAGGTGTTCCGGTTTCCTCCCACAGTCCAAAGATGTGTATGTTAGGTGAATCGATCATGGGGAAAATGCAGAGTTATAGAGGTAGTGTAGGGGGTGGGATGCTCTTTGGAGGGTCAGTGTGGACTTGATGGGCCAAATGGTCCGCTTCCACACTGTGAATCTGTGAAATTTAGCAGGCTATTGCCCAAGGGAAGCTGTTTTACAGCAAATGAAATGCAACAAATCTCCAATCAACCTACATCCAGTTGAGAACGGCAGTGGACATCAGGCAAAACTAATAGGATACAGTTCCACAACATCACATGTTCAACAACTGCAGAAGTGTAAAAGGGATAAGTCTGAAATGTTTGCAAGCATCTTGAGTCAATATATCAAGCAGATAGTTCCATTTGGTCTCCTCGCAACATTCCTAAATCACAGATTCCAGTGACCAGCTAATTAGGTACACTGCATCTTACATTGAAGAGGAGGTAAACCCAGTGAAGGGCATGGGCCTCGAGGGCATCCAAACTGCAGTGGTAACTGCCTGCTAAGTAGAACTAGTCACTGCCACAACAAAATGAAAATTGATCTGAGAGGTCTCATCTATAAAGAACAAGATCACCGAGCAAATAACCACCATAACCACCAAAACTCCCCCATCCTCCCTATCATTTATTAAGTGATAGAACGGCACTGTGACACCTACTCACCAGTAACCAGCTGGCTAACACTTAATTTGGATTCTTCCTTAACTATTTAGCTTCTTGTTAAGCCTTTATCCAGGATAAAGGTGGTGGGGACTCTTGTGGTACAGTAGTAGTGTCCCTACCTCTTAACCAGGAAGCCTGGGTTCATGTCCCACCCACTCCAGAGATGTCTAATAACATCCCTGAACAAGTTGATGAGAGGGTATCTATAAGCACTGGTGACAAAGGAGAGATGATTACCCTTGACTTCAAGGTAGGAGTTGATGGAGAATGACTCCAAGGAGTCCAATCAATGCCAAGGCCAATGGAGCTCAATGAAAAAACCAGCTGGTCAAAATTAATAGAAACCAACTACTACAGACAGTTGATGACAACATTAATAATCTGCATGTATACTTCAAACTTGGAAAACGTCCTGAGTAGCAGTACCAAACAAAATTTGGCGGTTATCATACAGTGTTGCTACCACAGTGGAAGAGACTAATACTGCAATGAATAACTCAACTCCGATCCCTGCCTAAATTCTGAAGAATCAACACAATAATAAAATACTGAACATTTTCCTGGATTTTTGAAGGTGCAACAATACTGAAGTGGCTTAACAGCATAAAAACATTTTAAAAAAGGAACAGGAGTAGGCCATTTAGTCCATCAAGTTGACTCAACCATTCAACATGATCATGACTGATCGTCTATCTCAGTGCCATACTTCTGTTCTCTTTTAAACCTCTCAACACCTTTAGGCTCTATAAATGTATTTTTTTCTTAAATATGTTCATTGACTTGGCCTCCATAGCCTTCTACGGGAGAGAATTACACAGGTTCACTACCTTCCAAATGAAAGAATTTCTCCTCATCTCATTCTGAAAGGTCTTTGCATATTCTGAGAATCCCTTGTTCTGGAGCCCATAACCAGGGAAGCTATCATCCCTGCATTCAGTTTGTCCAATTATTAGAGTGTTACAAGTTTCAATGAGATCCCTACTCATTCTCTTAAACTCCAGTGATTACCATAGGATTATAAGACATAGAAGCCACTCAGTCTATTGAGTCTACTCTGCCATTCAATCATGGATGATATATTTCTCAACTCCATTCTCCTGCCTTCTCCCTGTAACCTTTGATCCCCTTAATAGTCAAGAATCAGTCGGTCAGTCAGTTTATCTCTGTTTTAAACACATTCAATGTCTTGGCCTCTACAGCCTTCTGCGGCAATTAGTTCCACAAATTTACCACCCTCTGGCTGAAGTAATTCCTCCTCATTTCAGTTCTAAAGGTCTTCCCTTCACTCCAAGGCTGCACCCTCAGGTCCTATTTTTCTACTAGTGGAAACATCTTCTCCACATCCACTCTATCCAGACCTCTCAGTATTCTCTAAGTTTCAATGAGAAAGCCTCTTATCTTTCATCAAGTACAGACCCAGAGTCCTCAACCACTCCTCATATGATAAGCCCTTCATCCCTGGGATCATTCTTGTAAAGCTCCTCTCAACCCCCTCCAAGGCCAGCATATCCTTCCTTAGATACAGAACATAAAATTGCTCAGATTATTACAAATGCAGTCTGACCAGAATCTTTTGTAGAGCCTCAGCAGTACATCCCTGCTGTTGTATTCTAGTCTGCTCAAAATGAATGCTAACATTGTATTTGCCTTCCTAACTGCCAAATGAACCTGCACATTAATCTTAAGAGAATCCAGAACTTGGACTCCTAAGTCCCTTTGTGCTTCAGATTTCTAAAGCCTTTCCCCATTTAGAAAATAGTTGATGTCTCTATTCTTCCTAGCAAAGAGCATAACCACATACTTTTCCACAATATATTCCATCTGCTGCTACTTTGCCCACTCTCCCAGCCTGTCAACCTAATCTCTTCTTATATGACAAAGCTGCCATCCCAGGAATCAGCCTGGTGAACCTTTGATCCACTCCCCTGACAGAAAGAATACCTTTTCTTAGTTAAGGAGACCAAAACTGCACAGTTATTGAGGTGTGGTCTCAGCAAGGCCCCATACAGTTGCAGTTCCTTACTTCTGTATTCAAAGCCTCTTGCTATGAAGGTCAACTAACCCTTTGCCTTCCTAACTGCTTGCTACACCTACACGCTCACTTTCAGTGAATGGTGTATAAGACACCCTGATACCTTTGTAAATCGACATTTCTCAATCTATCACAATTTAAATAATATTGTGCAATTTTGCTTTTCCTACTAAAGTGGACATTGTAACAATTATTCACATTCTACTGCATCTAGCAGACACTTGTCCAATCACTCTCAATTTGCCTAAATTGCTATGAGCTTCTTTACATTCTCCTCACCACTCACAATCCCACTTAGCATTGCATCATCAGCAAACCTGGAAATACTACATTTTATTCCTTAATCCAAATCATTGATATATACTGTGAATAACTGGGCCCAAGCAGTAATCCCTGTGATGCTCCAACCATCACCTTCCATTTTGGAAAACTGCATATTCATTCCTATTCTCTATTTCCTGTCTGCTAGCCAATTCTCAATCCATGCCAGTGTATTACTATCAATCCTACATGCTTTGATTTTAGACACTACTCTCTTATGTGGGATTTTATCAAAAGCTTTCTGAAAATCCCAACACACCACATGGACAGTCTTCTTCCTCATCCATTCTACTAGCTACATCTTCTAAGAATTCTGATGAGTTTGTCAAACACTATTTTCCTTTCATAAATCCATGTCGACATTGTGTAATCCCAGTGTTATTTTCCCAAATATTCTGTTATCACATCCTTTATCATAGCGGCATTTTCTCTACTGATGATGTTAGGCCAATCAGTTAATAATTCCTGATTTTCTTTCTCCATCCTTTTTAACAACAGGGTTACATTTTCCATCCTCCAATATGCTGGCACTATTTCAGGATCTACAGCATTTGGTAGAGGACAATTAACACAGCCACTATATCCACGCTCACCTCCTTTAGTGCCCTCAACACGTTGTCAAGCCCTGGGCATTTATCAGCTTTCAGTCACAATAATTTCTCCAGCACTTGTTTTAAAAACTAATAATAATTTCCTTCAGAGATAACAAGGTGTAGAGCTGGATGAACACAGCAGCCCAAGCAGCATCAGAGGAGCAGGAAGGCTGACATTTCGGGCCTAGACCCTTCTTCAGAA